>NC_137048.1:25399374-25436874 GCF_032717465.1 Coenobita brevimanus
TACACGCACACAGACTCACGCACATACTGACACACACACACACACACACACACACACACACACACACACACACACACACACACACACACACACACACACACACACACACACACACACACACACACACACACACACACACACACACACACACACACACACACACACACACACACACACACACACACACACACACACACACACACACACACACACACACACACACACACACACACACACACACACACACACACACACACACACACACACACTAATGCATGGCCTCAGTGATGCTCGGACATTATAATCCACGCACGCACGCACGCACGCACGCACGCACGCACGCACGCGCACACACACACACACACACACACACACACACACACACACACTAATGCATGGCCTCAGTGATGCTCGGACATTATAATCCACACACACACACACACACACACACACACACACACACACACGCACGCACGCACGCACACACACACACACACACACACACACACACACACACACACACACACACACACACACACACACGCACACACACAGCCACTAAACAGGTGGTGGGTCATATTTAGCTGACGTGTCGGAGTGCGGGGATACAGACAGATAGGATATAGAGAGAGGGGAGGGGGAGGCATGAGTTAAGATGGAGAGAGAGGGGGGTGAGAGGCATCAGGCAAGTCAGGCTGGGAGGAGGAGGGTAGATTGTTGTTGTTCGTGTTCCTCCTCCAAATTCCCCTATTCGTCAACGCGATAGGATGGCCGGGGATACTGTAGAGATAGAAGGCAAAAGTGGCAGGAGATAAATTATATAAAATGGTGACCCCTGAACCTTACCTGTATCGAATCGTTCGTATCGGATCTTTTATAAAGTATCTAACATGCTTGCATGCGTCGTCGGCCTTGGTCACCTAATGGCGGCTCGCCACACTGCACGATCTTTTGCAGCCTCCCTCTTCACTTCCTTATCCCTGAGGTCACACACTATGACCTCGTCCCAGGCCTTTCTCGCTCTGCCTCTCGCAACCCTACCTCCGACGTTCACACCTCTCTCTCCTTACCTAATTGTCATCCTCCATCCTCTCCACATGTCCAAATCATTTCAATCTACCTCCCCCCCTCATCACAGCACCAGTACACTCCTGTCCCATCCTTCCTCTTAACTCGTCAATAGTAAACCTAGCCCCCCGCCCCCCACACACACACTCCCAGGCCTCTCATTTGAGGAGGCACTTCACACCCATCTAATCATTGTTATTTCTGAAAGAAATGTGTTGACCACGTAAACCCTGGTTAGGTAAAGCTTCTTTTAATCCCCTGAACCCGAGTGACATCCTTCTTATCTTATACATACTGCTATCAAGCGATTTTATTTAGCTTACGAGCAGCTTCTCGTACTAAAGACTTTATTAGTACTGTATCTGACTCCTTCAGTTTGAAAAGTCTCCCCAAAGCTGAATAAAATCATCAGGCTGTTGCAAGAATATAATGAAAGACGTTTCCTGGCTGAATGGGTTAACACTAAAATGATCATTTGCCCCAACATTATCCTATTTATTCACCGTTCTCGATAACTGAAATTTTGGTATTCATGGTCGGTGACAAGATGGGACTTTGACATAATGGCTTTCAGGTTGGTTCTCATGACTGTACCTTTCACATATATGCATAAAGATTGTGATTTACGCCCTTTTTGATCAGGTCATGCGTTCTGACGTCGTGCGATGTATGAACTACGGGGGGAGGGGGGTGAAGACTGGCTGTACCCCCCTCCCCTCCAACAAATTAGTTAAAAGAAATAATGCGTGTACTCTATTAGATGACGTGGATCTGGACGTATTATAACTACATATTTTCACGGTACAGCAATTCCACTATGACACGAGCTGTTGACAATGCTGGTGCTCTTGGGTCTAAAGAAGCTATTTTTTCGGTGACAATCCCTACTAAGAAATGAGTTCATTATTCACACACCCGTCGGGCAAGGGAGATACAATAATCCTGGTTAACAGCTGTTTATTTAAAAGGTGCACTAAGGTTTATGAAAAGTCCCAAACACTCCTTGCTAATTAAACAGCCGATGGAAAATATGTTAAATACCATTGTTAAATTTGCCAAAATTTACAAACAACCACACTGATATAATTCCAGGGGTAGATTTGTGTGTTTTGGCGTCGTAGCAGTGGCTAATTGTACACACCATCTCTGAACTGTCACCTTATCCATGCCAGCTACTCCAGTCCCCCTTCCCTACCCCATCACCTCTTCCCTACCCCATCACCTCTTCCCTACCCCATCACCTCTTCCCTACCCCCTCACCTCTTCCCTACCCCCTCACCTCTTCCCTCTACCCCTTCACCTCTTCCCTCAACTCCCTCACCTCTTCCCTCTACCCCCCTCCTCTCTTCCCTACACCCTCACTTCTTCCCTACCCCCTCACCTCTTACCTCTACCCTCCCTCCCCCCTTCCCTTCTCCTTCACCACTTCCTTACTCCTTCACCACTTCCCTCTACCCTCCTCCCTCCTTCCCTACCCTCTCACCTCTTCCCTATACCCCCTCACCTCTTCCCTCTACCCCCCTCCCCTCTTCCCTACCTCTCACCGCTTCCCTACCCCTCACCACTTCCCTACCCCCTCACCTCTTCCCTCTACCCCCTCCCCCCTTCCCTCTACCCCCCTCACCTCTTCCCTCTACCCCCTCACCTCTTCCCTCTACCCCCCTTCTCCCTTCCCTACCCCCTCCCCTCTTCCCTACCCCCTCCCCTCTTCCCTCTATCCCCCCCTCTTCCCTCTACCTCCTCCCCTCTTCCCTCTACCCCTTCCCCTCTTCCCTCTACCCCTTCCCATCTTCCCTCTACCCCTTCCCATCTTCCCTCTACCCCTTCCCCTCTTCCCTCTACCCCTTCCCCTCTTCCCTCTACCCCCTCCCCTCTTCCCTCTACCCCCTCCCATCTTCCCTACCCCCTCCCATCTTCCCTACCCCCTCACCTCTTCCCTCTACCCCCTCACCTCTTCCCTCTACCCCCTCCCCCTTTCCCTACCCCCTCACCTCTTCCATAGCCCTTCACTTCTTCCCTCTACCCTCTCTCCACTTCTCTCTACCCCTCTCCCCTCTTCTCTCTACCCCTCTCCCTTCTTCCCTCTACCCCCCTCCCCTCTTCCCTACCCTCTTACCTTTTCCCTACCCCCTCACATCTTGCCTGCCCCCTCATCTCTTCCCTACCCCCTCATCTCTTCCCTACCCCCTCCCCTCTTCCCTACCCCCTCCCCTCTTCCCTACCCCCTCCCCTCTTCCCTACCCCCTCCCCTCTTCCCTACCCCCTCCCCTCTTCCCTACCCCCTCCCCTCTTCCCTACCCCCTCCCCTCTTCCCTGCCCCCTCACCTCTTCCCTGTACCCCCCTCCCGCCTTCCCTATTCCCTCACATCTTCCCTCTACCCCACTTACCTCTTCCCTCTACCCCACTTACCTCTACCCCACTTACCTCTTCCCTCTACCCCCCTCCCCCCTTCCCTACTTCCTCACCTCTTCCCTCTACCCCTCCCCTCTTCCCTCTACCCCTCCCCTCTTCCCTCTACCCCTCCCCTCTTCCCTCTACCCCTCCCCTCTTCCCTCTACACCTCCCCTCTTCCCTCTACCCCCTCCCCTCTTCCCTCTACCCCCTCCCCTCTTCCCTACCTCCTCCCCCCTTCCCTACCCCCTTCCCTACCCCCCTCCCCCCTTCCCTACCCCCCTCCCCCCTTCCCTACCCCTCCCCTCTTCCCTCTACCCCCTCCCCTCTTCCCTCTACCCCCTCCCCTCTTCCCTCTACCCCCTCCCCCCTTCCCTACCCCCTTCCCCCCTTCCCTACCCCCTTCCCCCCTTCCCTACCCCTCCCCTCTTCCCTCTACCCCCTCCCCTCTTCCCTCTTCCCTCTACCCCCTCCCCTCTTCCCTCTACCCCCTCCCATCTTCCCTCTATCCCCTCCCCTCTTCCCTACCCCCTCACCTCTTCCCTACCCCCTCACCTCTTCCTACCCCCCACACCCTTCCCTACCCCTTCACCTCTTCCCTCTACCCCCCTCCCCTCTTCTCTCTACTCTTTTCCTCTCTTCCCTCTACCCCCCCTCTTCCCTACCCTCTTACCTTTTCCCTACCCCCTCACATCTTCCCTACCCCCTCACCTCTTCCCTACTCTCTCACCGCTTCCCTACCCCCTCCCCTCTTCCCTACTCCCTCACCTCTTCCCTCTACTCCCTCAACTCTTCCCTCTACTCCCTCAACTCTTCCCTCTACTCCCTCAACTCTTCCCTCTACTCCCTCACCTCTTCCCTCTACTCCCTCACCTCTTCCCTCTACTCCCTCACCTCTTCCCTCTTCCCACTATTCCCTCCCCTCTTCCCTACCCCCTTACCTCTTCCCTACTCCCTCACCTCTTCCCTACCCCCTCACCTCTTCCCTACCCCCTCACCTCTTCCCTACTCCCTCACCTCTTCCCTACCCCCCACCTCTTTCCTACTCCCTCACCTCTTCACTACCCCCTCATCCCTTCCCTACCCCCTCAACTCTTCCCTACCCCCCACCTCTTCCCTACCCCCTCACCTCTTCCTTCTACCCCCCCTCCCATCTCCCTCCTACCAGTCAAACCTCCCGTACCCTCACACCTCTGCTCTCCACCACTCAGGTTGAATTTTTCCAATGACACGAAGAACCAAGAGGATTTTCGCACGACCAAGCAGGCAGAGGATATTTACACGGCCAGGCAAGCAAAGGACATTTACACCGGCACGACAGACGACAGGAGTGGGAAATAATAGCTTTCTTCACTAGTAAAAGGTATTTGTACCATTTTAAAACTTTTTTGTAATCTGAAATATTTTTTTGTTTTCTTCTCACATCGTAAACTTAATCATGCATTTTCTTTATTGTTAAAAGATGTTTGAGTGATTTTCACACACACAAACACACACACACACACACACACACACACACACACACACACACACACACACACACACACTAGCATACCCACAGAATTCTCTCTCTCTCTCTCTCTCTCTCTCTCTCTCTCTCTCTCTCTCTCTCTCTCTCTCTCTCTCTCTCTCTCTCTCTCTCTCTCTCTCTCTCTCTCTCTCTCTCTCTCTCTCTCTCTCACGCAGATAAATATTGCACGAAAGCACTGATAGCTGTGTGGTGGTTGTGATAGTGGTAATGTCAGTGGTGGTGGTGTGTGGTTGCGATGGTGGTGGTAGTAAGTGGTCGTGGTAGTGGTGATAGTGTTATGCTGGTGGTTGTATGATGATGGAGTGTGGTTGTGGTGGTGGTGGTGGTAATGTGGCTATGGTGATGGTACAGTATGGCTGTGAAGAACTTAAAAGGATGATGTGTGGAATGGGAAGGAACTGGATGACAAGTTGGGGTTAGAAGACATTGACTTAAGTTTGCAATATAATGTTGGTGTTATCGAAAATTAATCTCTCAGTGAAATGCGTTACGAAGCCTCCTATGCCACCCAGAATACGGGACATAGGCTCAACAGTAGCATATAGTGCGTACTTTGGCTTAATTGATATTTGCTCCACAGAAAACGATGGAAACGCCGGAGGATGAGATGTCAACTCTGTCCAGCGAGATGGTAACTGCAGGCGAGGGGGAAGGCGATGCTACAGCCCCAGAAGACAAGGTTGCAACCTCAGAAGACGAGATGGCAACCTCAGAAGACATGGCAACCTCAGAAGAAGGGATGGCAACTATGGAAGAAATGGCAGCTGTAGACGACGAGATGGCCGCTAGAGAACATGGCAAGCCTTGCAGAGGAACTAGTGCGGCGTGTGTTGTAGCTTGTATTGATAGGTGATGTGGTAGGGAGGGTAGCAGCAGCTGTGGCGGCACCTGTTTAGCGTTACTCTGGTAGGCATTGCATTCCTTAGACACCTTTGATGTTCCTGTATTTCCCCAGGCGATGCAGAGACCGCTGCGAGGGAGAGACGAGACGGCCGAGAGACCAAGGGAGACTGACCGAGAGACCAGGGGAGACCGGAGAGCCTGCAGGGAGATCGGAGCGCCGGACAGGACAGGTGACAGGTTGTATTTTTCTTTGTATTTTCCTTTAGGGTGTGATTGTGTGTGCTTGAGTTTTTTTTTTTTTTTTTTTTTTTTGCGTGTGTGTTTAGTTCCCAGCATACTAGGCTGGGTGTGGCAGGTAGGTGGGTCTGGAGAGGGAGGTGGGGTGGGGGGAGGCGGGAAAGGGGGGACTTCTTCCACTTCCATCTTCCTCTCCGTCTGTCCTGTCTGCCTGTCCTCAGCGCAGCCGAACGTGCTGGGATGGTGTGTCTGTCTGTTAGTGTCTGTCTGCTTTAGTGCTTCTTTCTCTTCCCCACCTTTACTTTTTTATGCGCTTTTTCTTTTTCTGTCGTTCTAGAGTGAGCGTGATGGAGAGAGGGTAGAGAGGCGAGTAGGAGCGAGGGAGCGAGTTGGAGATAGACATAGGACTTACTACATAATATTAATTGCTAAAGGTATCTTGGCCGTATTTAACTGATATACTTTGATAATACTTGAAACATTTGCCATAGTCCAATACTTTTGTGATATACTTTGAGATACTTTAATATATAAAATCTTCTGCCAGAGTAACCTAACAGCTGCTGCCATTGCTACTTGTATACTTTGTAAATATTGTAATTGTAAACTCTTGTAAAACACTAAAGATAATAAAAGAATCAGCTGTATATCAATTTTACTTTGCCCTTTATGGTATTACAAATGACTAAAATACAATATCACAGAAAAAGTAAAGTATGCAAAGAAAGCATACAATGATATACTCTAGTTCCCAAAGCCATGGAACAGAGTACACAGTAGACTCCAGCACGTTAACTTGCTGGTATAAACTCTTGGGTATAAAAACCCACAATTCAACTTCGACTTTATACCAGTTCCACCATCTCGAAAAATCCTAAGTCCAAAAAGCACTCCAATTTGGACTTAGGATTTTTTCGAGTGACTGGATCTGGTATAAGTCTTAAGGGCACCAAAACCCTTACTTCAGACTTAGACTTTATACCCACCAGAGAAGTGGGTATAAAGTCTAGGGATATAAAAGCCCTACTTAACCTTAGAAACTGTGACCAAAAGAAAGGGAGGGGGGGTACACCACCTACTTTACCTTAAAAAACTCTACGGATGTAAAACCCCTGTTTCAACTAAAAACTCTACGGATGTAAAACCCCTGTTTCAACTTAGAAAAATTTTCTGGAGTTTGGTATAAAATCTACGGATGAAAAACACTTCAACTTAGAATCTGACGGAGTTGTGTAAAAACTCTACGGATGTAAAACCCCTATTTCAACTTGGAATATTTTAGGGCTACTGTGTAAAATCTACGGATGCAAAACCCTTATTTCGGACTTTGTGCAGACCCCTCCCCCAGGTACAGCAAAACCAGTACTTTGGTCAGCTATGGTTTATTGATAGGTAACTACAGTATTTGTACAAGACTGACTAGCTTCATTACTTAGTGCAATTAGCACTGCCTTGACTAGCAGTAATAGCCTTATTTAGGCTGTTTATAATCCTCCAGAGTTATGTCCTCTGGTGGTTGCAGTTTATTCATGTTACTGCCAGACTTTTATATATACTGTGGTGCTGAAGCTCCTGTACACTGGCCCTCCAGGTCATTTCGCTGGTTGGTAGTTTTCATAGTACTTCTTACCTTAGTGTTCTCCATTCAGGTTTTTTCCCATGTGTACTTAAGGTATCTTGATAAGGAAACCTGCAATGAGTGTACTGCAGACACACTGCATGTAAGTCTGACCAGCTATTGTATCCAGTGTAGGTAATGGTGTTCTTTACCCATGTCCTATTTGAGTAGATCCAGATACTCTTATGTATCCCTTCACTAGTGCTGTTATCAAAGCCTTCTTGCCATCCTGTCAGTGAAAGTTCTAAGTCTATTGTGCAGTCAGGTTTACCCCTTTGTCAAAGTCCAAATGAGGTACTGAAGTGGGTATACTGCACCTTTATCAGAGTTCATCAAGCCAGATCTAAAGACTATCAGTTCTCAAAGCAGCTAAGTTAAAGTATCAAGGCTTCAAAGCCATAGGTTGTGCTAAGTTAATATGAAGGCTTGAATGCCATAGGTAATGCTAAGTTAATATGAAGGCTTCAATGCCATAGGTAATGCTAAGTTAATATGAGGGCTTCAATGCCATAGATAATGCTAAGTTAATATGAAGGCTTCAATGCCATAGGTAGTGACAAGTTAATATGAAGGCTTCAATGCCATAGGTAGTGACAAGTTAATATGAAGGCTTCAATGCCATAGGTAGTGCTATGTTGATATGAATGTTTGGGGCCATAGGTAGTGCTATGTTGATATGAGGGCTTGAATGCCATAGGTAGGGCTAAGTTAAAAGTAAGAATGCTTGAATGCCATAGAAAAGTTAATATGAAGGCTTGGGGCCATAGGCAGTGCTAAGTTAATATGAAGGCTTGAATGCCATAGGTAGTGCTAAGTTAAAAGCATCAGGGCTTGAATACAATAGGTAGTGCTACATAAAAAATATGAAACCTTGAATGCCATAGAGAATGGAGGTGTGACTCACTGGGTACTGATTCACTATCCTTTGGTCCTATTCACCCCTATTTAGTAACCATGTGGTAGGTAAGGTCCAGGGATAATAGGTAAAGTATCTGGATCTCCTCTAATGGCTTGAATAAAATTACTATTATTTACTGCATGTGTATAGATAAGCTGGTCAGTTACAGTATTTGTGCATGGTTAAGTGTCCTATTCAGATCAAATTTTCAAAGTAAAACATCAGTGGGAATTAAGCTTTGCCTCTGGATCCTAACTCTTCAGTTCATTCCATATTGTTGTTTGTTGTCAGCCTAAGTAGGTATTTAACACCACCAGTCCAGTCCTTTATTCCGGCAATCTTTACAAGGTGTTTTCCTCTATAGGATAAAAAGCGTCAGCAACCGTAGTCCTAACTAGTTGGTTCATTATTCCCAAGTGTCATTTATCCGATGCAAATTCTTGTGTTTCCTCTAAGACCAAGGATCTTTCTGGCCAGGACAGGTTTCTCATCAGGTGAAAGGCGAAGAGAGGCAGTGTGTGGAGGTCCAGTTTTATTGTACCCATGTCATATATAATCTGGCCAAAGTTCTTCAAAGTCTTATAATCCAGGACTTAAATGGGCATCTCTCTGGGCAGGGTGGCGAATTCTGATCGGCTGAATGGCGAAGAGGCGAGTAGTGGTGGTGTCATCGATGGAGTGGCTAAGACAGGAGAGGAATGGTGATGTGGATGGAGTGGCGAGAAGTATGGCCTCTGGAATGTCGGTCTGGCTGCTGTCTTCCCACGTGACCACACCTGCGGAAGAAAGTCTGAGGAGATCACACTGCACAGGTACAGAGTTTGTTTTTAGTTATAATGTTTTCATCAGTGTCTGCTTCCTCCACCTGTACTGAAGCCAACTGGGGTTTAATATTCAAGGAGAAAATGTTTAAACTGTGGGAAATTTTCAGAGTAAAAAGAATCAATTATAATAGTCCTAGAGAGGGCCCTGGGGTGTAGTGAGGGGGGATGGTGTGGTGAGGGGAGTGGGTGAGGAGGGGAGTGGGTGAGGAGGGGAGTGGGTGAGGAGGGGAGTGGGTGAGGAGGGGAGTGGGTGAGGAGGGGAGTGGGTGAGGAGGGGAGTGGGTGAGGAGGGGAGTGGGTGAGGAGGGGAGTGGGTGAGGAGGGGAGTGGGTGAGGAGGGGAGTGGGTGTGGGGGGGAGTGGGTGTGGGGGGGAGTGGGTGTGGGGGAGTGGGTGTGGGGGGAGTGGGGTGAGGGGTGGGGTGGGGTGGGGTGGGGTGGGGTGAGGGGCGAGAGGCAGGTGGGGGCAGAGTGGGGGTGGGGTGGGGTGGGGGGCGGGTGGGGTGGGGTGGGGGGGCGGTGGGGGGTGGGGTGGAGTGAGGGGGTGGTGGAGTGAGGGGGTGGTGGGGTGAGGGGGGGGTGGGGTGAGGGGGTGGTGGGGGGGGGGGGGGTGGGGTGAGGGGGGGGGGGGGAGGGGGTGGGGTGAGGGGGGTGGGGTGAGGGGGTGGGGTGAGGGGGTGGGGTGAGGGGGTGGGGTGAGGGGGGGTGGGGTGAGGGGGGGGTGGGGTGAGGGGGTGGTGGGGTGAGGGGGTGGTGGGGTGAGGGGTGGGGTGGTGTGAGGGGAGGGGAGGGAGGATGGGGAAAAAGGGAGGGAGGTGCAAGGGGTGGGGGAGTAGGAAGGAGCCAGCAGCTAGACGAAAGAGGGAGAAGGGGAATAAGGAATAGAGCATAGCCATTCCAGTACTCAATAATACACAGTCCAACCCATCCACTGTATCCAATCCAGTCCATCCCATCCCCACGATACTCAACGCAACCAAACCCAACCCAACCCCACGACATCCAACCCAACCCAACCCAACCCCACGACATCCAACCCAACCCAACCCAACCCCACGACATCCAACCCAACCCCACGACATCCAACCCAACCCCACGACATCCAACCCAACCCCACGACATCCAACCCAACCCCACGACATCCAACCCAAGCCCACGACATCCATCCCAACCCAACTCCACGACATCCATCCCAACCCAACTCCACGACATCCATCCCAACCCAACTCCACGATATCCCTCCCAACCCTCCACAACATCCAATTCTTCCCTCAGTATAAAAATCCTTTCAACCAACCCCACCTTATATAACCATCCCAACCCCACAATATCCACACCAACCCCACACCAACCCCACATCAAATAGTTTTCAGGTATAAAGTCAAAGGTAATTGAGGAATGATAAAAGATTTCCAGATTTTATTAAACGAAGTAAGTTTTATTTTGAGCTGGCTTCATCAGTAGAGTTGTCAGCGATCAGGAAGGCTCTGGTGGGTAGGTGGCTGGGTAGTAGGTGGTAGGTGGCTGGGTGGTAGGTGGCTGGGTGGTAGGTGGCTGGGTGGTAGGTGGCTGGTAGGTGGTAGGTGGCTGGTAGGTGGTAGGTGGCTGGTAGGTGGTAGGTGGCTGGTAGGTGGTAGGTGGCTGGTAGGTGGTAGGTGGCTGGTAGGTGGTAGGTGGCTGGTAGGTGGTAGGTGGCTGGGTGGTAGGTGGCTGGGTGGTAGGTGGCTGGGTGGTAGGTGGCTGGTGGTAGGTGGCTGGTGGTAGGTGGCTGGGTGGCTGGGTGGCTGGTAGGTGGTAGGTGGCTGGTAGGTGGTAGGTGGCTGGTAGGTGGTAGGTGGCTGGGTGGTATGTGGTAGGTGGCTGGGTGGTATGTGGTAGGTGGCTGGGTGGTATGTGGTAGGTGGCTGGGTGGTATGTGGTAGGTGGCTGGGTGGTATGTGGTAGGTGGCTGGGTGGTATGTGGTAGGTGGCTGGGTGGTATGTGGTAGGTGGCTGGGTGGTATGTGGTAGGTGGCTGGGTGGTATGTGGTAGGTGGCTGGGTGGTATGTGGTAGGTGGCTGGGTGGTATGTGGTAGGTGGCTGGGTGGTATGTGGTAGGTGGCTGGGTGGTATGTGGCTGGGTGGTATGTGGCTGGATGGTATGTGGCTGGGTGGTATGTGGTAGGTGGCTGGGTGGTAGATGGCTGGGTGGTAGGTGGCTGGGTGGTAGGTGGCTGGGTGGTAGGTGGCTGGGTGGTAGGTGGCTGGGTGGTAGGTGGTAGGTGGCTGGGTGGTAGGTGGCTGGGTGGTAGGTGGCTGGGTGGTAGGTGGCTGGGTGGTAGGTGGCTGGGTGGTAGGTGGCTGGGTGGTAGGTGGCTGGGTGGTAGGTGGCTGGGTGGTAGGTGGCTGGGTGGTAGGTGGCTGGGTGGTAGGTGGCTGGGTGGTAGGTGGCTGGGTGGTAGGTGGCTGGGTGGTAGGTGGCTGGGTGGTAGGTGGTAGGTGGCTGGGTGGTAGGTGGTAGGTGGCTGGGTGGTAGGTGGTAGGTGGCTGGGTGGTAGGTGGTAGGTGGCTGGGTGGTAGGTGGTAGGTGGCTGGGTGGTAGGTGGTAGGTGGTAGGTGGCTGGGTGGTAGGTGGTAGGTGGCTGGGTGGTAGGTGGTAGGTGGCTGGGGGCTGGGTGGTAGGTGGTAGGTGGCTGGGTGGTAGGTGGCTGGGTGGTAGGTGGCTGGGTGGTAGGTGGTAGGTGGCTGGGTGGTAGGTGGTAGGTGGTAGGTGGCTGGGGGCTGGGTGGCTGGGTGGTAGGTGGCTGGGTGGTAGGTGGTAGGTGGCTGGGTGGTAGGTGGTAGGTGGCTGGGTGGTAGGTGGTAGGTGGCTGGGTGGTAGGTGGCTGGGTGGTAGGTGGCTGGGTGGTAGGTGGCTGGGTGGTAGGTGGCTGGGTGGTAGGTGGTAGGTGGCTGGGTGGTAGGTGGTAGGTGGCTGGGTGGTAGGTGGCTGGGTGGTAGGTGGCTGGGTGGTAGGTGGCTGGGTGGTAGGTGGCTGGGTGGTAGGTGGCTGGGTGGTAGGTGGCTGGGTGGTAGGTGGCTGGGTGGTAGGTGGCTGGGTGGTAGGTGGCTGGGTGGTAGGTGGCTGGGTGGTAGGTGGCTGGGTGGTGGTTGATAGGTGGTAGGTGGCGGGTGGCTGGGTGGCGGGTGGCTGGGTGGCGGGTGGCTGGGTGGCGGGTGGCTGGGGGCTGGGTGGCGGGTGGCTGGGGGCTGGGTGGCGGGTGGCTGGGGGCTGGGTGGCGTGTGGAACTGGCTGGGTGGTAGGTGGCTGGGTGGTAGGTGGCTGGGTGGTAGGTGGCTGGGTGGTAGGTGGCTGGGTGGCGGGTGGTAGGTGGCTGGGTGGCGGGTGGTAGGTGGCTGGGTGGCGGGTGGTAGGTGGCTGGGTGGCGGGTGGTAGGTGGCGGGTGGTAGGTGGCGGGTGGTAGGTGGCGGGTGGTAGGTGGCGGGTGGTAGGTGGCGGGTGGTAGGTGGCGGGTGGTAGGTGGCGGGTGGTAGGTGGCTGGGTGGTGGGTGGTGGGTGGTAGGTTGGTGGGTGGTGGGTGGTAGGTGGCTGGGTGGTGGGTGGTGGGTGGTAGGTGGCTGGGTGGTAGGTGGCTGGGTGGTAGGTGGCTGGGTGGTGGGTGGTAGGTGGCTGGGTGGTGGGTGGTAGGTGGCTGGGTGGTGGGTGGTAGGTGGCTGGGTGGCGGGTGGTAGGTGGGTGGTAGTTGGCATGTGGCAGGTGGTTAAGTTCTATCTATCTATCTATTGCCAGACGTCTCAATCCCATTTGGGGTGGCCACAAACAAATCGCATCCAAGTCGCCCTGTCCCCCGCCATTTCACTGCCCTACTCCCAACTCACACCCCCTCTCTCATATACCTCTCCACCCCATCCCTCCATCTCATCCTCGGCCTCCCCCTCCCTCTTCCCCCCTCCACCTCACCCTCCATCCATCTCCACATGGCCAAACCACCTCAGTGTGTTCCTCATAACGCTTCCTATCACATCCACATCCACACCACAACGCTCCTTTATATCCTCATTCGTCAGCCTGTCTCTCCACGTGACTCCACAGGCTCCTCTTAAATAACTCATTTCCACTGCTCTCACTCTTGACTTGTGTCCTTCCAACAATGTCCAAACTTCACTTCCGTAAGTTAGAGTTGGTATCACAATACTGTCATGTAGTAACTTTTTCACTTCCATGCTCACTTCCCTGTTTCTTATCACTGCTTTCAAAGAACCAGCAACCTTTCTTCCCTGCTGTACCCTTTCAAGCACTTCACCCTCCAAACTTCCATCCTTACTCATCACACTACCCAAGTACTTAAACGTACTCACATTTTCCAATTCCTCACCATCTAACCTCGCTGTACATTCACTAACTTCACCTCTCTCAAAGACCATCACTTTACTCTTCCCTACATTCACCTTTAGATTCCGTTTCTTACACACACTCTCAAACTCATCCACCAAGCCTTGCAGCTCCCCTTCGTCTTCACTCAACAACACAGTATCATCTGCAAACAACAGTACAGGGAGTTTCCAAACACTATCCTCTCTCACCAGGGCTACTCCAACATCCACTACCCTACCTTGTACCTCTTTTATTACCCCATCCATGCACAGATTGAACAACCATGGAGACATGACACATCCCTGTTTCAAACAAACTTTCAAGGAGAAAAATTCACTTAGTTCACCATCCACACGCACTGCAGCCTTCGCACCATCGTACATACTCTTCACAGCATTCAACAACTTCCCATCTACTCCATATATTCTCAACACTTTCCACAATCCCTGTCTATCCACCCTGTCATATGCTTTCTCCAAATCCATGAAAGCCGCATACAACTTCTTTCCCTTCTCTAGAAACTTTTCCACTAAAGATCTAAGAATGAATATCTGATCTACACAACCTCTTCCCTTCCTAAAGCCTCCCTGTTCTTCTCCAACTAATTTCTCTGTTCTTTCTCTAACTCTGTCTATAAGTATCCTACCATACACTTTTCCTGTTATACTAAGAAGACAAATGCCCCTATGATTACCACACACTTCTTTTTCCCCTTTTCCTTTGTACAAGGGAATAATTATACCTGACTTCCAATCCTCCGGGACTCTACCTTCCTTCCAGGCCAATCTGCACATCTTCCACATCCATTCTACTACTATCTCTCCCCCATGCTTCAGCATTTCACCACACACTCCATCAATTCCTGGGGCTTTCCCCGATTTAACTTTCTTCATTGCTTCCACAACTTCTATCCTCCTGATTTCTTCCTGTCTTCTCACCTCCCTCCTTCTCCCAGCCATTACAAGTGGATAATTGGGTGGTGGCAGGTGGGTGGTGGCAGGTGGGTGGCATGTGGCAAGTGGTAAAGTTACATGTGGATGGTTGAGTGGTGGCAGGTGAGTGGTGGCAGGTGGCAGGTGAGTGGTGGCAGGTGGCAGGTGGGTGGCAGGTGGCAGGTGGGTGGCAGGTGGCAGGTGGGTGGCAGGTGGCAGGTGGGTGGCTGGCAGGTGGCTGGGAGGTGGGTGGGTAGTGGCTGGCAGGTGGCAGGTGGGTGGTGGGTGGCAGGTGGCAGGTGGCAGGTGGGTGGCGGGTGGCAGGTGGCAGGTGGGTGGCGGGTGGCAGGTGGGTGGCGGGTGGCAGGTGGGTGGCGGGTGGCAGGTGGGTGGCGGGTGGCAGGTGGGTGGCGGGTGGCAGGTGGGTGGCAGGTAGGTGGTGGGTGGCAGGTAGGTAGTGGGTGGCAGGTAGTGGGTGGCATGTGGGCAGCAGGTAGTGGGTGGCATGTGGGCAGCAGGTAGTGGGTGGCATGTGGGCGGCATGTGGGCGGTAGGTGGTGGGTGGCATGTGGGCGGTAGGTGGTGGGTGGCATGTGGGCGGTAGGTGGTGGGTGGCATGTGGGCGGTAGGTGGTGGGTGGCATGTGGGCGGTAGGTGGTGGGTGGCATGTGGGCGGTAGGTGGTGGGTGGCAGGTGGGCGGTAGGTAGTGGGTGGCAGGTGGGCGGTAGGTAGTGGGTGGCAGGTGGGCGGTAGGTAGTGGGTGGCAGGTGGGCGGTAGGTAGTGGGTGGCAGGTGGGCGGTAGGTAGTGGGGTGGCAGGTGGGCGGTAGGTAGTGGGGTGGCAGGTGGGCGGTAGGTAGTGGGTGGCAGGTGGGCGGTAGGTAGTGGGTGGCAGGTGGGCGGTGGGCGGTGGGTGGGTGGTGGGTGGGTGTTGGGTGGGTGGGTGGTGGGTGTTGGGTGGTGGGTGTTGGGTGGTGGGTGTTGGGTGGGTGGGTGGCGGGTGGGTGGGTGGTGGGTGGGTGGTGGGTGGGTGGTGGGTGGCAGGTGGGTGGGTGGTGGGTGGCAGGTGGGTGGGTGGTGGGTGGCAGGTGGGTGGCAGGTGGGTGGTGGGTGGGTAATGGGTGGGTGGTGGGTGGGTAATGGGTGGGTGGTGGGTGGGTGGTGGGTGGGTGGTAGGTGGGTAGTGGGTGGGTAGTGGGTGGGTAGTGGGTGGCAGGTGGGTGGTGGGTGGCAGGTGGCAGGTGGGTGGCAGGTAGTGGGTGGTGGGTGGCAGGTAGTGGGTGGTGGGTGGCAGGTAGTGGGTGGTGGGTGGCAGGTAGTGGGTGGTGGGTGGCAGGTAGTGGGTGGTGGGTGGCAGGTAGTGGATGGTGGGTGGCAGGTAGTGGGTGGCAGGTGGGTTGTGGGTGGTGGTGGCAGGTAGTGGGTGGCAGGTGGGTTGTGGGTGGTGGTGGCAGGTAGTGGGTGGCAGGTGGGTTGTGGGTGGTGGTGGCAGGAGGGTGGCAGGTGGGTTGTGGGTGGTGGTGGCAGGTGGGTGGCAGGTGGGTGGTGGTGGCAGGTGGGTGGTGGTGGCAGGTGGGTGGTGGCAGGTGGGTGGCAGGTGGGTGGCAGGTGGGTGGCAGGTGGGTGGTGGTGGCAGGTGGGTGGTGGTGGCAGGTGGGTGGTGGTGGCAGGTGGGTGGTGGTGGCAGGTGGGTGGTGGTGGCAGGTGGGTGGTGGTGGTGGGTGGTGGTGGCAGGTGGGTGGCAGGTGGGTGGTGGTGGCAGGTGGGTTGTGGGTGGTGGTGGCAGGTGGGTTGTAGGTGGTGGTGGCAGGTGGGTTGTAGGTGGTGGTGGCAGGTGGATGGTAGGTGGCAGGTGGATGGCAGGTGGATGGTAGGTGGCAGGTGGATGGCAGGTGGATGGTAGGTGGCAGGTGGATGGCAGGTGGATGGTAGGTGGCAGGTGGATGGTAGGTGGCAGGTGGATGGTAGGTGGCAGGTGGATGGTAGGTGGTAGGTGGGTGGCAAGTGGTGGGTGGCAAGTGGTGGGTGGCAAGTGGTGGGTGGCAAGTGGTGGGTGGCAAGTGGTGGGTGGCAAGTGGTGGGTGGCAAGTGGCAAGTGGTAAGTGGCAGGTGGAGGGTAGGAAGCTGAAAATAACAATTCAGTACATGGTTTAAATAATCAAACATTTCACAGAGTTGTCTCTCCGTGGGCGTAAAGCTTAACTGGACCAACTGAATCAGTAAATATAATGACAGTCAGTTAACGTATACAAGTACTAGGCCTGTACTGACAAAGGTACTGGCTGACTAACTGGTAAAACGAATTCTGACAGGAAGTGAAGACTGAGGATGTGGTCTACCTGAATCAGCTAAATGTGTGGACTGACTGACTTTAGGTGTGGACTGACTGTGTGGAATGAGGGTGTGGATTAACTGATTAACTCAACGACTGGATGGAGAGTGTACTGGACTGGACGGTGGGTGTGAATTAGCTGAACTGAACTGGACTGGACTGGACAGTGGGTGTCAATTAACAACTGAACTGGACTGGACTGGACGGTGGGTCTGAATTAACTGAACTGGACTGGACTGGACTGGACGGTGGGTGTGAATTAGCTAAACTGAACTGGGCTGTGGATGTGAACTGAATGGGATTGGACTGTGGATGTGAGCTGAACTGGACTGTGGATTTGACCTGAACTGGACTGTGTATGTGAGATGAACTGGACTGTGGATGTGAGCTGAACTGGACAGTGGATGTGAGCTGAACTGGACAGTGGATGTTAACTTGATTGGACTGTGGATGTGAGCTGAGCTGAACTCTACTGTGGGTGTGGACTAAGTAACTGGTTGGACTGGAGTGCGGACAGACTGACTGGACTGGACTGTGGGTGTGGACCTACTGACATCACTGGACTGGGGGTATGGACTGACTGGACTGGACTGGGGGTGTGGACTGACTAGACTGGACTGGGGGTGTGGACTGACTAGACTGGACTGGGGGTGTGGACTTACTGGACTGGATTGGGGGTGTGGACTGACTGGACTGGACTGAGGGTTATGGACAGACTGACTAGTTGGACTGGGAGCGTGGACAGACTAACTGGACTCAACTGGGGATATGGGCTGACTGGACTGGGGATATGGACTGACTAGACTAGACTGGAGGTGTGTACTGACTGACTGAAATACAACGGACTGGAGGTGTGGACTGACTGGACTGGACTGGACAGTGGGTGCGCATTGTGGGTGTGGACTGGGCTGGACTGTGGGTGTGCACTGTGGGTGTGGACTGGACTGTGACTGTGGGTGTAGACTGGACTGTGACTGTGGGTGTGGACTGGACTGTGACTTTGGGTGTGGACTAACTGAATGGACTGGGCTGTGGGCGTGGACTGTGGGCGTGGACTGTGGGCGTGGACTGACTGCCTTGATCGGACTGAGGGTGTGGACTGGACGGGGCTCTGGGTGTGGAATGACTGGATTGCATTGTGAACTAACTGGCTAGCTGGACTGTGGCTGTGGACTGAATTGGACTGTGACTGTGTGCTGAGTGGATTGAACTGTGAACTGAGTGGATTGAACTGTGAACTGAGTGGATTGAACTGTGGACTGAGTGGATTGAACTGTGGACTGAGTGGATTGAACTGTGGACTGAGTGGATTGAACTGTGGACTGAGTGGATTGAACTGTGAACTGAGTGGATTGAACTGTGAACTGAATTGGACTGTGGCTGTGTACTGAGTTTATTGAACTGTGGACTGAGTGGATTGAACTGTGGACTGAGTGGATTGAACTGTGGACTGAGTGGATTGAACTGTGGACTGAGTGGATTGAACTGTGGACTGAGTGGATTGAACTGTGGACTGAGTGGATTGAACTGTGGACTGAGTGGATTGAACTGTGAACTGAGTGGATTGAACTGTGAACTGAGTGGATTGAACTGTGAACTGAGTGGATTGAACTGTGGACTGAGTGGATTGAACTGTGGACTGAGTGGATTGAACTGTGGACTGAGTGGATTGAACTGTGGACTGAGTGGATTGAACTGTGGACTAAGTGGATTGAACTGTGGACTAAGTGGATTGAACTGTGGACTAAGTGGATTGAACTGTGGACTGAGTGGATTGAACTGTGGACTGAGTGGGTTGAACTATGGACTGAGTGGATTGAACTGTGAACTGAGTGGATTGAACTGTGGACTGAGTGGATTGAACTGTGGACTGAGTGGATTGAACTGTGAACTGAATTGGACTGTGGCTGTGTACTGAGTTGATTGAAGTGTGGACTAAGTGGATTGAAGTGTGGACTGAGTGGATTGAACTGTGGACTGACTCGATCGGACTGTAGACTGACTACTGGACTGTGGACTGACTTCAATGGACTGTGCACTGACTTGATTGGACTATGGACTGACTGGACTGACTGACTATTGACAAATGACTGATGCTGACTGATGATGACTAATGTTGCTAGGGTGTGGACAGAGTGTCAGGGTGAGGACTGTGACTGTGTGTGGACTGACAGGGTGTGGATTGACAGGGTGAGAACTGTAACAGGGTGAGAACTGTAACCGGGTGAGGACTGTAACAGGGCGAAGACTGTAACCGGGTGAAGACTGTAACAGGGTGAAGACTATGACAGGGTGAAGACTATGACAGGGTGAGGACTGCGACAGGGTGAGGACTGCGACAGGGTGAGGACGGTGACAGGGTGAGGACGGTGACAGGGTGAGGACGGTGACAGGGTGAGGACGGTGACAGGGTGAGGACGGTGACAGGGTGAGGACTGATAGACATTAGGCGTTGCCTGACCAACTGACTGAGTGAAATTTATTTAGAAGTTTGACTGGCTACGGGGTTGGACTGACGTATCATATGACTGTGGACTGACAGGTGTTTGCAAGGCTGTGGACTGACAGGGGTTTGCAAGGCTGTGGACTGACAGGGGTTTGCAAGGCTGTGGACTGACAGGGGTTTGCAAGGCTGTGGACTGACAGGGGTTTGCAAGGCTGTGGACTGACAGGGGTTTGCAAGGCTGTGGACTGACAGGGGTTTGCAAGGCTGTGGACTGACAGGGGTTTGCAAGGCTGTGGACTGACAGCGGTTTGCAAGGCTGTGGACTGACAGCGGTTTGCAAGGCTGTGGACTGACAGCGGTTTGCAAGGCTGTGGACTGACAGCGGTTTGCAAGGCTGTGGACTGACAGGGGTTTGCAAGGCTGTGGACTGACAGCGGTTTGCAAGGCTGTGGACTGACAGCGGTTTACAAGGCTGTGGACTGACAGCGGTTTACAAGGCTGTGGACTGACAGGGGTTTACAAGGCTGTGGACTGACAGGGGTTTACAAGGCTGTGGACTGACAGGGGTTTGCAAGGCTGTGGACTGACAGGGGTTTGCAAGGCTGTGGACTGACAGGGGTTTGCAAGGCTGTGGACTGACAGGGATTTGCAAGGCTGTGGACTGACAGGGGTTTACAAGGCTGTGGACTGACAGGGGTTTACAAGGCTGTGGACTGACAGGGGTTTACAAGGCTGGGCACTGACAGGGGTTTACAAGGCTGGGCACTGACAGGGGTTTACAAGGCTGGGCACTGACAGGGGTTTACAAGGCTGGGCACTGACAGGGGTTTACAAGGCTGGGCACTGACAGGGGTTTACAAGGCTGGGCACTGACAGGGGTTTACAAGGCTGGGCACTGACAGGGGTTTACAAGGCTGGGCACTGACAGGGGTTTACAAGGCTGGGCACTGACAGGGGTTTACAAGGCTGTGGACTGATAGGGGTTTGCAAGGCTGTGGACTGACAGGGGTTTGCAAGGCTGTGGACTGAATAAGAAAGGCATTGAGTGCTGGAGGCTGTGAACTGAATCAGTAAGTGTTTGTGGTGATAGTGGGTGTGGACTACCTGAATATTTGATGTTGTGGACTGTCCATGTGTACGACGGCTGAGTGGTTGTGGGTGTGGATTCACTGACGTCAAGTTTTTGTTTGAACTGACCTACTGACAACGACTGATGTGGAGTAACTTAGGGTGTGGACAGACAGGCGGGTCAGTAGGGCTGTGGGCTGCCTGGGTCAGCTGGGCTGTGGGCTGACTGGGTCAGTAGGGCTGTGGGCTGACTGGGTCAGTAGGGCTGTGAGCTGACTGGGTCAGTAGGGCTGTGAGCTGACTGGGACAGTAGGGCTGTGAGCTGACTGGGACAGTAGGGCTGTGAGCTGACTGGGTCAGTAGGGCTGTGAGCTGACTGGGTCAGTAGGGATCTGGGCTGACTGGGTCAGCAAGGCTGTGAGCTGACAGGGTCAGTAGGGCTGTGGACTAATTAAAGCTGTAGACTGACAGGCAGTAAGTGTTTGGAGTACTGGAGGATCTGAGGTGAATCGGTAAGGGTTTGGAGTACTGGTGGATTTGGGTTGAATCAGTAAGGGTGGAGCGATAATGAGTGTGGACTGACTAGAGTGAACGTGATCAACTAGAATGTTGTCTGGCTATGCGTACTGCTGATCAGTGAATCAGTTGGTTAAAGATACTGACAGGCAGTTTCAGTGACTGGGCCTGTGAGTGTTTGACTGGGGGTCTAACAAAGCGTTAATTAAATAGTAAGGACAGGACGTGATTTGAATTTATAAAGGGCCAGCGATGAGGTAAAACTAAGCTGAGCAACTGACAGGAGAGGCAAAAGATATGAGTTATTAAAAAAGCACAAAGGTGTAAGCAAGTCCATAACGTTATAGGAACACCTTTAATTCATGTGATCAGCCTGTATTTCACATTATAGTGTAGTCAGCTACGATACAGAAAAGCCAGGCATTCATTACATCTCAAGAAGTAAATAAAATGGATCATGTCTACACCTTGGTGCTCTTTTAAAATGATACGACCCTAGGACAGAACTGACGGCGACTAAGGGGTGACCAAAGCCTAGATATGACTAACTGAAGGCCCAGTGTTTGGAGGTATACCGAGTCGTGAACTAAATTTACTATATCCTGACTAACGACTGATTTGTGTAAAGCCAACTAAAATATTGTGAGGTTCAAAGTCCTCGTACATTACCAGATAAGAAAGATGAGGATACTTCTGGGTGGGCAGCGCATCCTCGGAGGGGTAAATTCAAGACGGGGTATCAATGGCACCGAGCAGTATGTTGAGGTGCTACAAGTTGGATGACTTCCCTCCTGTAAATACCATATAAAATTAGCGGGACTTACATCAGTGTATTCGTTATTTCTGACTGTTTCTTTGTTGAAAATATCCACACTTATTTTATCGTCAAATATGTTTACATTATTTGGCTTTGTCACTTACTGTACTAGATTTTTTGCCTTTGTTATATTGTCTTATTGTATAGTGCAGTGTTTCGCAAATTACGAGTACTTACCTAATCTTCCCTTCAGATGAGGTTCTTTGTTGTGGTCCCTCCCACGGTCGCCGTCAGCATCATCTCTCACGGTCAGAGTCAGCATCACCAGTGTCCCTGCACCATCGGCTTCTCTTCAGCATCGTAAGCCTTCACTCCACCTGCCAAGTAGGTATCTTATTTACTTCTACAGTTCATTCGTCAATTTGGGATTTTTTTTTTCTTTTTTTTTTTGGCTATATTACTTAGCTCAGACAGACTACGAAACACCTACGGTGTTACACATCCATAGCACTTTTTCGTGACTGGCACAAAGTTCTGTGTTAATTATGAAACAACTTATCAGTCAAGACGGGGATTCAATTTTGAGCCAAACTAAAATTAATGTATCGTCTCCATAAAATAAGCATGTCAGATGCAGCCATTCATTATGTCAGCTGGATTCCAACAATCTAACGCATTAAAAACTACAAATTCAAGAAACAATTTAGTTTAAAGGTAGCAGTGGAAATTTGATTCAAGGAATATCCCCCTAAATAACTGCAAATATAATGACAAAGAAGGACGCTGAAAATGCTCTTTATGGCGAGGACTTCCAGTTCTTTAATAACTGTACTGAAATTGTATCTTATTTAACTCAGAATAATTTCAAGACCGAGACATGTAAGCATTCTGGAGAAGAAACAAAATTACTGATCACCTTATCCAACAGTATAATCAGTATATTAAACAGTATAATCAGGCATATGACACATCTGTATCAAAAGCCATAACTAAACTGTACCTGGCGTGATGAAATGCCAACACAGCTCTGGCATCCCGGTTCAGTTATCCACTCATTTTATCACCGACCTCTTGTGTCATAGGCATAATTTTTGTATTCTTTGCTCATCTCGTCCTCTGGCTTCCTCTCGTAGTACCTTCTTTGCTGTTCTGGCCACCTTGCTGTACGTAGCTCACACGTCACTCCCTGTAATACCAGTGTCGGTGAACAGACAGATCTCTAGTCCAATAAGCTATTTCAGAGTCACAATCCGCTACATGAGTCTTTTTTCCAAAATTATTTACTATCTATAACTGGACATGTAATCTGAGCCTTAATCTTGTTGGTCTATTTCATTAACACCTCTTCCTTATGACATTAATGATACCTTAATGTTATTGTTGCAAAGTACTTAATGACACCAGCAATTTCAGTTATCCTGTAAGTATATCTATGTTGCACATAAAAGTATTAAAGTGACAAGTAAATCACTCGGGAAGAGGCAGCAAGTCCATTATGCCAACAAGATTACTTCTGTCAACAGAACTGTTCATCATTGCAACTGTCAGAAATACCACAGCTTCCACAGGCTTCCACGACGCTCCCACAGGCCGCAACGACGTCCGCACAAGCCCAGACAGGCCTCGACGACACTTCCACACACTCCAACACTTCCACCACCAGTGCGTCTGCCGCCAGCGTCTCAGGTCTGTACTCCGGCTCAGATCCTCAGCATCCGCCTGAAAGATGATCGTATTCTTTGCAACAAACATCCAAGTTATCTGTAACTACATGGCTATTTATTTTCACTGTCGTGCAGATATTTAACTGACCAAGACATGTAATTAGAGTCAGATAACACTAAAACACATCTTACCATTTACAGCTTCCACAGTTCCCCACGCTGACGCTTCATCTCCCGCCCTCATCTAATCCTGGCGACATCACAGCTCTGTCTCGGCAGCTCCTCACCCCCTGCAAGGTGAACGTAGTCTCAGCAGCAGTTCTCTTAAGGTGTTTGTATGCACAAGGATGTTTTAGTTACACATGCAGATATTTTAAAAGTTTAAGGTCAGCAAGTATAAGCAGATTTATCATACAGCAAAGTTATCTTACCACAGCAGCATCCGAACCTTCAACCGGCCACACAGCATCCGGCCATGACGACAATTCCTGCCCACATCACAGCTTCCTCCCACATCACAACTTCCTCCCACATCGCAGTGTCTGCCCACATCGCAGCTTCCGCCCACATCAAGGCTTCCGCCTCTTCCCCAACGTGGTAGGTACGCCGTCTGCATCCCTGCGGAACATGAACACTGCTGCATCATTTCTTCTGAGTTTTATGATCAGTTATTTTATGGGAATGTTCTTTACAGTATTACGCAATGCACGTTTAAAGGTTAAATGCTGGAAAAAGATAGGTGGTCTTTACCTTACGCATGTGCAGACAGATAGAACTTTTGATAGCATGTTACATCCCCAAAGACGTGAATTGTTTAATTTTGTTTAGTAGTATTTTCACAATTATTCTCTCTGGTTTGCTTAGTGTTTGGTAGCTGTGTCAAGTTGAAGGTACAAGCTAGCAATCTTATGAACAAACTTTAGCACAAGACATAAAACTTAAATTATTTCTTACCATTGCAGCTGCTGTTGACGTATTTGTTGCACTTCTACACCAGCACTGCGGCTACACTTCGACGCCGCAGTCCCACGCTGACGCCGCACGCAACGCCGACACAGTAGGCCCCAACGACGACCCAGCCCTAACGCTGACCCAACGACCTTCACGCCGACACAACGACCTCCACGCCGACACAACGACCTCCACGCCGACACAACGACCTCCACGCCGACACAACGACCTTCACGCCGACACAACGACCTTCACGCCGACACAACGACCTTCACGCCGACACAACACCCCCACGTCGACGCCACAGGTTGCGCCCCTCGTCGTAGGCTCGTCGTCTGCATCAGTCTGTAAGATTAACATAGTCACAGCAACAGTTCTCAGTTATAATTCTCCATCAGTTGTCTTAATTCAGTATATGTTAGTGATAGCATAGTGACGTTCCCATGAGATTAGATTTCTTTAATACCTCTTCCTTCACGATTTGTTTTGCATAATTGTGCCATCTTCCTGTACATTTTGTCCAGTATCTACACAATGCCTAAGTTAAGTAAAAGAGTAACATTTAGCATCTACATGTAACGTGATGCTATAGCCTGTTTTCACCTGCCTTTACCACTCACACCTTTACTGGTATGTGTAATGTATTAACTATTTCATTATGTATGTCCTGGCTACATGAAATTCCATGGACTTAGGCTAAAAGGTAGGATTTTTTTTTTGTGTGTGTGTGTCCGATTCTGGGCATAGGCTTCACAGCCTGCTCTCAAGGCCCAGTAGTCCTCCTACATGCCATACACCTCTACATGTCACCACTTCGACGCTAACACCCATCGTTCATATTGAATACATAGTTGGGCTGTCTCATACAGGACTGGTGTATTGGTATTAGCGGGGGTATTTTTACAACATGTCGGCGGGTCTTCTGGTAGATCTGTAAAGTCTGATTTTATAAAATTCAAATCCTTAAACTGTTCCCTGCCCCAGCAGGGATTTGAACCTGGGTCCGGTAGGACTGCAGGCCACCTCTCTACCGATTGAGCCACCGCCTCCCCTTGATTATTAGTCAAAGTCTCCAGTCTGATTACGCTTTGCTATCCACTGAGCATGAAGAGATTATGGATATTTGTCAGGTTAGGGTAAACGGACTAGTGATATCCTACTGAGCTAACGAGAATACGGTCACAAGGGGAAAGGTTGCCAACAGCTTACACACCAGCATCCCGTTGATGTAGTAGCTCGCTCCCTCGTGGGTCTCATCTCCTCTCCCCCTCGCTCCTCTGCCCGTCCGTCCTCGCCCCCTCGCCCGTCCTCGCTCCTCCATCCGTCCTCGCCCTTCCATCCCTCCGTCCTCGCTCCCTCGCTCGCCCGTCCTGCTCCATCACCCCTTCTCCCGTCCTCGCTCCCTCTCAGCACATCGGGTTCAGGGAAGCTGCGTGGTCGATGATGCATCTCCGCTCTTCTGTGCTCGCCTGTCAAAAAAATAATTATCAAAACCTAATCTGCTTTTAGTGCTGTCTTATATCAAAGTAAGGCCACATATATAGGTTTAGGAAAAAAAAAATATGTACATTAGGTGTTTAGGTCTTTACTCTTCAACATTAATATTCAACCATTATTAAAAATTGAATTTTCTGTCATGTGTCACATTTGGCTAATTTCAATTCCATTTCAGGATCATCCAGTTACCTGTCTCATCGCTGAAGTTACTGCTGCTGCTGCTACTGATGACGACGAAGACAACGACGATGCTGCTCCTGATGATGCTGTCGCTCCTCAGTTGGTGGTGTATCGCCGCTCAGACAAACTCGTGTCCAACAACCAACAACGACAACCACAGACATGTCCGGCCGGACAACCATACAACCAACATCAACGAAGTAAGCTAATAGATGACCTAAGTCTACCACGCCTAACTTTACCCGGCCTAGAAAGCCAACCTAGTTGACCATAACTCTGCTGCCTAACCCACCTAAGCTTGCCCCATGACCCTCCCTGCTCCTGGCTACCCCCCACCCCCACCCCGGCCTGCCCTCCAACCTACCATCACTACACACCAGCGAGGCAACCTGTGGGGAAAAGATTAGGCCATATAAGTATAAAAGATTAGTACATGTTAAGATTTGAAATTAATGCAATTAAAGGATTAATTAGAGCATTGAGTTTACACAAGGTTGTTCATATCAGAGATGTACATTTGCAACAACGATCCTCGCAAATTTATACTCAATAATATTAGCAAATTAAAAAAAATATATATACCTGTTGCTGAAGCTGCTGTGTTGATCCTTCAGTACGATGACGCCTGTATAATTGTATTCTGGCTGCCTCTGACGGATTAATTCAGATCATGAAGGGTGTCCAACAGAAGGGATTAAAAGCAGCCTCCATCCATCCATTTTGGTGCTGGAGAAGGACACTATGCGGTGGCACTGATAGTACCAAAAGGATGGTGGGCTGCAGGACGGGTAACTTCATGGTTCATACATGCATCTCTCGTAGTGAAGGTGTTAATTCTTGCTTGATATTCACTCCTCACTGCTACTGAACATCGTGCCAGCGAGCGAAGTAGAGCCTGGAAAAAAATGCAGAGTTTAGGTAATTTGTGGAAACGAAGATTGAGGCGAAATACGAATATGTCATTTATCTTACTGAGACATATTTAGCCATAGCATTTTTTACTCTGCCACTGATAAATAGGCTGTCAAGGAACGAAAATCTGGGCCAAAATTTGACAGCTAACATACTACCCAGAAATCATTTTTAACCTTTTCATTTCTGTGACTTTTTTCTTTTGGTTCATGCTGCCTTCAGACGATTTTATTAAACATAGAACTTGTAATAGTGAAGGGGTTAAGGCCAAATCAAGCCCCTTTCGATCATAAATTAGGCTGATTTAAATCGTTTGGAAATAGCGAGAACATAGGCAAAATACGCTACTGTATATCGAAGGGGTTAATTGCAGTATTGAAGGCATGTCAGTGATAAAGATCCTATATTAAACCCTTCCAGTCTGATATCAGGCAACACCAGACGATTTTATTCAGTTTAAGGGATCTCTCGTAGTTAAAGGATTAATGAAGGCTGTGTCTAACCTCTCCAGTTTGAAAAAATAATCCCCACATTTTGAAAACCTATCCCTAGTTAAAGAAAAATACCTATAATTCTTTTAATTCGTAAAAATAAGGTAAATGCGGTTGTCTTCAGATGCGAGAACAAAATCGAATAATTAGTCATCGGTTCACTGGGGTTAACGGGAGGATTTAGTCACGATCAGGCACCAACATACGTGGCCTATTGCCAGTCTTACTGTTTGTGGCAGAGTAGGAAAAATTCTTACTGTAAAACTATGTATATTAAAAATGAATTAGGTAGACAGCAGGTGGTAATGAGGACAAGAGTCTTGGTGTTGGCAGCATTGATATTTCACTAAGTTGAAAATACAGTCTGCCGGCTTCCTTCACCTCACTGGCAGACATATTGCAAAGACCGGTAAAATTCCTTAGAATATCTGGCCATTTCTTAAAATAATAATAATAATAATAATATAAGTTACATTCGAGCTTCTTTTCCGCCGAAAGCCACCAAAAACTTGGAAAATAATTCACGCTTGAAATAATACACTTTTAAATTCCACCAACAGACCTGAAATGGAGAGGAAAAATCGCCAAAGTCATCAGCTGGGGGAGCCATGAGGTCCGTCTTGTAGGGCGTCTGGGGTTCAAATGAGAGGCATTCGTCGCCGCCATAACGTCATCAGCTTGGTTAGTTCACCGCATCGCCACCAGAACCACACCCGCCTCCCCAGCACTACCCCCGCTTGTTTTCCGCCATTTTAAGGTCAGTTTATGCTATCATTACTACTTCTAGTGCTATGTTCCAATATTTTTTCGTAGAATTAATACAGCTGACTTAGATCTCGTGCAAATCATATCATAGGTTAAATAATGGGATCATATATTGCCTTGAAACCAGTGTTACGAGTCGAACTCCAGCCTGTACACTTTTCCATACGTATGTTAATTCCCAAGCTCATGATATTTCTTTCTATATTATTTGCTGTTGAATATGTCCTACCAAATTACTGATACTAAGTTAAACAGATAAAGTTAATAAGCTTCGTTTCACCTTATTCTTCGAAGCCTCATATTTGGATCGTTATTTCAGTACTGTTTTACTCTCTTGATCACCATTCCTAACTCTGTATAAAACTAGGCCATAAGAGCATATTTCTAGTGCATTCTTCTAGAGCATACTTCTAGAGCATATTTCTTCCCGTACTGTCATAAGGTGTCATTTTAATATATAGATTATTTTGAAACATTTTTAGGGAGATAGTACTGTCTTAGATATTTCATAAGCATTCCTATTGTGCTGGGCCTTCTTTCCTTTATTCTAACTCAGACTATTTTCTAGAGCTTTGATAGAATCCTAGGAACCTGATAGTGTTAATACTGGTACCATTAACCCTGTCATGGTCGGGACAGCTCCTATTCTAGTCAACATCAGGTTATTTTATTATGTAGAGTGAGTGAAAGTGGTCTAACAGTGAGGGTGTTTGTGGGTGCTTGGTGCGTGTGTGGGGGTTGGGTTTGTATGTGTGTGTGTGTGTGTGTGTGTGTGTGTGTGTGTGTGTGTGTGTGTGTGTGTGTGTGTGTGTGTGCGCGCGCGCTTGTGTGTGTGTGTGTGTGTGTGTGTGTGTGTGTGTGTGTGTGTGTGTTAAGTCATGGTATAGATGTGTTATGTTTATACTGTGTCGATCGAATTTCACAACATGATCTTTATCCCCAACGGCACCAGGGCCTGAACCACAACACAACCAGCAACACCACCACTCTCATCACCCAGGGAGGTATGCGCTCCAGGAACACATCCAGTGGGGGAGAAGTAGCCTGTTTGGAGGGCCTTGTTCTCGTCACGCATACCATCTCACTCAACGGATGGAGGTATAGTGTATGTTGTTTGTTTGTTTGTGTGTGTGTGTGTGTGTGTGTGTGTGTGTGTGTGTGTGTGTGTGTGTGTGTGTGTGTGAGAGAGGTTGGGAGGTGCATATGTTAAAGAATGATACAGTATATAATTATGTCAATGGTGTAAATGACGATGGTATGGTGTAAAACTGTGTTTGTGTGCGTGTATGAGAGACAGACAGAGATAGAAATGAAGACAGACAGCGATAGAGATAGAGACAGAGACACAGCGAAACAGATAGAGCCAGTGAATTTGGCAGAGTAGAGCTGTACGCCAGCCCTCACACCACGGAGGTCTGGCTGCAACTGATGTCTTTCTTGCTGCCACACTCCCCCCGACTCCACTCTGACCCCAACTCAGAGAATTTTCCAGTCTATTCTCCTTAATTTGCTTGTAATTCCACCTGATTTTACACTATAAGGTAATACACTAGCTATAAATTAATGTTTTTAGAGGGATTTTGATAATTTGGTAAAGTTATTGTGTTATGTATGATGTACGATCAAGTGCCTGAAAGATTGGTTTGCCAGACGTACAACGGAAGGTTGGATCAATAATTGACGTATTTTTTACTGTTTATATTTATTTAATGGGTAGTTTTTGTCCCAGCACAGCACACCATATCACCACACACACAATACATGCATCACAACACACCCCAGCACACCACAACAGGCGGTGCAGCTGCCAGGTCACATAACCATCCTTAAACGCCCCCTATCTCCCTACAGGAGGACGGTGGACTTCAGGAATGGGAAAATTCAGCCTGCAGTCCACTGGGATCACTTACAGACCAACCTACGACCACAAGAACAGCCGGAGCAACAGCAACAAGGGGTGATTAAAACGAAGTCTACCAGTGTGTAATTGATTTTATTGCAATCTAATAAATGGAATACACCACAGAGTAACATTCATTGCACCCTCAGTAGCGTAGGAACCCGAGGAGAGGCTTTTAAAAACAATAAATTTACCCTAGTTACCCCTTTATTAATCACAGAAAACGGTTGAGTCGGAAATTTTATGAGGACATAAAGTATTTTGATCTCTCCTCATCATCATCATCATACGACACATGATATCCGAAGCAGTGTTGACCATAGCTAAAGATGCAGCTGTGTGTGTGGGTGGGTGGGTGGGTGGGTGTGGATAAGGGTGGCGATGACATGTCGGTTCAGAGGTTATGACAGTGAAACAGCTGGCCTGGCGGCTTAGTTCTTTGTCTGACGTAGACCACATTACTTGGCCTGTCACTCTGGTCTGGGTCCTCTCTATCGAGGCAGGTAGTGTTCTTATGGCATTATACAGTGTCCCAGGATTTATTTTGGGGTGTTTTATTTTTCAGAGACCCATCAGTTGTGTCCCGTATATTCTATCAATCCAACTTTGTCTTGACTTTAGTACAGTTAGTCCTTTTGGTTATTATTGATAAATCTATAACTTTTCGTGTTTTCGTAAAATCTAGCCAATCTGACCTTTTTTCGATAAAGACACCATTTTGTCGTACATGGGGGTCAATAACATACTCAGAACTCGTAACATAAATTTTATTGGTTACAATTACTCGTACATCTGAATGTAATGACTTAATAATTACATGTTGAATTATGGCTCACGTTTTCTCTAAGTAATTAATAGACTCAGATCTGTACCTAACAACAGAGGTTCACATAGGCTTCAGAGACTTGAACTGAGTGAAGACTAGCATAAGTTACCTTTTTCCTGATATAAAATACATCACTATAACTAAGCTCTTCTAGCCCTGGGTCCCTAAATGTTAGACTTATTAACTTGGTTTAGTGTGGATATAAGGTACATATTCCCGTTGTCCGAGACTCCGTAGCACCTCTTTCTTGCCTGTTTTGCATATTACACAGTAAGATACACTAATAACATACGTAGAAATAATCTTAAGAAAAAGGTGCTACAAGGAATAGTGCCAAGATGACTTTTCTGCAATGTAAGATTAAATAATTAAAGCTAACACTGATTTGAACTAATACACATCTGGTCCACAGGTCGTGCTGGACTCTGCTGCCTTGACGCTGCTTGCTTGCCACACTGGTCATACCCTGCTGAAGTTTGGTCTGCCCTGCCTTGAGAAGCCTGATAGTGGTGTGGTGTCTTCCCCTACTCTGAGATGCCTGGTGGTGGTGGTGGTGTGATCTGCCTTGCAAGTCGGGTAGCTCCCCTCCACAACGTTCTGTGGGCAAATGCTACTTTTGAATGCATACTTTATATTGCTGTCTCTATTAATGTATTCTATATGAAGTATTAATAATGAAAACTTAAATTTTCTGTCTTGTTTCATTACCTTTTTAACTTTGCCTTTGACTTAATATTGGTGATAAGTATATTGCGCTCTGCAGTCTTGTGTGTTGTGGGGACGGCTTTTGTGATGAGCTAAGACATTCTGATTGCTTCACCAAATTACTACTCAGCCTTGTGATCAGTGGACATAAAAGATTATACAATACAATGATATACAGCTAAGCATAAAAAAGGTTATGGGAATTCTCCACCATGCAATCAATGGAGCTAAATTAAAGCCTATATTATAAAGCTAAGCCTGAAGAGGGTTGTGGAAAGTAGATAATGATGCAGGATAGACACTGGTGATGTTCACTGAGCCGTGCCCGCAACACACAAGAACTGGGTGGCGTAATATATGGACCACCTTGTATAATGAGAGGCCGTAAGTGTGTGCTGACTCACAAACTTGCCACCAATGCCCCGTCATAACTATTATTGTGTCTTTTAGGAAGCACAAAGAAAACAGGCCACAGAATACCTCCTTGTCTCTTGTTCCTCCTACACAAACATACACCCCTTTCACTTCAACTTGGCACAGAGTTTCATTTAAAGCATACGAGAATGTCAGGCAGATCAGTAGCAGAAACAGCCAATACTACAATTCTACATCCTTTCCACAGCACTCATTCGTGACTGACATCATATTCTAGTGATAACTGTCGCTGCTACTCGGCAAACAGTATGGAAACTATTTATAAGCTATCTGTCTATCCATCTATCTATAGCCAGACGACTTAATCCCGTAAGAGGTGGCCACAAACAAGTCGCCACCATGTCCCCTGTCATTAGCATCACTACCCCTAATTCACACCCTCTTTCATATACATCCCAACTCCATCCTCCACTTCTAAGTAATACATTAAAACAACCGCGAATTACTGTCGCACAAGCTGAGCCCTAATCTTACCCAACACAAACACAAAGAAGCTTTAAAGAACAGAGAACAATACCTTGATAGCAGAAGACACTAAGACCAAAAGTATTGACAGCCTACACCAAGAAACATAACTAATTTCAGTCAGAGACCAAGTGAATATGAGAGGCACACAGTTCATCACGTCAGCTCAAGATCCGTCCCACCCTTGTAACCTTATGTTGCATCATCCTCTCCACAAAGAAACAAAATTGAACAACCGCCCAACTCTACACAGATTATCTTTGCAACATCTCTCCTCCACCCAACTCTACACTTCCCAGACACATACATAAACACATAGACACCCCAGCCAGCCAAAACTTTCTATACCAAACACATACACAAACACACAGACACCCCAGCCAGCCAAAACTTTCTGCCAAACATCATCCTTCATGTGCCACCACCAGCCATACACCCTTCAGACACTACCGAACCCAGAGACACGAGTACACCAACCTTCCCTGCTACAATACTAACACAAAATATAACACACATACAATCCCCTGTGCTCATTCTGCAAAGTGGCACCCTCACACCACAGCACACACACTCACTTCCTCCGCCACACTACCACAACACAGACAATCCTTCAACATAGCACTGAGTTCACACCCGGAGGAGCCTAAGATGTAACAACAACAACAACAACTCAGGCCAAGTTAATGTGAAACAAGTATAGTTACGAAAGGAAAATTATTGCAAGTTATTTTGTAAGCGCCCCGGGTACACAGAGTTACAAGGCCACAAGGAACGGACTGTGTACCGAAGGTTATAATACTGTGGCGGCTTAGGGGGCTTTATACCACCTTTTCTTCAGTGATGTATTGTTCAAGTGAGCGAGCGTACAGAGCAAGTGAGCGAGAACACTATATGACATGGTATAATAGGGTGGCAGAGAACAGCGCCAAGACTGTGTTGTCTAGGAAACTATTAAAGCCACAACGGATTTATGGACATCATTAGAAATCTAGTAAAAAAAATCATAGGAGTTGCTTGAGGGACTTTTCTCAAAATTGCCGCGCCAGTTCTGATAAAAGGAAAATATAAGCACCAAACTGAGCACCAGAACCGAGTTATTTTAGAAGTTTTTAAAGATACTGCAGATCTGTTCAGACAGCTGGAAAGCTTATGAAGAAGCAATCGGTACTATTTAAGTTGAATAGACTTAGCTTAAAAAATTTTAACATCAAGCGAGATGGATGGATGGATGGACGGATGGATGGATGTGGAATCGTGGATGCTTGGACCGATGGTAGAGTTCCTGCCGTTTCGTCCTTTCGTCTGCCGACAAAAATCGTCATCAATATCATCATCATCATCAAAATCATCATCATCATCGTAGTTGTCGTCGCCATTATCATCATCATCATCATTATCATCATTATCTACACCCTCATTGTCATTATCATTACCATTCTCCTCCTCATCATCATCATCATCTTCACCATATTATCATCATCACCTACCTATTTATCTATATCTGTTTATCTATTGCCAGACGCCTTAATCCCGTAAGGAGTTGCCACATGCAAATCGCCTCCATGATGTACTGTCCTCTACCATTTAGCTTAAGTATCCCACTCATATCTTTCTACTCTTTCTCGCCATCTCATCATCGGTCTCCCCATCCCCCTCGACCCTTCCAGCTAACTCATGTGCACTCTTCTAGTCATTTTCTTATTCGCCATCCTCTCCACATAGCCAAACCATCTCGAAGTATTTCTTTTAACGCTTTCAGTCTCATCCACATCAGCATCACAACGCCCCTTCACCTGCCCATTTGTCTGTCTGTCTCTCTATGAAACTCCACATGCTCCTCTCAAGTAGCTCATTTTCACTGCTCTCACTCTTGATTGTGTCCTTTCAACAAGATCCAAGCTTCACTTACATACTTTAAAGTGGGAATCACAACATGCATTGCCCTTTTATTTGCATACTCATATCCTCAGTTCCCTCTTCCTAATCACTGCTTTGAGAGAACAAGCAACCCTCCTTCCTTAATATACCATTTCAGTCACTTCATCCTCTAATCTTCTATACTTATTCATCACATTACATAAATACTTAAATGCACTCGTATTCTTCCATTTCCTGACTATCCAGCCTCACTGTGCAATTTGTAACCTCATACGTTGAGATGTTAAGGCATCACCACCATCAGCATCATCATCATTATCACCATCAATATCATCACTATCAGCCTGTGACACACCACTGCATGATAAGGACCCTCTCATCTTTCTCCACTCTGATCCATTGATTGTTAGCTTGTTCCGTCCTTGCTTGGTAGATCTGCATCATATGATCTCTGAATCTTGTTCTCTGTGCACCTCTTCTTCTCACTCCATCTCTGGCTTGCCATTCAGTTACGCTCGCTCTCCTTCTGTTATCTCTTCTGTGAAAGATGTGACCTGAGGCGTGTGTGTGGAGTTACCTGGAAACAAGCTCAGAATTACTGGATGCGGGAGCTTCAGGCCCCTTAGGTTAATCTCCTTGGCGTGGTGAGGTGGTGTGGTGGGGGGTGTTGTGTGGTGTAGTGTGGGGAGGGTGGTGTGGTGGGGGGTGTTGTGTAGTGTGGGGAGGGTGGTGTGGTGGGGGGTGTTGTGTGGTGTAGTGTGGGGAGGGTTGTGTAGTGAGGTGTTGTGTGGTGTGGGAGGGTGGTTATGTGTGGTGTGGTGTGGGAGGGTGGTTATGTGTGGTGTGGTGTGGGAGGGTAATTTTGTGTGGTGTGGTGTGGTGTGGTGTGGCGTGGGAGGAGGATTTTTTGTGGTTTGGTGTGGTGTGGGAGGGTGGTTTTGTGTGGTGTGGTGTGGTGTGGGAGGAGGATTTTTTTGTGGTGTGGTGTGGTGTGGGAGGGTGGTTATGTGTGGATTGGTGTGGGAGGGTAATTTTGTGTGGTGTGGTGTGGTGTGGTGTGGTGTGGTGTGGTGAAGTAGGATGATTTTTTGTGGTTTGGTGTAGTGTGGGAGGGTGGTTTTGTGTGGTGTGGTGTGGTGTGGGAGGGTGGTTGTGTGTGGTGTGGTGTGGGAGGGTAATTTTGTGTGGTGTGGTGTGGGAGGAGGATTTTTTGTGGTGTGGCGTGGGAGGGTGATTTTGTGTGGTGTGGGAGTGTGATTTCGTGTCGTGTAGTGTGAGAAATTGGTATGGTGTGGTGTGTTACGGTGTGGGAGGGTGGTATGGTATGGTGTGGTGTGAGAGGGTTGTGGTGTGTGACTTAATGTGCGGGGCTGGTAGAACGTAACTTGGCTTCACTATAATCTCTAAAGCCTATAGGAGTACAACACCTCTCATCCGAAAATGGTTAGTGAGAAGCAGACGGTCAGGGCCGGTCCCAGAGCTACTGTGGTAAAATGTAGAAAATTATGTGTTGTATCCTTAAAATTAAAAAAAGAATATATGAGCTTAATTCTTCCATTTAAATAAAGACCAAAATATATGTATTACTTCACTCATACTCATCCACTTCCTAACGCTACATAAAGAGACGGTGATCAGTGACTTATGAAACCCTGTTATGTGATCTATGGGATGTAATAAGCTTATCAGAATATTTCGTAATTGTACAGGTAAAAGGTCCTATATTCTTGGCCTAATATTTACCCTTGAAAGGAAACTATGAATGTGTGGAAATAATTCTGCCATTTGAATAACTATGGTATCATCAGCCAAGATATACAGTACATACACGAACATGAGCAAGCTCGCACGCACACACACACACACACACACACACACACACACACACACACACACACATGCCTAGTCACCAAAACATTTGAGGTTAAACGAAAAGGAAAGGAGGATGTGACAGCCAATGATTTGAAGATCATCGTCGTCGTCGTCGTCATCATCGTCGTTGTCGTCTTCATCTTCGTTGTCGTAATCATTATCACCTTCCTTGTCGTCCTAATCATAATCATCAACGTCAGCAGCATGTTATTGTCATCCCAACACTGTAAAAGATATAGAACAGATGTTATATCAGAGTCATCACCTTTATCATCATACTCATCACTGCCTTCTAATCAAATCGTCAAATGTTACGGAAGTCACATCATCATCATCATCATCATTATCATCATCACTGTCATCATCATCATAACTGTCATCATCCCAGCTGTTTCATCGAGCATATAGTTTCATCACAATCATCATCATCACAATAATCCCAGTTTTGTTAATTGGTACAGGGGTTTCAACATCACAGTTATCATCATCATCAGTATCATCATCATCATATTCATCCCATTTCTGTTAGTTCGTACAGAGGTTAAATCCTCACCGCTATCGCCAGTACTAGCTGTATTATAATCATCAGCATCATTATCATCACCATTATCATCATCAGCCTGTGACACACCGCTGCAAGATAAGGACCCCTCTCACCTGTCTCCACTCCGATCCTTTGGTTGTTAGCTTGTTCCGTCCCAGCTCGGTGGATCTGCGAGTATCATCTCTATCTTGTTCTCTGTGTGCCTCATCCTCTCACTTCATCTTTGGTCTGCCATTTAATTACGTTGGCTCTCCACTGTTACCTGTTCTGTGGAAGACGTGACCTAAGGACTGCGTGTGGAGTGACCTGTAAACAAGAGGACAAATAAACGTGTGTTGCAGCATCACTCCTATACCCTGTTCACTCTAACTTGGTGCAAAATTGCAATCTCGTTTTTAAATTTTGTGTTGTGACAAGGAGTTAACACTAGAATGGTACTAGTCACGAAGAAGTGGTATGGAAATGATGTAGAGCTGTAAGTTCAATTCTTTCACTGAACTACGAGAAATAAGCTGCAAAAAAATGACTATCTCGGCCTGGGTAAAGTGAAGGAACAACACCACAATATACGTGTACGTGCATGTGTCTACGCGTGTGTGT
>NC_137048.1:25446874-25469374 GCF_032717465.1 Coenobita brevimanus
AAAATCTAAATTAAAAAATAGGATAATCTGCTGACTTTTTCCGATAATCTTGCTAACAGACAGGCAGGCAAACAAAGGCAGACAGATAGGCAGGCAGGTAGGCAGACAGGGAGACAGACTGATAGACAGATATATAAACCGGGCCAAACACATAGCTTCATCGGGCTTTTTCTGTTGGGTTTAATAACACCCCCTAGTGGCAGAAAAAACGATACTTTTTCTGGTCGCTTTGCTCATTACACATTTTGTTATCAGCCATACTCGTACCAGATCACGTCAGTTAACAATGATATACGGATTTAGGGATTAATAAAGCTTTTGTTTCATTTTGTATATGAGAGAAAAAGACAGTGAAAACATCAATAGTAACCCCTAACAGTCCGATACCAAAGCCTTCTCCCGCTCGACTCGCCTGGGTTTCTTCCTTTAACCATTTTTTCCCCGAATGGACAGTTGTGGCAGACTCCTGTATTCCATAAACTAACATTTTATTCATTCTATGTACGGTGTTCTTAAACGTGAACTGATTTTGTCCTATTGTGCGAGAATACTGCACGGTGAATCCACCGTGGTGCACAAGAAAGGATTTAGCTTGTGCATTTCTTGTGCACCACGGTGGATTCGCTGCCCTTGTGTTCACATCATCATGTGGGATGGGTCCAGAGACGAGCAGATTCTCTCAAGACTGGCAGAGATACTTTCTAAGAAGTGTCAACGTAAAGAGTTCTGTTATGGCCTGGATGAGGTGTCAACTGTCCTACTCCCTGGTGAGGTGGCACTGCTATGCCTCAGGGGCACCAAATCATCAGCCCTCTGGCCTGTCTCTCTGGTAGGTATGGATTACGAAGCTACTGTGACTGAGTCACACTGACCAGCAACTCAACAGATTAAAGTTTTTGTTGACACTGTAATACTAAAAAATCTAATAGTAATAAAGTCTTTTGTGGTTGGTGGGGGCACTCCCCATCCACTCACTCGATGTAGTGCTGCTCTCTGGTGCCTGCCCTTTCCTCTCTTCCTTCCTTCTTTCCATCCTTCCTCATGTCTTTTTCTCCTTCATTCTTTCCTCTTCCTTCTGTCTACGGGTGACTATACACTGAGTGACAAGCCACATGATTTCCTGTACACCAGGAAACCATTTACTACGCTGGGTGGTAACCATATAACCAAATTATGGCGCCTGGTGGTTTAGTGAGCAATTTAGGCACTCCAATCGGATTCAGCCGCTGCAGGTTTATATCCAAGGGATAGTTGGGGTTTATTGCTCAAGTAATGCCACTCAGGGATGAGTGAGGCTGGTCAGTCTCAACTTAAATGTCAGGATCAACTTGCTTAGCCCCGGGCTCCTATGCTCCTCATAGGGCAACACTGGATTAGATGATGAATAAATGAATGAATGATGATAAAGACTTAGCGCGTGGTTGGTAAGGACAGTGGTTGGTGTGTTTGGGGCCGACGTACTGTATTATGGTTAGTGTTAACTCCAAATGATGAACTATTTTATGAGGGTTGGTGATGAGCTTCACAATATAATTCCCGAATGGATGGAGGTGATTTGTTTATTGTATTATTTTTAGAAAGTGGTAGCAGTAGCAGCAGTAGCAGTACTAGTTGTAGTAGCAGTCGTAGCAGTTGTAGCAGCAGTAGTAGTAGCTGTAATAGTAGTAGTAGTAGTTGTAGTAGCAGTAGTAGCAACAGCAGCAGTAGCCCTATCATAATCAGTAGTAGTACCGTAATATATAAACAAACTACATATACCCCCAAGAAATCCATACCCAGTGTAGGTGAAAAAAACACATCTTCAAGTTGTGTATATTAAGTTGTTGGATTCAAGATGTTTAACTATGTGCTTGTTAATTACGGTTTCAAATACTTTATCAAGAGAAGATTTGATAGCAATTAGTCTGTAATCAGAGGGGTCAGTTGAACTTCCTTTCTTTGGAATTGGGTGGTGAATGCTAACTCTTTCTGTGTGGGCAGGTAGCATGTAGGGGAGGTAGTATGTATAGTGATGGGCAGGCAGCTTGTATGGTGATGAGTAGATAGCATGTATGGTGACGGACAGGTAGTATGTATGGTGATGGGCAGGCAGCAAGCATGGGCAGGTAGCATATATGGTGATGGGCAGGTAGCATGTATATGGTGATGGGCACGTAGCATGTATGGTGATGGGCAGGTAGCATGTATGGTGATAGGCAGGTAGCATGTATGGGCAGGTAGCATATATGGTGATGGGCAGGTAGTATGTATGGTGATGGGCAGGCAGCATGTATGGTGATGGGCAGGCAGCATGTATGGTGATGGGCAGGTAGCATGTATGGTGATGGGCAGGTAGCATGTATGGTGATGGGCAGGTAGCATGTATGGTGATCTTGCTGTGAGGGTGGTGTCTGAAGGACAACCCAGAGTGTAAGAAATAAAGGATGCAGAACCCATCCATCTATAATCACATGCCTTAAGCCCAGAAAGGGTGGACACAAACCCACCACATGTCACTCTTCTACCCCATCCCTCCTCAATATCCTTAGTCTTCCCTTCCCCCTCACTCACATCTCTATCTATCTCTCTGTCTATTCCCATAATAATTATGTCACACACGTGTGTTGGTTATATGGTTACCACCCAGCGTTGTAAACGGTTTCCTGACTTAGAGGCTGGTAGGTAGACAAGCAGATAAGCAGGCAGGCAAGTCGGCTAGACAACACTCGAGACAGCAGGCTGGATAGCAGGCTGACATTTCCTGTTCTTACTACTACTACTACAACTACTTCTACTACTGCTACTACTACTACTACCACCACCATTGCTACTACCACCACCACCACACCACTACTACTACTACTACCACCACCACCACTACTACTACTACTACCACCACCACCACTACTACTACTACTACCACCACCACCACTACTACTACTACTACCACCACCACCACCACCACCACCACACCAATACCACCATCACCACACCTTCACCACACCAGCACACCACCACCACCACACCACCACCACCACCACACCACCACCACCACCACCACCATGGTCGGGGTTGGGATGCATGCCAGTAAAAAGGATTAATAAAAGTGTGGTATTTCAGGTGAATATCATCAGGCCAGACGACTAAATCAGCGCTGGGAGAATGGGGGGTGAGAGACTAACTAGGAGAGTGCTTGTGAGGGAGGTGGAGGAGGGAGAGGGAGGAGACCGAGGAGGAGATGGAGAGATGAAGTTGAAAAGAATATGAGACACGGGGTGAAAGTTGGGAGTATGGAGGGTGAGAGACTAACTAGGAGAGTGTATATGAGTGAGGTGAGGAGGGGAGAAGGAGGGGGAGACAGAGGAAGAGATGGATGGATGGATGAGAGAGGTATATGAGATAGGGGGTCAAAATTCAGAGTATAGAGGGTGAGAGACTAACTAGGAGAATATATGTGAACGAGGTGGAGCGGGAGAGGGGGAAGGGGAGACCGAGAAAGAGATGGAGGGATGGAGGAGAGATGTATATGAGAGGGAGGTGTAAGTTGGGGGGAGGGCAGCGACATGGCAGGGGACAGGGCGACATGGAGACGCTTTGTTTTTGACCACTCCTTATGCGATGACGGCGTCTGGCTATAGATAGATATATATAGATAGAAATAATATTAAAGATAAATATTAATTAGCAAAATAAAAACAAGTATTTTATCTCGAACTGGAGCTCGGTGAACCATAGAAGCTTCGAATTCCGTCAGTCACCCTCTAACCGTGAGAGGGGGAGGACGCTCGAGCTGTGTGTCTATTATCAGTGTCGATAGTGTTTAAACGGCTTCCCCATCTTGCCGAGATGAACAAAGGTAAGCAAGGATATTGTTCATCAGTTCTTTGATACTGCATGTGGAGGGATGGAGAGGAAGGGGAAGACCTAGGATGAGGTGGAGGGATGAAGTTGAGAGGTATATGAGGGAGGAGAGTGAGCTGGGGGAAGGTCAGTCAAATGATGGGTGACAGAGCGACTTGGGGGCGTTTTGTCTGCTGCCACCCTTTGCGGGATTAGGGCGTCAGGTTATAGATAGATACAATAGAATAGAGGGGGCCGAGGGATTTGAAAAACCTCTGATCCTCCATCTTCTTATGTTTCAACTTGACATCAATCCATCAGAAATGCATATACATAAACAAGCACATACTAAATAGTTTTCCTCACTGTCTTTACCTACTATAATTTCCTCGTAGTAATTATCGTTGTTTATAGAGGGAGGGGAAAGTGCTATGACTCACTAGGATCCTTTGAGCAGTTCTTCATTTATGCAACAGGTCAACTCTGGAACTGTCTCCCTCTGTCTGTATTTCCTACTTCCTGTGATTTCCAGTCTTTCTAAAGCAGTGTGGCCAGGCATCTCGAAATGAAAGGATCATGAATTTGGCTGTCCTTTGTTTTTTTTTTGTTTTTTTTTCTTGGAAGGAACGGTTTGCGGGGTCCTGGCCTTTGGTTCCTTCTTCCTTGCATTAAACAAAAACAAAAAAAAGTGTTACATGGAGAGACAGACTGACAAAATGAGGAAGTGATGAAGCGTTGTGGTGTTTGGATGTGGATGTGATAGGAAGCGTTAGGAGAAACACACTGAGGTGGTTTGGTCATGTGGAGAGGATAGAGAATGAGAGACTGACGAGGAGAGTGTATGTGAGTGAGGTGGAGGGGGAGAGAGGGAAGGGAAGGCCAAGGATGAGATGGAGGGATGGAGTGAAGAGGTATATGAGAGAGGGGTGTGTGAACTGGGAACAGGGCAGTGAAATGGCTGGGGACAGGGCGATATGGAAGCGATTTGTTTGTGGCCACCCCTTGCGGGATTGAGGCGTCTGGCAATAGGTGGATAGATAGATAGTTATTTATATCTGTCATAGTTAAGTCGTTGACAATGTATGGTTTGTGCATAATACACTAATTCAAAACAAGGAAGAATACGTCGTGGATCAGTGTCTACAAGTACCCAGCTGGCAGTATAGCTCTATCTATCTATCGCCAGACACCATTATCCCGTATCTATCCATCTATTTATCTATCGCCAGACACCATTATCCTGTATCTATCCATCTATCTATCTATCGCCAGGCGCCATAATCCAGTATCTATCTATCTATCTATCTATCTGTCTCTCGCCAGACGCCATAATCCCGTAAGGGGTGGCCATTTGTCTTTGAGTTTGTTGTTTTACAGGGGGAGGCACTAGCCCTCCTCCACCAACCCACTTGTTGACACGTAGGGAACGCGGGTGGGTTGGTTATATGGTTACCACCCAGCGTTGTAAATAGTTTCTTGGCCGACAGGAAACCATTGGGCTTGTCACTCAATGTAAAGCCACCTGAAAAGGAAAGAAGAGTAATGAAAAGTGACAGAAAAGATGGGAGAAATAGGAAAAGAGGAGGTCAGACACAAAAAGAGAATGATAAAGGTGAAGGAAGAAGTAGCAGCACTACATGAAGTGAGTGGTTGATGGTAAGAAATAGGAAACAAGGAGGGCAGACATGGGAATAAAGTGATAAAGGTGAAGGAAGAAGTAGGCAGCGCTACATGAAGTGAGTGGATGATGGTGAGAAATAGGAAGATAGGAAGGCAGACAAGGGAAAAGAATGATAAAGGTGATGTAAGAAGTAGGCAGCGCTACGTCAAGTGAGTGGATGGTGGTATGAAATAGGGAACGAGGAGGGCAGACATGGGAATAAACTGATAACGGTGAAGCAAGAAGTAGGCAGCACTACATCATGTGAGTGGATGATGGTCGCCACCTTGAAATCACATCTATTAACCCTTGGAGTAGTCGGTCACCTCCAATATTTTGCTCGGTTGCCGCTGTGTTGGTCTCTCCATTACCGTATGTGTTGTGTCCTTGGCCTTCTCATATTTACACTGAATTCGGCAGGTTCCTCGTGTTCCATCTCCTGTTTGGTTTTGTTGAGTGACATGTCTTTGTGTTGTAGAGGAGGCAAATAATGTCACTCCTTATGCCATGAGTCAAACATTTCCCAGGTGTTCTTTTGGCCCCTTGCACTGGTACCCTAAGTGCACCAGTGAAGGGTGTTGCCAGGACTGACGTGTGCACGGGTACTTAGTGTTCAACCCAGCCACCTCCAGCCCCTTGTGTTCATTGCCTTACATGGCCGTGCACAGTAAACACCCTGGAGTGTTGGAATGATCTGACTGAATGGCTACATCAGACTGGTAGTGTTTGGTGGGAACTAAATCACTTTCATTGCTGTGTGGCATTTACAGTATAAGTGCGATGTCCAGGCCAGCTGTACGGTGCTATCATAGCTTCATTTTTCGTCTCGTTTCGTTTATAAAGGCTCCAACCTGCTTGCATGCATCGGCCTTGGTCACATAATGGCGGCTATCCATGATGCTTGATCTCTGGCAGCCTCCCTATCCAGTCCCTTATCCTTGAGGTCACACTCATTGACCTCGCCCCAGGCTTTCTTCGGTCTACTTCTCGCAACCCTAACCTTAATGCTCACACTTCTCACTTTCTGCTTCCTTATTACTTGGCAAATTATTAACAAGGCAAATGCTAAACACTTACGGTCATATTAAAAGTATTTAGGAATGACAAAAGCAATTATCTCCGCAAATCGTGTGTAGGTGAACAGTGAATGAGTTTGGCATAGTATGATGGCCAGCATCACTTCAAGATTAGAAATTATAAACGGATGTAATCAATTCGTGCCTAATCTCTCACTCTCCATCCCCCCACCTTACACCTCCCTCTCTCATACACCTCTCTATTCCATTCCTCTATTTCATCCTCGATCTTCCCCTCCTCTCCCCTCCTTCACTTCACTCACATACACTCTTTTATCGTGCAGAGATAGACTATCGAATGTATTAGGTACATGGTTAGTCACTTCATTATTTGTCGTGTGAAGATAAACTTATGTCTTTATTTCGCTTAATTAGTTACATTTTAGCATTTACTGAAGATTTATTTTAGTATTTTAACTATTTAACTTCAATACACACCAGTCAGGATATGTTTTATTTCATGATTCATTATACGCCTGCTATACTCAAAATACACGAGTATAACATAAAATTTGTGCAAAAATTACGTTTTTTATCATTGTATCACCAAAGAGAACGTGTATAAGAGACTGGAAACGAGTGTATTTTACGGCAACGCTGAGACAAATAAGGAAGCAAAGGAGCGTTGTGGTGTTGATGTGGATGTGGAGTTACGTGAAGAGACAGACAGACAAAGGAGGAAGTAAATGAGCGTTGTTTTGTTGACGTGGATATTGAGTTAGTGGAGACAGACAGACAAATGAGGAAGTAAAGGAGCGTTGTTTTGTTGATGTGGATGTAGAGTTGCGTGGAGAGACAGACAGACAAATGAGAAAGTGAAAAAGTGTAGTGTTGATGTAAATGTGGAGTTACGTGGAGAGGCAGACAGACAAATGAAGAAGTAAAGAAGCGTTGTGGTGTTGATGTGGATTGGGAGTTAACAGAGATAGAGAGACAATGAGGAAGTGGAAGGTTGTAGTGGTGTTGATGTGGATCTGGAGTTGCATGGAGAGACAGACAGGCAAATGAGGAAGTAAAGGAGAGTTATGATGTTAATGTGAATGTGGAGTTACGTGGAGAAACAGACAAACATACGAGGAAGTGAAGGAACGTTATGGTATTGATGTGGATGTGATGAAAGTGTTGGGAGAAGTACTCTGAGATCATTTGGCCATGTGGAGATAGTGGAGATTGAGAGACTGACTAGGAGAGTGTATGTGAATGAAGTGCAGCGTGAGGAAGGGAGAGGGAGGCCGAGGAAGAGGAAGAGGGATGTGGTGGAGAGAAAAAAAGAGGAAAATGTGAGCAGGAGGGAAGACAGACAGATGCTGAAGGACAAGATGACATGGAAGCTGTTTTTGGCAAAGCACTTCTTCGTGACTAGCATCATATGAGAGTTTATTTCACGTAGCTAAGTGGCAGAATAAGGCAATGCTTCGGCTCCACTTACATAGCACTTCTCACAGCATCGTATTCCAGTTTTAATCTATTGTTATATCTCAGCAGTGATGATGGAGAATGGGCAATAAATACGATAATCATTTCGTTTCATTTTTTTCTTTTCGTTTTGTGTCGTTTATAAAGGCTCCAACCTGCTTCCATGTATCGGCCTTGGTCACCTAATAGCGGTTCTCCATGCTGCTTGATCTCTGGCAGCCTCCCTGTTCAATCCCTTATGATCTTGTCTCAGGTCTTTTTCTGTCTGTTTCTCGCAACCCAACTCGCAACATTAACACTTTTCACTTTCTGTACCCAATTGTAATCTCCCATCCTCTCCACATGCCCAAACCATCTCAGTCTACCCCTCCTCATCACAACACCAATACACGGCAGTCCCATCCTTCCTCCCAAACCATCTCAATCTACCCCTTCTCATCACAACACCAATACATTCCAGTCCCATCCGTCCTCTCAAACCATCTCAATTTATCCCACCTCATCACATCACCAATACATTCCAGTCCCATCCTTCCTCTCAAACCATCTCAATCTATCCCTCCTCATCACAACACCAACACATTCCAGTCCCATCCTTCCTGCCAAACCATCTTAATCTACCCCTCCTCATCACAACACCAATACACTCCAGTCCCATCCTTCCTCCCAAACCATCTCAATCTACCCATTCTCATCACAACACCAATACACTCCACTCCCATCCTTCCTCCCAAACCATCTCAATCTACCCCTCCTTATCACAGCACCAATACACTCCAGTCACATCCTACCTCTCGACTCTTCCATCGTAAACCCAGCCCCCCCCCCCCCAGGCCATGCACTCAGGGACGCACCACACATCCACCTAACTATTGTCATTTCTGTACATTTGAGCCTGCGAATATCCTCTTCTTTTACTGCCCAGGTCTAACTGCCATACAGCATTACACTCCTAACACTTGCTGCATACAAAGATCCCTTAGCACGGAGGGAGAGCCCTCTCAATGTCAGGAGAGGCAACAGCTCCCTGAACTTCTTCCAACCACTCCTCACTCTAGCCACACAGCTTGCTCCATCATCATCATCATCATCATCATCTTCATCATCATCCGGACCTCTTTTCCCACCCTAGGGAAGGGTGAGGAGTAACAACGTCCAGAAAGCCCAGGTATGCCCAGTTCAATGAGCCACGCTTCCATTCACTCATCAGTCAAGCCCCCGGAATCCTGGCTCCATCAGAGAAGCAAAAAAAATAAAAAATACTTTCACCACGTTCTGTAGCTTCTCATATACCTATCTGATAAAGTCAGTCCGGACGCTGTCTCGTTAAAAAGGGCTGCCAAATCCCTGGTTATGTGTTCCGCACAATATTCATCCAGCCAGCTCGATCTCTTGTCCGTCCATTTGCCTCACCGACTTCCATACATCTCTTTCTCACACACTCATCCACATATCTCTCCACCTTCTCCTTGGCCTACCTCGCCGCCTCTCTCCTTCAAATTCGCTCAGATATACCTATTTCACCACTCTATTGTTATCCATTCTCTCCACATGATCATACCATCTCAGTACACTCTCTTCGATTCTGGTGTCACCAACTTCCTCACTCCACATCTTTCACGAGTCACAGTATTTCGTATCCTGTCCACCCTCTGTACTCCACATACATTCCTCACCAGTCACATCTCCACTGCTCTTACTCTCGACTTTTCATTTTCATGCGACGCCATAGTCTCACATCGATGTGTTAAAGATTGCACTAACACTCTTGGCACTAACAGTCCTTCATGTAAGCCTCGTGCACCTGCAACACTCAAGTCTCTGTTTCTTATCAAGGCCTTCATAGCACCAGCTACTTTCCTTCCTTGTGTTACTCTACTTTCCACTTCTTTTGTACATTTTCCTCCCTTTTCTAACACTGTACCCAGGTATTTGAACTCTCTCACCAGTTCCAGTCTCTCTTCATTCACTGTAACATCACACTGGGAGTCACCTTCTCTCTCATTAACCATCACTTTACTCTTTTCTACATTTATTCTCAAGGCACGACTCTCACAGACATCAGCAAAGCTCTGCACTAGCCTACCAAGTTCTTGTCAGGTACTTGCAAGCAGTACTGCATCATCAGCATACAACAAATTGGAGATATTCCATCCATCACCATTCATTACCAACGCCATCCCTCACTCCATTACTCGTGTTTTTACTTCTTTCATCACCCCATCCATATATATATTGAACAACCACGGGGACATCACACAACCTTGTCGCACGCCGATCGTGAACCATTCACTCAGATGCCCATTTACCCTTACGCATGCTGCACTACCATCATCATCATCATCATTATCATAATAATAATAATAATAGTAATGAAGACGATGATGATGATATTGATGATGATGATGATGATGATGGTGATGATGATGACGATGATGATGATGATGATGATGACGATGATGATGATGATGACGATGATGATGATGATGATGATGATGATGATGATGATGATGATGATGATGATGATGATGATGATGATCGTGATGGTGATGATGATGATGATGATGATGATGATGATGATGATTCTTGTCGACAGATAGACGTAAGGAACCGAAGGAATTCCACAGCAAGCCATGAAGGTCAGGTAGAAGGCAGTCAGCCAGCCAGTCAGTAAGCCAGTCAGTAACCTAGTCAGCCATCACTCACCTGCGTTAAAAGCTAATATATCGCCTGTTAGATTAGATAGATAGATAGATAGATAGATGGATGGATGGATAGATGGATGGATGGATGGATGATAGACTGATAGATAGATGGATAAATAAATAGAAGGCTGTAGGGATGGAGGGATGGGTGGATAGATACATGGACATACAGAGAGATAGATAGATAGACAGATGGATGGATGGATAGATAGATAAACAGGAAACTTCGCACTGCCACATTTCACTCTAACAACCATTGTACACTTCATACTCACACACACACACACACACACACACACACACACACACTCAAGTATTCTAAGACTGGGCTTGTTCGTGGGGAAGGGAGAGTGTGTGTGTAACGGCATTGGTGTGGTGAAGTGTGGAGAGGTTGCCATGGTAACACATAAACGCCTCACTCTAACCAAGGTAAGAGTATGAGTATTCTCCACTATCCTCTTTTTACTCTAACTTGGCCTAAAACTCCCCTCTGTCCATCCTGATTGCTGAGTTTTAGCAGTAGATGAACACTAGAATATGATGCTGATCACGAAGAAGTGCTGTGGAAAGAATGTAAAGCCATAGCATTGTTTTTTCTGCCACTGAACTACGTGAAATCAGCTGCAAAAGAACGAAAATGTTTGAGGTGTGTTTGGGGGTTGTGTGGGTTCTGTTAGGGGTGAGTTTGGGGTGTGTTTTTGGGGATGTGTGGGTTCTGTTTGGGGTGTTTTTGGGGGGGTTGTGTTGGTTCTGTTTGGGGTGTGTTTGGGCTGTTTTTGGATGGTTGTGTGGGTACTGTTTGGGTGTGTTTGGGGGGTTGTGGGGGTTCTGTTTGGGGTGTGTTTGGGGTGTGTTTGGAGGGCTGTGTGGGTTCTGTTTTGGGTGTGTTTGGGGGGTTGTGTGGGTTCTGTTTGGGGAGTGTTTGGGGGATTGTGTGGGTTCTGTTTGGGGTGTGTTTGGGGGGTTGTGTGGGTTCTGTTTAGGTTGTGTTTGGGGGATTGTGTGGGCTCTGTTTGGGGTGTGTTTAGGGTGTGTTTGGGGGGTTGTGTGGGTTCTGTTTAGGTTGTGTTTGGGGGATTGTGTGGGTTCTGTTTGGGGTGTGTTTAGGGTGTGTTTGGGGGTTTGTGTGGGTTCTGTTTAGGTTGTGTTTGGGGGATTGTGTGGGTTCTGTTTGGGGTGTGTTGGGGGGTTGTGTGGGTTCTGTTTAGGGTGTGTATAGGGGGTTGTTTAGAGGGTTCTGTGGGTTCTGTTTGGGGTGTGTTTGCGGGGATTGTGTGCGTTCTGTTTGGGGTGTGTTTTGTGGGGGGGGGGGTTGTTTGGGGTGTGTTTGGGGGGGCTTGTTTGGGTTCTGTTTAAGGTGTATTTTGAGTGTGTTCGGGTATATTTTGAGTGTTTTGGGAGGTGTATTTTGGGTCTGTTTTATGTGTGTTTGGAATGTGAGATGCAGTTAGGGTGTATAAAATACTTCTCAGATACACTCAATACACACTCCAAACACACACCCCAAATACTACCCAGATACACTCCATACATACACCTAATACACCCAAAAAAACAATCCCATACCCCCTTCCCCAAGTCTGACACCTCCTAGGAGTAAAATTTCGGAAGCGAAACTTGGGTCGCTTTATCCGTAGACTTTTCCCCTGAACAGTGGCTAGTATGTCTGCAGACTTTACAACAAACACTATAGACACGCCTTTATGTGGTGGCACTGGTGAGAGAGAGAGAGAGAGAGAGAGAGAGGTTTTTGGGGTGTGTTTGTTGGGTTGTGTGGATTCTGTTTCCGGTGTGTTTGGGGGGTTGTGTGGTTCTGTTTGGGGTGTGTTTGGGGGGGTTGTGCGTGTTCTATGTGGGGTGTGTTTGGGGGGGTTGTGTGGGCTCTGTTTGGGGTGTGTTTGGGGGTTGCGTGGGTTCTGTTTGGGGTTCGTTTTAGGTGGTTTGTGTGGGTTCTGTTGGGGTGTGTTTGGGGGTTGTGTGGGTTCTGTTTGGGGTGTGTTTCGGGGTTGTTTGGGTTCTGTTTGGGGTGTGTTTGGGGGGTTCTCAGGGTTCTGTTTGGGGTTTGTTTCTGGGGTTGTGTGGGTTCAGTTTGGGATGTGATTCGGGGGTTATGTGGGTTCTGTTTTTGGTGTGTCTGGGTGTGTGTGTGTGGGTTTTGCTTGGGGTGTGTTTTGGGGGTGTTCTTTGGGCTCTGTTTGGGGTGTGTTTGGGCGGATTGTTTGGCTTCTGTTTGGGGTGTGCTTGGGGAGTTGTGTGGGTTCTGCTTGGGGTGTGTTTGGGGGGTTGTATGGGTTCTGTTTGGGGTGTATTTGGGGGATTGTGTGGGTTCTGTTTGTGGTGTGTTTAGGGGGTTGTGGGTTTTGTATGGGGTGTGTTTGGGGTGTATTTGGGGTATATTTTGAGTGTTTGGGGGTGTATTTTGGGTGTGTTCAGATGTGTTTGCAATGTGTTTGGGATGTGCTTGGGGTGTTTGGGGGTGTATTTGAGGTTTATATGGGATGTACTCTATACATCCCAGATACACTCCATAGACACCCCAAACACAAACCCCAAACACAACCCAGATACACTCCATACACACCCCAAACACACACACCAAACACACCTCAGATACACTCCATACATACACCTAATACACCTAATAAACAGCCCAATACCCCCTTTTCCCCCGAGTCCGACACACCCCTTTGAGTAAAATTTCGATAGTGAAACTTGGGTTGCTTTATCTGTAGACTTTTCTCCAAAACCTTAGATGGGATGTCCGTATGCTTTTACCACAAACACTATTGACACGCCTTCATGTGGTGGCACTGATGAGAGAGCGAGAGAGAGAGAGAGAGAGAGAGAGAGAGAATGGGGGGGAAATTTGGGGTGTGGGTTCTGTTTCGAGTGTGGTTGGGGTGTGTCTTGACGAGCTGTGTGGGTTCTGGTTGGGATGTGTTTGGCGGGTTGTGTGGGTTCTGTTTGGGGTATGTTTGTTATGTGTTTAGGGGCGATGTGTGGATTCTGTTTGGGGTGTGTTTGGGGGGGTTTGTGTGGTTTCTGTGTGGGGTGTGTTTGGGAGGTTGTGTGGGTTCTGTTTGGGGTCTGTTTTGACGGGTTGTCTGGGTTCTATTTGGGGTGTCTTTGGGATGTTTTAAGGGTTTGTTTTTTGAGGATTCTATGGGTTCTGTTTGGGGTGTGTTTAGGGCGTGTTTTGAAGGGTTGTGTGGGTTCTTTTTAGGGTGTGTATGGGGTTTGAATGGGGTGTGTTTGGGGTATATTTTGAGTGTTTGGGGGTGTATTTTGGGTGTATTTTGGGTGTGTTTGAGGTGTGTTTGGAATGTGTTTGGGGTGTGTTTGGGGTGTTTTGGGGGTGTATTTGAGGTGTACTTGGGATGTAGACTATACATCCCAGATTCATTCCATACACACCCCAAACACACACCCCAAACACAACCCAGGTACACTCCATACATACACCTAATACACCCAAAAAAGCAGCCCCATACTCCCAGCTTCTAGTCTGACACTCCTCAGAGAAAAATTTCGGAAGCGAAACCTGGGTCGCTTTATCCGTAGACTTTTCCCCTGAACCGTGGTTGTATGTCCTTAAACTTTTGCCACAAACACTATAGACACGCCATCTTGTGGTGGCACTGATGAAAGAGAGAGAGAGAGAGAGAGAGAGAGAGAGGGGGGAGGGGGGCGAGCGTTATTTAGGTGGAGTGCCCGTTTGCACAAGGCGGATGAGGGTGTTGAGTGGGGTTTCTCTAATTGGGGCAGCTCCTGCAGCATCTAAGACATTACGAGGAGGGTGGGGGGGCGGAGGGTTCAGTGGGGGGGATGTCTTGGGTTGGGGTAGATTCTGCCGCTCTGAGTAGTTCGGTTGCAGGGCACTTTGGTATATAATGTAGTGGGGGAAAAGGAGGGTTTGCGTTGTAATGTTTGCTGTTTTGATATTGTTCGTCGATTATATTGGGAAGGGGACGATGTCCTTGAAGTAACCTTCGCATCAGTGAATGAGTGTAGTTGTTTTCTTGTCTGGGATATGCTTGGTTGGGGGCTGATACTTTGTTTGATATTTTCTTTTTTATTTGTGAGTGGCTAAGTGTGACTTCGATATCAAAGTGGGGGCAGTTTGTGGCTTGTTTGGCGGCGTTGTCTGCTTTTTCATTTCCGCTTATCCCTACGTGACTGGGGATCCAGTGTACGATTATAGTTTTTCTTGCTGATATTTGGTATGAAGTGTTGACAACGATGCTGCAGTTGATATTGTTGTAGCGGTCTGGTTGGCGTAGTACTTGTATTGCAGAGAGGGAGTCAGTGTGTATAATGATAGCTGGCAATACAGTGGTGTTTTTGGCATCTATTAGGGCTTCACGGATAGCTACGAGTTCAATGAGGAGGGTTGATGCTCCGTCTGTGATTCGCCAGGCTGCTGTCTTGTTCCCACAGATGAAGGAGGCTCCTGCTTTGGGTGGATTAACAGATCCGTTGGTGTAGTATGTGATGAAGTTGAGGAGAGTGAGGTGAGCAATGAGTTCTAGGCTGAGTTGGCGTATTTCTTCTGTGCGGGTGTTGGCTTTGGCGGAGGAGTGTGGAGTTATTAGTTTGAAAGGGGGTGGAGCCCAGGGGGGTGGCTGCCTGAATTCTGGGTCGGGAGCAACTGGTTCTTGTTGTATGACGGTGTCGAGGTTGAAAAGTTGGATGGTTTTCACAGTGCAATGGGTCCAATTTTGTTTCAGCAGATCAGGGTGAAAGTTGATGCTGGCTTGGACTCGTGTTAGGGGTGGGAGAGGTGTCACATTGTGGTTATTTTCGCTATGATTCCTGCAGCTCTAGCTTTTATTCGGTGTTGAATGGCTTCGATCTTACACTCCATGTGGAGATTGCAGAGGCGTGTCCATCTGGGTGAGTTGGTCATGATAAGGAGTGCCAGGTTTTGGGTGGTTTCGAGTTTTTGGATTAGAGTGGGGCTTGCGCCGACGGGTATAGGGGCACAATAGTCGATGACGGACCGAATACCTTGGATGTCAAATAGTCTGATGACATTATATGAGGCCCCTTTGCTCTTGTCTGTCAGGGATCTGAGGGCGCTGAGTCTAAGGTTTGTTCTCTCCTTTAGGAAACTGATTTCGGTTCTGAAGGATAGATTGGAGTCGATCCACACTCCGAGATAAAGGTGAGAGTTTACATATTCGATCGGGTTGTAGCACAGATGTAGAGGACATGAGGAAGGGGGTTGCATGCCTAGTGCTAGTGCTTTGGTTTTTTGGGTGTTTATAGATAGACCAAAATCAATACATCCTTGGTGGAGTTGGGAAAGGGTTCATTGAGCTTTGTCATAAAGGGGGCCTCGGTTCACTATTAGAGCTAGATTGTCGGCATGGCAGAGGACGCGTATGTCTGGGCCGATGTTTGTTTGTAGGAGACTGTCCATGAGGGTGTTGTAGAGAGTTGGGCTGATTATACTGCCCTGTGGAGTGCCGTTGATGTGTCTGTGGAAAGTGGAAGAGTGTCCTTGGAAGCGAACGAGAACTTCTCGATCTCTGAAGAAGTCCTCGAGCCAGCCGAGGAGGCTACCCCCAATTCTCTTGCTGGCAAAGGTAGAGAGGATCGCCTCAGGACAGGCACGCTCGAAGGCTTTTTCGAGATCGAGAAAGATGACTAGGCTCTTCCCGTTGCGTACTTCTGCCATGAATATGGTGAGGCATTCTTCTGTCCCCCTTCCTCTGGTGTGTGCAAACAGATATTGGTGTGGCGTGGGTGTGCTCCATTGCAGACGTTGGTGGACCATCCTTTCCATGGTTTTTCCGAGGCAGCTGACGAAGGATATAGGTCTGTAGTTACCAAGGTCTTTGGGTTTAGGGATTGGTTGAATGGCAGCCTTTTCCTTTGCAGAGGGAAGTTTGGCTAAAGTCCAGAAGTGATTTACGAGGTTGAGAATGGCAGTGGTGGCATTTAGTCCAGCGTGAGATAACATGGAGTAGGTGATTTGGTCAATATTGGGGGCTGTGTCGCTACTGGTTTTGAGTGAACAATGGAATTCTTGGATAGTAAAGGTTTGGTCTGTTTGGGCAGGGGTGTTTTTAGCGAGGTGTATTCTTGCAGCGCACTCGGCGTGTAGGGTGTTGAGGCAGTTTTGCATGTGTCATGGGGTGCAGAACGGAGAGGTTTGATGGGCAAAAAGTGACGCTATTCTTTCGGCCTCTTCCTAAGGGTTGGGGTGTGTTGGGGGACGAGGTTGTGGGGGTTTAAGTCGGCTCTGAGTGTTTTCCAAATGTGGCCTAGGTTGATGTTGGCGCTTAAGGATCTGCACCACTCCAGCCATTTGTTATCTATTATGGTTTGTTTTTCTTTAATTGTATGCTGGACGACTGCCTTAAGATATTGTGTGTTTTGGGGGGTGGGGTGGGCTTTGTATATTTTTCTGGCACTGTTAGTGCGATGGTTTAACTCTTTGACTCTGTCATTGTAATACCAATAGTCCTTGAAATGTAACTGTTTGTGAGAGGTTGTAGGAATTGTAATTTCGGCGGCAGTGGAGAAGGCTGCTGAGATTTGTTCGTGTTCGTCCAGGTTGTCTGAAGGTTCGAGTTGGGTTATAATTTCTTCCAGTGAGGCTGCAAAGAGTCTCCAATTGGTTTTTTTTGTGCACCACCTAGGCGAGGGTCCGGGGGGGTCGGGGTAGTGGGGGGAGATTACGTGTGCAGATGATAGCGAAGTGATCTGATGTCAGGGTTGGGTGGGGTTCCCATTCATTGTGTGTTGTGATTCCTGTGGTTAGAAGCGTGAGGTCGAGTCTGCCACCTTGTAAGTGTGTGGGAGCGCCTTGTAAATGTGTGTGAGCACCTTGTAAGTGTGTGGGAGTGTTGGGGTCATTTAAGAGTTGTATACCAGGAGCGAGAGTTAGGAGTTCTGATATGTGTCATCCTGTGGGGTTGGTGGGGGATGTGGATCTTAGGCAGGCGTGATGGGCATTCAAGTCGCCTTCGATTAGTGTCAGTTCATTGGCTGCGAGGTTGATGAGTTCTGCTTGGTCGAGGGCGGCACTAGGTTTGCGATAAATGTTGAAGATTTTTAGGGGAGTGTTAGCTAAGATGATGGATACACCCTGAATTTCGACCTCTTTGCCGCAGTGTGGTGGTTGTGGGATTTTGTTAGCCTGAATGTGATTATGTATGAGAATGGCACAACCTCTGGGGCCGCTCCGGGAGTGTGGAAGGAGAAAGGAGTTAAAGCTCTTTAGCTTGAGGGAATGTTGTTCAGTGATGAGGGTTTCTTGTAAGAGGAAGATGTCTGTTTTGTCTCTGTGCGCAGCCTCGTGAAGAATGATGAGTTTGTTTTGGCGCCAAGGATGTTCCATTGTATGATCTTTAGGTTGTGTGTTGGGGGTGGTTGGTTTGCTGTTTGGTTAGGACGGTGTTGTGGCCCGGTACTAATCAGGGGGGATGTTTGGTCCGTATGAACATTGTTTAGTCTTCTATGGCTGTTGTGGAGTGTTCTTTGATCGGGAAATGGGAGCGAGGGCGTTCTTGTTTGTCTAGGCCCGCTGAAATGCTCCGTGGTTTGAGATGTTGGGTTTGTGGAGGCGGGAGGGTTAGGCTGGGGTGATGAGGATTGGGTTTGTCTTGTTGTTTGTGAGAGGAGGCACTCTTTTCTAGGGGGTGTTCTGGGTCGGGTACGGGGGTCGTTGTGGATTGTATTGGGTTTTGTCGATTTGGCTGAGGATCGCTGAACTGGGTGAGACTGTTGGAGAAGTGTGTGTCCTCTATCCAGGTGTCTATCATGGTGTTGAGTGCTGGTGTGAAGAGCTGGGGGTTGAGGGGGCAGTGGTGCTGAGCCCCAACACATTTTATGACGGCTGTTCCGAGGTAATGGCAGGAAGATCGTAGGGTTTCTTTGGTTTGTGCTATTTGTTCTGGATTCGCGGCTAGGGTGTGCAGAAGGGATGGTGCTGTTGTTTCTGACTAACGTGGAGGGGGAGCTGTTTGGGTTGCTGCATCGTGTGTTATGTTGGCAGGAGACGGAGGCTCGCCAGAGGCTTTGGTCATTCAGCGGGCGGCTTCCTCCACTTGTGGTTGTCGAATGATGGGGCGTAGGGGGTATTTGAGGGGGTAGCCCATTAGGATCAGTTTTCGGGTGTTGAGTTGAGGGTCGATCTTCTGTAGTAGAATGGGTTGGTTTCCTGCCGTGTCGATCATTGCTAGGAGGTTGAGGGAGTTTTCGTCAAGTGGAACCATGACCGTGCTGTTGTTTTTGCCAGGTATGATTGTGATTTTTAGTTCGGGATGATCCTCTTCCAGGGCCAACAATGTCGTAGCTGGTTGGGAAGGGGTCCTGTCGTGGAATCTGGAAGCCTGGGAATTTGGATGGGGGTGAGGTTAGGGGTTTCACTGAGACCATGGGCTGTCTTCTGTTGTAGGTGCTGGGTTGTGGTGATGGATGGCTTCTGACAGAGGAAGTGACGTTTCCAGAGGGTTGTGGTACATGAGAGGAGGGGAGGGGGGTCGCTGTATTATGATGGGGGTTCTCAGTGAAACTGAGGCTGTCTTCTTTTCTCTCATTCTTTTCTTGGAGGCCGGCTGGAAGACGTCGTCTTTGATGGTTGTGGTGGAAGGGGTGGAGGTGGATACAGTGCTGGTGGTTTCGTCTGGCATGAGGGCAGTAGTTATTCATGAAGCGAAAGAGTTTGAGGAGGCGGTTGTGCTGGTTGTGCATGTTTCCTCTGTTGTGCTTGTGCTCATTGGCTCCTCCTGATTGTGGGTGGTTTGGTTGGGAGGAGTAGCTTGCGAAATGTCCATGAGGACATGAAAGTCATCGTCGTTAGGTTCATAGCTTCATGCTGATGGCTGTGGCAGGGGGTTCTCCTAAGTTCTGTTGTTGGGGAGTTGCTTCTTCGTTGCAGCAAGCTGAGGCGTGGGTGGCTGAGGCTTTTTTGCTCTGTTGTCTGCACGTTTCTGTCCCGCTGCTTGGTTTTTTGCAGATGAGCTTTGTGGAGTGCCTCTGTGGATGGTCTTTGATCCCGATCTCGAGTCCATTGTGTGAGATAGTAAAGTCAGGTGCCCAGGCCTATCTATGCCAGAGATCCTGGGCACCGGGTTTTCACTTCCCTCGCCCTCTAGAGGACGTCGTGAGGAGGGACCCTGACGCCTACTCCGGACTGCCCCTTGACGGGGAACCTAACCCTAACAGTGGGGTGCCTTCCTGTTACCCCCTGGCTCCCCAGTCACTCTAGTGACCCCCGTCGTGTCAGCCCTAAACGGCCTTCCCTCGGGGTTCAGTTCGTCAATAGCGGGGTAACAGGAGATCCTACGGCAAAGTGGGCAAGGAAAGCAGGGGGTAAAGGGGGAAATAGGATGTACTGCTTGTGTGTGTGTGTGTGTGTCTGATGATGGGGGAGGATTGGGAGAAGGAGTGAGGCAAGAGGAGAAGTGTGCGAGGATCAAAGCTCTACCTGACTGCAGTATACAGTCGCCAAGAGAGGCAGTGTATATCTGCAGTCGAGGTGAAGGAAATCTTGGTAGAGACGATGGTGATAATGCAGGGTCGGGAGGTGGTGTGGTCAGAGTAAGTGAAACCTGGGTAGCAATGTCCTTAGAGTTTGGTGCAAGACTGTTGTGGTCAAAGTAAGTGAAACCGTGGTAGTAATGTCCGTAGAGTTTTATGTAAGACTGTGCTGCTCGGAGAGACGTCTTTTCTCGGCAGCTGCTCGACCGGATCTGTGGGAGGTATATGAGACAGAGAGGGTGAGCTGGGAGCAGGGCAGTGAAATGGCGGGGGACGGGGCGACCTGGAGGCGATTTGTTTGTGGCCACCCCTTACGAGATTAAGGCGTCTGGCAATAGATAAATAGTATTCAAAAGAGTATATGAAATCTTGGCAGGCTCGTCCAGTGATCCTGACCACGCTGCTCGGCCAATAGGGAAGGATAGGACAATCAGTAGCACCTGAGATGGAAAGCTTTGGGTTACGGTGGGGCCACACTTGAGCCAAACATGTGACCGACAAGAGGAAATGAAGCTCAGGGGCCCTTCCAACCATCAGACTTGGATATTGCAGCGGCTCTAACCCGGTGCTTTGTGTCGTCTTCTCGGTCACATGTTTCGCTCAAGTTTGGCTGCACCCTAAGAGTTGCTTGTTGCTGCAAAATGAATCTAGTTGTAATTCTTAGTCCTGTGGTCTCATCAGCTTAAGTACCTTATGTATTCCTTAAGCTTTCTCCATAGCAATATCCCAGTACCCCTGCTTGTCGTAAAAGGCGACTAAAAGGGGCCTTTTTGTCTCCCATTTTTCTCTCCTTACTGTCCTCTTTTTCTCCTCTGTCCTACCTCTGTTCTTGATATTTCCTTGTTTCTCCCGGCCTATATTTTCCCTCTACTTCTGCATTGCCATATAGCCATATTATGGCTCGGTGCTTACTCTTGATTATTCCTTCCTTCCTTCCGTAGCGATAGTTTGTGTTTATTGCTCCTAGATACTGTATTGTGTTGTCTGCAATTTGTACTTTTGTGATGTCAATAAAGACTGCGTGAATAACATACAGGAATGCATTAACTAACCAGATTTTTAAATAAATTGGTAAGTTACAGGTATTAGGGAGTTAGCATGTGTGGTAAGCAGATTTCTGGAGAGTGATTGAAGGAAGGATTGACGGAAATTGAGAGAGAGAGAGAGAGAGAGGAGTTTGGGGTGTGTTTGTTGGGTTGTGTAGGTTCTGTTTGGGGTGTTTTTGGGGGGTTGTGTGGTTTCTGTTTGGGGTGTGTTTGGGGGGTTGTGTTGGTTCTGTTTGGGGTGTGTTTGGGGGGTTGTGTGGGTTCTGTTTGGGGTGTGTTTGGGGGATTGTGTGAGTTTTGTTTGGGGTGTGTTTGGGGGGTTGTGTGGGTTCTGTTTGGGGTGTGTTTGAGGGGGCTATGTGGGTTCTGTTTGGCGTGTTTTGGGGGAGTGTTTGGGGGGATTGTGTGGGTTTTGTTTCTGGTATGTCTGGGGGGGATTATCTGCATGAGGTGTGTTTGGGGGTTTGTGTGCGTTCTGTTTGGGGTGTCTATGGGAGGGTTGTGTGGGTCCTGTTTGGAGTGTGTTTTTGATGTGTTTGGGGGGTTGTGTGGGTTCTGTTTGGGGCGTGTTCGGGGGGTTGTGGGTTGTGTTTGGGGTGTGTATGGGGTGTGATTGGGATATATTTTGAGTGTTTGGGGGTTGTATTTTGGGTGTATTTTTCGTGTGTTTGAGGTGTGTTTGGAATGTGTTTGGGGTGTTTTGGGGGTGTATTTGAGATGTACTTGGGGAGTATGCTACACATCCCAGATACACTCCATACACACCCCAAACAAACACCCCAGAAACAACCCAGATACACTCTATTCATCCACCTAATACACCCCACCCACCCCCAAAAAAAAAAAACATACACCTCCCCCACCTCCGAGTCGGACACAGCCCTCAGAGAACAATTTCGGAAGCGAAACTTGGATCGCTTTATCCGCGACTTTTCACCTGAACCGTGGCTGGTATGTCCGTAGACTTCAGCACCCCTTCCCGTGGTGGGACTAATGAGAGAGAGAAAGGGAGAGAGAGAGAGAGGTGGGGGGAGGTGAAACCCACTAATATCTCAGGTCAGCAGATGCAACACAAACCATTCTCATGAGTCTCTCTCTCTCTCTCTCTCTCTCTCTCTCTCTCTCTCTCTCTCTCTCTCTCTCTCTCTCAAAAATAAAAATGCAGGATAAGTCGCCAGTGAAGAGGAGATTAGCACTAGAATATGGCGCTAATCACGAAGAAGTGCCATGGAAACGGTGTAGAGTTGTAGTATTGTCTTTCTGTCATTCTTCTACCCTACCCTACC
>NC_137048.1:25471874-25476874 GCF_032717465.1 Coenobita brevimanus
ACTAAGAAAAATCTAAAAGTCAAGGAAATAAAACTAGATATACCATTTCAAGTAGAACTGATTGCAGTAGAGATCAACACATCTGAAGGCAAAGTAATTGTAGCCAATTTGTACATGCCACCCAGATCAAACACATGGGAAAGAGATGAATATGAGGACCTGGCAGAGAGTACAATTCAGAGTTTAAGATCATTACTACATAAAATGGAAGAGAAATCAGAAAGAATTATACTAACTGGGGATTTCAATACAAATATAAATTGGAATACTCTAGATATAATTAGCCAAGAAAGCTGTTGGGACCAAAAGCTCCTGGATCTCGTACAAGAGTTCTTCCTAACGCAACATGTGAGGGAAACCACCAGAAAAAGAGGACTTGATGTACCTTCAGTGCTAGATCTAATATTTACTAGGCAAGAAAATGATATTGACAGTTTAATATATCACCCTCCACTCGGCAAAAGCGATCATGCAGTACTAAATTATAACTTCAGGATAGCATATGACATAGTAAACAGCAATGACAGTTACAAAAAGAGCCTAAACTATAAAAAGGGAAATTATCAAGACCTAAAGAAGTGTTTCTTAGAAGTTGATTGGGAAAATGAGCTTAGAGGACAAGATTTAAATGCTGTATATAAAAAATTCTGTGAATTTTATGAAATAGGAGTCCAGAAGTTCATCCCACAGCACAAAGAAGCAGATAAGAAAATACAGAAATGGTTCAATACAGAATGTAAAAAATCAAAAGAAAGAAGAGATTTGTTGTGGAATAGATACAGAAGACAATAGTGAAAGGGCGTATAATAACAAACAGGCAAGAAACGATTATACAAGAATAAGGAGGGAAGCCCAAAAACAGTTTGAGGAGGATATAATAAATAAAAGTAGTGATCAACCAAAGCTGTTTTACACCTATATCAGAAGCAAAACCAAAGTAAAAGATTTAATACAATCAATTACGGACGAGGGAATCACTTATACACAAGAGAAGGATATTTGTGAAGCACTAAATAAGAATTTCCAATTAGTTTTTACAGAAGAAAAAAATTTTGAGAGGGACTATGTGGAACATGCATGTCCACACATACTACCAGATATACAAATAGCAGAAAAAGTAATACAGGAGGAGTTAAGTAGATTAGACAGAGGAAAAGCAAGTGGTCCTGATGAAATTTCATGTTGGGTACTACGAGAATGTGCAAAGGAGTTAAGTAAACCATTATTTTTAATTTTCAAGAAATCCTTGAGTCAAGGTAAACTACCTGATATTTGGAAAAAAGCAAATATTGTCCCCTTATTCAAGAAAGGAAATAGACAAAATCCACTGAACTACCTACCAGTATCACTGATCAGTGTTGTAAGCAAGATATTAGAAAAGCTTATAAGAAAAGCTTGGGTAAACCATCTAGAAGAACACAGTATGATAACAGAAAGACAGTTTGGTTTCAGAAAAGGAAAATCATGTGTTACTAATCTGTTGAGCTACTATGACAGAGTAACAAACACAATACAGGAAAGGGAAGGATGGGTGGACAGTATCTATTTAGATTTCAAGAAAGCTTTTGACACAGTACCACACCAAAGACTTTTATAGAAACTGTACCATCAAGGAGGAATTCGAGGCAAACTGTTTTGTTGGATGCAAGACTTTCTCATAAAAAGAGAAATGAGAACAGTACTAAGAGGAAACTACTCATCATGGAAAGAAGTGACTAGTGGAGTACCACAGGGTTCAGTGCTGGCACCAATCATGTTTTTAGTGTATATAAATGATATAAACAGTAACACTGGAAATGAGAGCTATCTGAATATGTTTGCAGATGATGCAAAAATACAAAGGAGAATTACTAACACAGACTCTTGTAAAGAGCTACAAGAAGAATTAAATAAACTTCATGAATGGAGTAGTACATGGCAAATGGAATTCAATGTGGACAAGTGTCATGTAATCAAGTTTGGTAAAAGTGGAAAAAGACCTGATTGGGATTATAAGTTAGGAAATAAAACCCTATACACATCAGAAAGAGAGAAAGACCTAGGTGTGATCATCAATAACAGACTATCTCCGGCTGACCACATCAGCGAGAAGGTACGGAACATGTATACACTGCTTGCAAATATGAGAATAGCATTCACATACATAAATGAACACATGCTAAGAAGGATAATAACATCATTCATTAAACCAACCCTGGAATATGCATCAGTAGTCTGGAGTCCTCATCTCAAAAAGCACATAGACAAGATTGAAAAAGTTCAAAGGGCCGCTACAAGATGGATACCAAGCTTAAGGGACCTAAGAACGAAGAAAGACTAAATAAACTAAATCTACCAACACTACAGGAGCGAAGGAAAAGAGGTGACATGATAATGCTATATAAGTGCATATCAGGGAAGGAGAAAATAGACATAAATGATTACTTAACACATGGAGAAGCATCAGCAAGAGGACACTGCAAAAAACTGCATAAGAAGAGAGGTGATGAAGACGTAAGGAAATTCAGTTTCCCAAACAGAGCAATTGACCAATGGAATGCACTACCGAATGAAATGGTGTGTGCCAAAACAATTCACAAATTTAAGGATATGTACGATAAATATGGTTTAAGACACGGGACAGTACGAGCTTGACTCATTCCTGTAAAGATACAATTAGGTAAGAACAATTAGGTAAGAACACACACACACACACACACACACACACACACACACACACACACACCTCTACATACATATATCACAAATGTGCACACACTACATACATAGGTGCATACATACACACACACACATCACGAAGCATACACGTACAGTACATACACACGCACAGACACCAACACATATACGTCAAACACATGCATATACACACCTACACATGTACGTCGCACACACACGCACACACGTGATTCTGATAAAACTGTTTATACTTACACACCTAAACATGTACGTGAAATATACTCATATGACTACACACACGCACAAGTCACACTGATAATATTGTACACACACACACACACACACACACACACACACACACACGCACACACACACAAGTATTCTAAGGTAGGACTTCTTGGTGGGGAAGGAAGTATGTGTGTGTGTGTGTGTGTGTGTGTGTGTGTGTGTGTGTGTGTGTGTGTGTAACACACTCTAACCAAGCCACACTCTAACCAAGTCAAGACTATGAATATTGTCCATTATACTCTTTTTACTCTAACTTGGCCTAAAACTCCCCTATTTCCGTCCTGAATGCTGAGTTGTAGCAATAGATGAACACTGGAAGATGATGCTGGTCACGAAGATGTGCTGAGGCAAGGTTGTCGAGCCATAGCATTGTACTTTCTGCCACTGAACTACGTGAAATCAGCTGCAAAAGAACGAAAATCTGGGCCAAGTGAAAGTGAAAAGAATATATCTCCCGCAGTTTATATATAATGTTTTTGTACGAACATTTATATCAACAGTTACCTTTACACCCTTCATAATATGTAAGAACGACGTCGAACCAAGTTTTTGAAAAGATCCAGGAATGTAAGAGTTTTCTGTGGTAAGAAATTAAGGAGAAAAGTGTTGTGGGTGTTGGCGGAGCATTGCGGTGAGATGAGCAGGCACACGCATGACTGCACACACACACACACACACACACACACACACACACACACACACACACACAATACTCTAATGGAACTTGCTGATGGAAAAATGTGTGTATGTAAATGGCGGTGTAGGAGGTTGCCATGGTAACACACAGGCACCTCCCACTAGTCAACCAAAGACTTCCTTAACGATATATTTTTGGACAAGGCTGATTAACATCCTTTTGTACGTTTTTTATGCAGATTATGGTAAAGCTTGAAGTATTTATACAGCACAGTAGGAGAGCAAGGTGTAATAAGCAAAATAAATCGCCAAGGGACAGGTGCTAGGGAGTTGTAGAATGAGTTTATAGCTGGAATTTTTATCAGAGCGTACCATTAAGCTGTATGTATAGCTTATCAGACTTAACATGGCTGAGATCTTATATTTGCTGCTTATTTCTCATAGCATAATTACAGGCAGAAGAAGACGATAACACGGCTCTACATATCTTCAACAGCACTTTTTCGTAACAAGCATCATATTGTATCATCAGGCTCTTGTTACAGCTCAGCATTCAAGACGGTGAGATGGCAATTTTAGGCCAAGTTAAAGTGAAGTTCTATATCCATTCCATAACACCTTTTCGTGACTATACCGTTCTTCCTCTAACACGGGCCAGATTTCCATCCTTGTGTAGATCATTTTACTCATTTCACGTAGCCCAGTGCCATGAAATGACAATGGTATGGCTCTACATCCTTGACACAGCACTTCTTCGTGACTATCATCATGTTATGGTGTTCATCTTGTTACAACTCAGCATTCAAGACGGAGAGATGGTAATTTAGGTCCATTTAGGGAAAAGAGATTATTGTTCTATATTCTAGTGTTAATGTATCCTTACAGCTCAGCATTTAAGGTGAAAAAATGACAATATTAGGCAAAGTGAAAGTGAATAGAGTATGGTAAACATCTAAGAATAATTTCTGACATTGTTTGCTACGGTCCCTGATGCTTCCTCTACGACGGTTTTCTCTTATGCACCCAGGCTCTTATGACCCAATCCCAACTGAATAAAATCCTCTGGAGTCTAATAAGATAAAAGTACTAGAGTTGTCACGATCATTGGAGGGTTAATATTTACAGCATTAACGCTCTCAGACACTTATAAATAACTCCCAGGTGCATAATAGCCTCTTGTATTAGTTGGAATAAAATATTAGAGTTACCCCGAGGATGAGAGGGCCTCCGTGCCCTCTAGTGGTTGTAAAAGTAGTTGGGTAAAGTTTCACACAAGTTTCTGGGCTGAACAAGCATGGCATTCCATTGGTCAGTCAGTTGCCGTCGGACTATAAGAGGGTGAAGGCTGCGTCGGCTCCGTCTCCTGCTGTAAGTGTTAAATTTTACTGTTTTGGGGTTAA
>NC_137048.1:25481874-25483306 GCF_032717465.1 Coenobita brevimanus
ACGAAATGTGTTGGCTGCATAAACCTTGGTTAGGTGAAGCTGCTTTTAATCCCCTGAACCAGAGTGACATCCTTCTTATGCATACTGTTATCAAGCGATTTTATTTAGCTTACGAGCAGCCTCTCGTACTAAAGACTTTATTAGTACTGCATCTGACTCCTTCAGTTTGAAAAGTGTACCCTAAGCTGAATAAAATCATCAGGCTGTTGCAAGAATAAAATGAACGACGTTTCCTGGCTGAATGGGTTAACACTAACATGATCATTTGCCCCGACATTATCCGATTTATTCACCTTCTCGATAACTGACTGAAATTTTGGTAGTCATGGTCGGTGACAGGATGGGGCTTTGACCATAATGGCTTTCAGGTTGGCTCTCATGACTGTACCGTTCACATATTTGCATAAAGATTGTGATTTACACCCTTCCTTGATCAGGGCATGCGTTCTGACGTCGTGCGTTGTGTGAACTACGGGGGGAGGGGGGTGAAGATTGTCTGTACCCCCACCCCCCAAGAAATTACTTAAAAGAAATAATGCGTGTACTCTATTGGATGACGTGGATGTGGACGTATTATAACTACATATTTACACGGTACAGCAATTCCACTATGACACGAGCTGTTGACAATGCTGGTGCTCTTGGGTCTAAAGAAACTATTTTTTCGGTGACAATCCCTACTAAGAAATGAGTTCATTATTCACACACCCGTCCGGCAAGGGAGATACAATAATCCTGGTTAACATCTGTTTATTTCGAAGGTGCCCTGAGGTTTATGAAAAGTCCCAAACACTCCTTGCTAATTAAACAGCCGATGGAAAATATGTTAAATACCATTGTTAAATTTGCCAACATTTACAAACAACCACACTGATATATTTCCAGAGGAAGATTTTTGTGTTTTGGCGTCGTAGCAGTGGCTAATTGTACACACCATCTCTAAACTGTCACCTCTATGCCCGCTACTCCAGTCCCTCTTCTCTACCACCTCACCTCTTCCCTACCCCTTCCCCTCTTCCCTCTACCCCCTCCCCTCCTCCCTCTACCCCCTCCCCTCCTCCCTCTACCCCCTCCCCTCTTCCCTCTTCCCCCTCCCCTCTTCCCTCTTCCCCCTCCCCTCTTCCCCCCTCCCCTCTTCCCTACCCCCTCACCTCTTCCCTACCCCCTCACCTCTTCCCTACCCCCTCACCTCTTCCCTACCCTCTCACCTCTCATCTCTTCCCTACCCGCTCACCTCTTCCCTACCCCCTCACCTCTTCCCTACCCCCTCACCTCTTCCCTACCCCCTCACCTCTTCCCTACCCCTCACCTCTTCCCTACCCCCTCACCTCTTCCCTACCCCCTCACCTCTTCCTTCTACCCCCTCCCCTCTTCCCTACCTCCTCACCTCTTCCCTACCCCCTCACCACTTCCCTACCCTCACCTCTTCCCT
>NC_137048.1:25488406-25513406 GCF_032717465.1 Coenobita brevimanus
CGGCCGAGAGACCAGGGAAGACCGACCGAGAGACCAGGGGAGACCGGAGAGCCTGCAGGGAGATCGGAGCGCCGGACAGGACAGGTGACAGGTTGTATTTTTCTTTATATTTTCCTTTAGGGTGTGATTGTGTGTGCGTGATTTTTTTTTTTTTTTTTTTTTTTGTGTGTGTGTGTCTAGTTCCCAGCATACTAGGCTGGGTGTGGCAGGTAGGTGGGTCTGGGGAGGGAGGTGGGGTGGCGGGGTATGGAAAGGGGAGACTTCTTCCACTTCCATCTTCCTCTCCGTCTGTCCTGTCTGCCTGTCCTCAGTGCAGCCGAACGTGCTGGGATGGTGTGTGTCTGTCTGTTAGTGTCTGTCTGCTTTAGTGCTTCTTTCTCTTCCCCACCTTTACTTTTTTATGCGCTTTTTCTTTTTCTGTCGTTCTAGAGTGAGCGTGATGGAGCGAGGGTAGAGGGGCGAGTAGGAGCGAGGGAGCGAGTTGGAGATAGACATAGGACCTACTACATAATATTAATTGCTAAAGGTATCTTGGCCGTATTTAACTGATATACTTTGATAATACTTGAAATATTTGCTCTAGTCCAATACTTTTGTGATATACTTTGAGATACTTTAATATATAAAATCTTCTGCCAGAGTAACCTAACAGCTGCTGCCATTGCTACTTGTATACTTTGTAAATATCGTAATTGTAAACTCTTGTAAAACACTAAAGATAATAAAAGAATCAGCTGTATATCAACTTTACTTTGCCCTTTATGGTATTACAAATGACTGAAATACAATATCACAGAAAAAGTAAAGTATGCAAAGAAAGCATACAATGATATACTCTAGTTCCCAAAGCCATGGAACAGAGTACACAGTAGACTCCAGCACGTTAACTTGCTGGTATAAACTCTTGGGTATAAAAACCCACAATTCAACTTGGACTTTATACCAGTTCCACCATCTTGAAAAATCCTAAGTCCAAAAAGCACTCCAATTTGGACTTAGGATTTTTTCGAGTGACTGGATCTGGTATAAGTCTTAAGGGCATCAAAACCCTTACTTCGGACTTAGACTTTATACCCACCAGAGAAGTGGGTATAAAGGCTAAGGATATAAAAGCCCTACTTCAACTTAGAAACTGTGACCAAAAGAAAGGGGGTGGGGGGTACAACACCTACTTTACCTTAAAAAACTCTACGGATGTAAAACCCCCTGTTTCAACAAAAACTCCACGGATGTAAAACCCCTGTTTCAACTAGGAACTCGACGGATGTAAAACCCCTATTTCAACTTAAGAATATTATATGGAGTTTGGTATAAAATCTACGGATGAAAAACCCTTACTTCAACTTAGAATCTGACGGACTTGTGTAAAAACTCTGCGGATGTAAAACCCCTATTTCAACTTAGAATATTTTAGGACTACTGTGTAAAATCTACGGATGCAAAACCCTTATTTCGGACTATGACTGTGCAGACCCCTACCCCAGGTACAGCAAAACCAGTACTTTGGTCAGCTATGTTTTATTGATGGGTAACTACAGTATTTGTACAAGACTGACTAGCTTCATTACTTAGTGCAATTAGCACTGCCTTGACTAGCAGTATTAGCCTTATTTAGGCTGTTTATAATCCTCCAGAGTTTCCTCTGGTGGCTGCAGTTTATTCATGTTACTGCCAGACTGTTTTATATATACTGTGGTGCTGAAGCTCCTGTACACTGGCCCTCCAGGTCATCTCGCTGGTTGGTAGTTTTCATAGTACTTCTTACCTAAGTGTTCTCCATTCAGGTTTTTTCCCATGTGTACTTAAGGTATCTTGATAAGGAAACCTGCAATGAGTGTACTGCAGACACACTGCATGTAAGTCTGACCAGCTATAGTATCCAGTGTAGGTAATGGTGTTCTTTACCCATGTCCTATTTCAGAGTAGATCCAGATACTCCTATGTATCCCTTCACTAGTGCTGTTATCAAAGCCTTCTTCCCATCCTGTCAGTGAAAGTTCTAAGTCTATTGTGCAGTCAGGTTTACCCCTTTGTCAAAGTCCAAATGAGGTACTGAAGTGGGTATACTGCACCTTTATCAGAGTTCATCAAGCCAGATCTAAAGACTATCAGTTCTCAAAGCAGCTAAGTTAAAGTATCAAGGCTTCAAAGCCATAGGTAGTGCTAAGTTAATATGAAGGCTTGAATGCCATAAGTGATGCTAAGTTAATATGAAGGCTTCAAAGCCATAGGTAATGCTAAGTTAATATGAAGGCTTCAATGCCATAGGTAGTGCTAAGTTAATATGAAGGCTTCAATGCCATCGGTAATGCTAAGTTAATATGAAGGCTTCAATGCCATAGGTAGTGATAAGTTAATATGAAGGCTTCAATCCCATAGGTAGTGCTATGTTGATATGAATGCTTGGGGCCATAGGTAGTGCTATGTTGATATGAGGGCTTGAATACCATAGGTAGTGCTAAGTTAAAAGTATGAATGTTTAAATGCCATCGGTAGTGCTAAGTTAATATGAAGGCTTGGGGCCATAGGCAGTGCTAAGTTAATATGAAGGCTTGAATGCCATAAGTAGTGCCAAGTTGAAAGCATCAGGGCTTGAATACAATAGGTAGTGCTACGTAAAAAATATTAAGCCTTGAATGCCATAGATAATGGAGGTGTGACTCAATGGGTACTGATTCACTATCCTTTGGTCCTATTCACCCCTATTTAGTAACCATGCGGTAGGTAAGGTCCAGGGATAATAGGTAAAGTATCTGGATCTCCTCTAATGGCTTGAATAAAATTACTATTATTTACTGCATGTGTATAGATAAGCTGGTCAGTTACAGTATTTGTGCATTGTTAAGTGTCTTATTCAGATTAAATTTTCAAAGTAAAACATCAGTGGGAATTAAGCTTTGCCTCTGGATCCTAACTCTTAAGTTCATTCCATACTGTTGTTTGTTGTCAGCCTAAGTAGGTATTTAACACCACCAGTCCAGTCCTTTATTCCGGCAATCTTTACAAGGTGTTTTCTTCTATAGGATAAAAAGCGTCAGCAACCGTAGTCCTAACTAGTTGGTTCATTATTCCCAAGTGTCATTTATGCGATGCAAATTGTGTTTCCTCCAAGACCAAGGATCTTTCTGGCCAGGACAGGTTTCTCATCAGGTGAAAGGCGAAGAGAGGCAGTGTGTGGAGGTCCAGTTTTATTGTACCCATGTCATATATAATCTGGCCAAAGTTCTTCAGTCTTATAATCCAGGACTTAAATGGGCATCTCTCTCTGCAGGGCGGTGAATTCTGATCGGCTGAATGGCGAAGAGGCGAGTAGTGGTGGTGTCATCGATGGAGTGGCTAAGACAGGCGAGGAGTGGTGATGTGGATGGAGTGGCGAGAAGTATGGCCTTTGGAATGTCGGTCTGGCTGCTGTCTTCCCACGTGACCACACCTGCGGAAGAAAGTCTGAGGAGATCACACTGCACAGGTACAGAGTTTGTTTTTAGTTATAATGTTTTCATCAGTGTCTGCTTCCTCCACCTGTACTGAAGCCAACTGGGGTTTAATATTCAAGGAGAAAGTGTTTAAACTGTGGGAAATTTTCAGAGTAAAAGGAAAGAATCAGTTATAATAGTCCTAGAGAGGGCCCTGGGGTGTGGTGTGCGGTGTGGTGAGGGGAGTGGGTGAGGGGGGGTGGTGTGGTGAGGGGAGTGGGTGAGGAGGGGAGTGGGTGAGGAGGGGAGTGGGTGAGGAGGGGAGTGGGTGAGGAGGGGAGTGGGTGAGGAGGGGAGTGGATGAGGAGGGGAGTGGATGAGGAGGTGAGGGGGGGAGTGGGTGAGGGGGGGAGTGGGTGAGGAGGGGAGTGGGTGAGGAGGGGAGTGGGTGAGGAGGGGAGTGGGTGAGGAGGGGAGTGGGTGGGGGGAGTGGGTGGGGGGGAGTGGGTGGGGGGGAGTGGGGTGAAGGGTGGGGTGGGATGGGGTGGGGTGAGGGGCGAGGGGCTGGGTGGGGGGCTGGGTGGGGGGCTGGGTGGCGTGGGGGGTGAGGGGTGGGGTGGGGGGTGGGGGGTGAGGGGTGGGGTGGAGTGAGGGGTGGGGTGGAGTGAGGGGTGGGGTGGAGTGAGGGGTGGGGTGGAGTGAGGGGGTGGTGGAGTGAGGGGGTGGTGGAGTGAGGGGGTGGTGGAGTGAGGGGGTGGTGGAGTGAGGGGGTGGTGGAGTGAGGGGGTGGTGGAGTGAGGGAGTGGTGGAGTGAGAGGGTGGTGAAGTGAGGGGGTGGTGGGGTGAGGGGGTGGTGGGGTGAGGGGGTGGTGGGGTGGTGGGGTGAGGGGGTGGTGGGGTGGTGTGAGGGGAGGGGAGGGAGGATGGGGAAAAAGGGAGGGAGGTGCAAGGGGTGGGGGACTAGGAAGGAGCCAGCAGCTAGACGAAAGAGGGAGAAGGGGAATAGGGAACTGAGCATATCCATTCCAGTACTCAATAATACACAGTCCAACCCATCCACTGTATCCAATCCAGTCCATCCCATCCCCACGATACTCAACGCAACCCAACCCAACCCAACCCCACGACATCCAACCCAACCCAACCCAACCCAACCCAACCCAACCCAACCCAACCCAACCCCACGACATCCAACCCAACCCAACCCCACGACATCCATCCCAACCCCACGACATCCATCCCAACCCAACTCCACGATATCCCTCCCAACCCTCCACAACATCCAATTCTTCCCTCAGTATAAAAGCTCTTTCAACCAACCCCACCTTATATAACCATCCCAACCCCACAATATCCACACCAACCCCACATCAAATAGTTTTCAGGTATAAAGACAAAGGTAATTGAGGTGTGATAAAAGATTTCCAGATTTTATTAAACGAAAGTAAGTTTTATTTTGAGCTGGCTTCATCAGTATAGTTGTCAGCGATCAGGAAGGCTCTGGTGGGTAGGTGGGTGGCAGGTGATAGATGGCTGGGTAGTAGGTGGTAGGTGGCTGGGTGGTAGGTGGTAGGTGGTAGGTGGCTGGGTTGTAGGTGGTAGGTGGCTGGGTGGTAGGTGGTAGGTGGCTGGGTGGTAGGTGGTAGGTGGCTGGGTGGTAGGTGGTAGGTGGCTGGGTGGTAGGTGGTAGGTGGCTGGGTGGTAGGTGGTAGGTGGCTGGGTGGTAGGTGGTAGGTGGCTGGGTGGTAGGTGGTAGGTGGCTGGGTGGTAGGTGGCTGGGTGGTAGGTGGCTGGGTGGTAGGTGGCTGGGTGGTAGGTGGCTGGGTGGTAGGTGGCTGGGTGGTAGGTGGCTGGGTGGTAGGTGGCTGGGTGGTAGGTGGCTGGGTGGTAGGTGGCTGGGTGGTAGGTGGCGGGTGGTAGGTGGCGGGTGGTAGGTGGGTGGTAGTTGGCATGTGGCAGGTGGTTAAGTTACAAGTGGATAATTGGGTGGTGGCAGGTGGGTGGTAGTTGGCATGTGGCAGGTGGTTAAGTTACATGTGGATGGTTGGGTGGTGGCAGGTGGGTGGTGGCAGGTGGGTGGTGGCAGGTGGGTGGTGGCAGGTGGGTGGTGGCAGGTGGGTGGTGGCAGGTGGGTGGTGGCAGGTGGCAGGTGGGTGGTGGCAGGTGGCAGATGGGTGGCAGGTGGGTGGCAGATGGGTGGCAGGTGGGTGGCAGGTGGGTGGCAGGTGGGTGGCAGGTGGGTGGCAGGTGGGTAGTGGGTGGCAGGTGAGTGGTGGGTGGCAGGTGGGTGGCGGGTGGTAGGTGGTAGGTGGGTGGCGGGTGGTAGGTGGTAGGTGGGTGGCAGGTGGCGGGTGGTAAGTGGCAGGTGGTAAGTGGCAGGTGGTAAGTGGCAGGTGGTAAGTGGCAGGTGGTAAGTGGTAAGTGGCAGGTGGTAAGTGGCAGGTGGCAGGTGGCAGGTGGTAAGTGGCAGGTGGTAAGTGGCAGGTGGTAAGTGGCAGGTGGTAAGTGGCAGGTGGAGGGTAAGAAGCTGAAAATAATAATTAATACATGGTTTAAATAATCAAACATTTCACAGAGTTGTCTCTCCGTGGGCGTAAAGCTTAACCGGACCAACTGAATCAGTAAATATAATGACAGTCAGTTAACGAATACAAGTATTAGGCCTGTACTGACAAAGGTACTGACTGACTAACTGGTAAAACGAATACTGACAGGAAGTGAAGACTGAGGATGTGGTCTACCTGAATCAGCTAAACGTGTGGACTGACTGACTTTGGGTGTGGACTGACTGTGTGGAATGAGGGTGTGGATTAACTTATTAACTCAACGACTGGATGGAGAGTGTACTGGACTGGACGGTGGGTGTGAATTAACTGAACTGAACTGGACTGGACTGGACGGTGGGTGTGAATTAACAACTGAACTGGACTGGACTGGACGGTGAGTGTGAATTAGCTGAACTGAACTAGACTGGACTGGACAGTGGGTGTGAATTAACAACTGAACTGGACTGGACTGGACGGTGGGTCTGAATTAACTGAACTGGACTGGACTGGACTGGACGGTGGGTCTGAATTAGCTAAACTGAACTGGGCTGTGGATGTGAACTGAATGGGATTGGACTGTGGATGTGAGCTGAACTGGACTGTGGATTTGACCTGAACTGGACTGTGTATGAGCTGAACTGGACTGCGGATGTGAGCTGAACTGGACAGTGGATGTGAGCTGAACTGGACTGTGGATGTTAACTCGATTGGACTGTGGATGTGAGCTGAGCTGAACTATACTGTGGGTGTGGACTAAGTGACTGGTTGGACTGGAGTGTGGACAGACTGACTGGACTGGACTGTGGGTGTGGACCTACTGACACGACTGGACTGGGGGTATGGACTGATTGGACTGGACTAGGGGTGTGGACTGACTAGACTGGACTGGGGGTGTGGACTGACTAGACTGGACTGGGGGTGTGGACTGACTAGACTGGACTGGGGGTGTGGACTGACTAGACTGGACTGGGGGTGTGGACTGACTAGACTGGACTGGGGGTGTGGACTGACTAGACTGGACTGGGGGTGTGGACTAACTGGACTCAACTGGGGATATGGGCTGACTGGACTGGGGATATGGACTGACTAGACTAGACTGGAGATGTGTACTGACTGACAAATACAACGGACTGGAGGTGTGGACTGACTGGACTGGGCTGGACTGTGGGTGTGCACTGTGGGTGTGCATTGTGGGTGTGAACTGGTCTGTGGGTGTGGACTGGACTGTGACTGTGGGTGTGTACTAACTGAATGGACTGGGCTGTGGGCGTGGACTGTGGGCGTGGACTGACTGCTTTGATCGGACTGAGGGTGTGGACTGGACGGGGCTCTGGGTGTGGAATGACTGGATTGCATTGTGAACTAACTGGCTAGCTGGACTGTGGCCGTGGACTGAATTGGACTGTGGCTGTGTACTGAGTGGATTGGACTGTGTACTGAGTGGATTGGACTGTGGACTGAGTGGATTGGACTGTGGACTGAGTGGATTGGACTGTGAACTGAGTGGATTGAACTGTGAACTGAGTGGATTGAACTGTGAACTGAGTGGATTGAACTGTGAACTGAGTGGATTGAACTGTGAACTGAGTGGATTGAACTGTGAACTGAGTGGATTGAACTGTGGACTGAGTGGATTGAACTGTGGACTGAGTGGATTGAACTGTGGACTGAGTGGATTGAACTGTGGACTGAGTAGATTGAACTGTGAACTGAATTGGACTGTGGCTGTGTACTGAGTGGATTGGACTGTGGACTGAGTGGATTGACCTGTGGACTGAGTGGATTGACCTGTGGACTGAGTGGATTGACCTGTGGACTGAGTGGATTGACCTGTGGACTGAGTGGATTGACCTGTGGACTGAGTGGATTGACCTGTGGACTGAGTGGATTGACCTGTGGACTGAGTGGATTGAACTGTGAACTGAGTGGATTGAACTGTGAACTGAGTGGATTGAACTGTGAACTGAATTGGACTGTGGCTGTGTACTGAGTGGATTGAACTGTGGACTGAGTGGATTGAACTGTGGACTGAGTGGATTGAACTGTGGACTGAGTGGATTGAACTGTGGACTGAGTGGATTGAACTGTGGACTGAGTGGATTGAACTGTGGAGTGAGTGGATTGAACTGTGGAGTGAGTGGATTGAACTGTGGACTGAGTGGATTGAACTGTGGACTGACTCGATTGGACTGTAGACTGACTACCGGACTGTGGACTGACTTTAATGGACTGTGCACTGACGATTGAACTGTGGACTGGCTGGACTGACTGACTATTGACAAATGACTGATGCTGACTGATGATGACTAATGTTGCTAGGGTGTGGACTGAGTGTCAGGGTGAGGACTGTGACAGTGTGTGGACTGACAGTGTGTGGACTGACAGGGTGTGGACTGACAGGGTGTGGACTGACAGGGTGAGAACTGTAACAGGGTGAGAACTGTAACAGGGTGAGAACTGTAACAGGGTGAGGACTGTAACAGGGTGAGGACTGTAACAGGGTGAGGACTGTAACAGGGTGAGGACTGTGACTGGGTGAGGACTGTGACTGGGTGAGGACTGTGACAGGGTGAGGACTGTGACAGGGTGAGGACTGTGACAGGGTGAGGACTGTGACAGGGTATGGACTGATAGACATTAGGCGTTGCCTGACCAACTGACTGAGTGAAATTTATTTAGAAGTTTGACTGGCTACGGGGTTGGACTGACTTATCATATGACTGTGGACTGACAGGGGTTTGTAAGGCTGTGGACTGACAGAGGTTTGCAAGGCTGTGGACTGACAGGGTTTACAAGGCTGTGGACTGACAGGGGTTTACAAGGCTGTGGACTGACGGGGGTTTACAAGGCTGTGGACTGACAGAGGTTTACAAGGCTGTGGACTGACAGGGGTTTGCAAGGCTGTGGACTGACAGGGGTTTACAAGGCTGTGGACTGACAGGGGTTTACAAGGCTGTGGACTGACAGGGGTTTACAAGGCTGTGGACTGACAGGGGTTTACAAGGCTGTGGACTGACAGGGGTTTGCAAGGCTGTGGACTGAATAAGAAAGAATTAGTGCTGGAGGCTGTGAACTGAATCAGTAAGTGTTTGTGGTGATAGTGGGTGTGGACTACCTGAATATTTGAAGGTGTGGACTGTCCATGTGTACGACGGCTGAGTGGTTGTGGGTGTGGATTCACTGACGTCAAGTTTTTGTGTCAACTGACCTGCTGACAACGACTGATGTGGAGTAACTTAGGGAGTGGACAGACAGACGGGTCAGTAGGGCTGTGGGCTGACTGGGTCAGCTGGGCTGTGGGCTGACTGGGTCAGTAGGGCTGTGAGCTGATTGGGTCAGTAGGGCTGTGAGCTGATTGGGTCAGTAGGGTTGTGAGCTGACTGGGTCAGTAGGGTTGTGAGCTGACTGGGTCAGTAGGGCTGTGAGCTGACTGGGTCAGTAGGGCTGTGAGCTGACTGGGTCAGTAGGGCTGTGGGCTGACTGGGTCAGTAGGGTTGTGGGCTGACTGGGTCAGCAAGGTTGTGGGCTGACTGGGTCAGTAGGGCTGTGAGCTGACAGGGTCAGTAGGGCTGTGAGCTGACAGGGTCAGTAGGGCTGTGAGCTGACAGGGTCAGTAGGGCTGTGGACTGATTAAAGCTGTAGACTGACAAGCAGTAAGTGTTTGGAGTACTGGAGGATCCGAGGTGAATCGGTAAGGGTTTGGAGTACTGGTGGATTTGGGTTGAATCAGTAAGGGTGGAGCGATAATGAGTGTGGACTGACTAGAGTGAACGTGATCAACTAGAATGTAGTCTGGCTATGCGTACTGCTGATCAGTGAGTCAGTTGGTTAAAGATACTGATAGGCAGTTTCAGTGACTGGGCCTGTGAGTGTTTGACTGGGGGTCTAACAAAGCGTTAATTAAATACTAAGGACGGGACGTGATTTGAATTTATAAAGGGCCAGCGATGAAGTAAAACTAAGCTGAGCAACTGACAGGAGAGGCAAACGATATGAGTTATTAAAAAAGCACAAAGGCGTAAGCAAGTCCATAACGTTATAGGAACACCTTTAATTCACGTTATCAGCCTGTATTTCACATGATAGTGTAGTCAGCTACGATACAGAAAAGCCAGGCATTCATTACATCTCAAGAAGTAAATGAAATGGATCATGTCTACACCTTGGTGCTCTTTTAAAACGATACGACCCTAGGACAGAACTGACGGCGACTAAGGGGTGACCAAAGCCTAGATATGATTAACTGAAGGCCCAGTGTTTGGAGGTATACCGAGTCGTGAACTAAATTTACTATATCCTGACTAACGACTGATTTGTGTAAAGTCAACTAAAATATTGTGAGTTTCAAAGTCCTCGTACATTACCAGATAAGAAAGATGAGGATACTTCTGGGTGGGCAGCGCATCCTCGAAGGGGTAAATTCAAGACGGGGTATCAATGGCACCGAGCAGTATGTTGAGGTGCTACAAGTTGGATGACTTCCCTCCTGTAAATACCATATAAAATTAGCAGGACTTACATCAGTGTATTCGTTATTTCTGACTGTCTCTTTGTTGAAAATATCCACACTTATTTTATCGTCAAATATGTTTACATTATTTTGGCTTTGTCACTTACTGTACTAGATTTTTTGCCTTTGTTATATTGTCTTATTGTATAGTGCAGTGTTTCGCAATGTACGAGTACTTACCTAATCTTCCCTTCAGATGAGGTTCTTTGTTGTGGTCCCTCCCACGGTCGCCGTCAGCATCATCTCTCACGGTCAGTGTCAGCATCACCAGTGTCCCTGCACCATCGGCTTCTCTTCAGCATCGTAAGCCTTCACTCCACCTGCCAAGTAGGTATCTTATTTACTTCTACAGTTCATTCGTCAATTTGGGATTTTTTTTTTTTTTTTTTTTTTTTTTTTTTGCCATATTACTTAGCTCAGACAGACTACGAAAGACCTACGGTGTTACACATCCATAGCACTTTTTCGTAACTAGCACAAAGTTCTGTGTTAATTATGAAACATGTGCAGACAGATAGAACTTTTGATAGCATGTTACATCCCCAAAGACGTGAATTGTTTAATTTTGTTTAGTAGTATTTTCACAATTATTCTCTCTGGTTTGCTTAGTGTTTGGTAGCTGTGTCAAGTTGAAGGTACAAGCTAGCAATCTTATTAACAAATTTTAGCACAAGACTTAAAACTTAAATTATTTCTTACCATTGCAGCTGCTGTTGACGTATTTGTTGCACTTCCACACCAGCACTGCGGCTCCACTTCGACGCCGCAGTCCCACGCTGACGCCGCACGCAACGCCGACACAGTAGGCCCCAACGACGACCCAGCCCTAACGCTGACCCAACGACCTTCACGCCGACACAACGACCTCCACGCCGACACAACGACCTCCACGCCGACACAACGACCTCCACGCCGACACAACGACCTTCACGCCGACACAACGACCTTCACGCCGACACAACACCCCCACGTCGACGCCACAGGTTGCGCCCCTCGTCGTAGGCTCGTCGTCTGCATCAGTCTGTAAGATTAACATAGTCACAGCAACAGTTCTCAGTTATAATTCTCCATCAGTTGTCTTAATTCAGTATATGTTAGTGATAGCATAGTGACGTTCCCATGAGATTAGATTTCTTTAATACCTCTTCCTTCACGATTTGTTTTGCATAATTGTGCCATCTTCCTGTACATTTTGTCCAGTATCTACACTGCCTAAGTTAAGTAAAAGAGTAACATTTAGCATCTACAAGTAACGTGATGCTATAGCCTGTTTTCACCTGCCTTTACCACTCACACCTTTACTGGTATGTGTAATATATTAACTATTTCATTACGTATATCGTGGCTACATGAAATTCGATGGACTTAGGCTAAAAGGTAGGATTTTTTTTTTTTTTTTTTTTTTTGTGTCCGATTCTGGGCATAGGCTTCACAGCCTGCTCTCAAGGCCCAGTAGTCCTCCTACATGCCATACACCTCTACATGTCACCACTTCGACGCTAACACCCATCGTTCATATTGAAAACATAGTTGGGCTGTCTCATACAGGACTGGTGTATTGGTATTAGCGGGGGTATTTTTACAACATGTCGGCGGGTCTTCTGGTAGATCTGTAAAGTCTGATTTTATAAAATTCAAATCCTTAAACTGTTCCCTGCCCCAGCAGGGATTTGAACCTGGGTCCGGTAGGACTGCAGGCCACCTCTCTACCGATTGAGCCACCGCCTCCCCTTGATTATTAGTCAAAGTCTCCAGTCTGATTACACTTTGCTATCCACTGAGCATGAAGAGATTATGGATATTTGTCAGGTTAGGGTAAACGGACTAGAGATATCCTACTGAGCTAACGAGAATACGGTCACAAGGGAAAGGTTGCCAACAGCTTACACACCAGCATCCCGTTGATGTAGTAGCTCGCTCCCTCGTGGGTCTCATCTCCTCTCCCCCTCGCTCCTCTCCCCCTCGCTCCTCTGCCCGTCCGTCCTCGCCCCCTCGCCCGTCCTCGCTCCTCCATCCGTCCTCGCCCTTCCATCCCTCCGTCCTCGCTCCCTCGCTCGCCCGTCCTGCTCCATCACCCCTTCTCCCGTCCTCGCTCCCTCTCAGCACATCGGGTTCAGGGAAGCTGCGTGGTCGATGATGCATCTTCGCTCTTCTGTGCTCGCCTGTCAAAAAAATAATTATCAAAACCTAATCTGCTTTTAGTGCTGTCTTATATCAAAGTAAGGCCACATATATAGGTTTAGGAAAAAAAAAATATGTACATTAGGTGTTTAGGTCTTTACTCTTCAACATTAATATTCAACCATTATTAAAAATTGAATTTTCTGTCATGTGTCACATTTGGCGAATTTCAATTCCATTTCAGGATCATCCAGTTACCTGTCTCATCGCTGAAGTTACTGCTGCTGCTGCTACTGATGACGACGAAGACAACGACGATGCTGCTCCTGATGATGCTGTCGCTCCTCCGTTGGTGGTGTATCGCCGCTCAGACAAACTCGTGTCCAACAACCAACAACGACAACCACAGACATGTCCGGCCGGACAACCATACAACCAACATCAACGAAGTAAGCTAATAGATGACCTAAGTCTACCACGCCTAACTTTACCCGGCCTAGAAAGCCAACCTAGTTGACCATAACTCTGCTGCCTAACCCACCTAAGCTTGCCCCATGACCCTCCCTGCTCCTGGCTACCCCCCACCCCCACCCCGGCCTGCCCTCCACCCTACCATCACTACATACCAGCGAGGCAACGTGTGGGGAAAAGATTAGGCCATATAAGTATAAAAGATTAGTACATGTTAAGATTTGAAATTAATGCAATTAAAGGATTAATTAGAGCATTGAGTTTACACAAGGTTGTTCATATCAGAGATGTACATTTGCAACAACGATCATCGCAAATTTATACTCAATAATATTAGCAAATTAAAAAAATATATATACCTGTTGCTGAAGCTGCTGTGTTGATCCTTCAGTACGATGACGCCTGTATAATTGTATTCTGGCTGCCTCTGACGGATTAATTCAGATCAAGAAGGGTGTCCAACAGAAGGGATTAAAAGCAGCCTCCATCCATCCATTTTGGTGCTGGAGAAGGACACTATGCGGTGGCACTGATAGTACCAAAAGGATGGTGGGCTGCAGGACGGGTAACTTCATGGTTCATACATGCATCTCTCGTAGTGAAGGTGTTAATTCTTGCTTGATATTCACTCCTCACTGCTACTGAACATCGTGCCAGCGAGCGAAGTAGAGCCTGGAAAAAAATGCAGAGTTTAGGTAATTTGTGGAAACGAAGATTGAGGCGAAATACGAATATGTCATTTATCTTACTGAAACTTATTTAGCCAGAGCATTTTTTACTCTGCCACTGATAAATAGGCTGTCAAGGAACGAAAATCTGGGCCAAAATTTGACAGCTAACATACTACCCAGAAATCATTTTTAATCTTTTCATTTCTGTGACTTTTTTCTTTTGGTTCATGCTGCCTTCAGACGATTTTATTAAACATAGAACTTGTAATAGTGAAGGGGTTAAGGCCAAATCAAGCCCCTTTCGATCATAAATTAGGCTGATTTAAATCGTTTGGAAATAGCGAGAACATAGGCAAAATACGCTACTGTATATCGAAGGGGTTAATTGCAGTATTGAAGGCATGTCAGTGATAAAGATCCTATATTAAACCCTTCCAGTCTGATATCAGGCAACACCAGACGATTTTATTCAGTTTAAGGGATCTCTCGTAGTTAAAGGATTAATGAAGGCTGTGTCTAACCTCTCCAGTTTGAACAAATAATCCCCACATTTTGAAAACCTATCCCTAGTTACAGAAAAATACCCATGATTCTTTTAATTCGTAAAAATAAGGTAAATGCGGTTGTCTTCAGATGCGAGAACAAAATCGGATAATTAGTCATCGGTTCACTGGGGTTAACGGGAGGATTTAGTCACGATCAGGCACCAACATATGTGGCCTATTGCCAGTCTTACTGTTTGTGGCAGAGTAGGAAAAATTCTTACTGTAAAACTATGTATATTAAAAATGAATTAGGTAGACAGCAGGTGGTAATGAGGACAAGAGTCTTGGTGTTGGCAGCATTGATATTTCACTAAGTTGAAAATACAGTCTGCCGGCTTCCTTCACCTCACTGGCAGACATATTGCAAAGACCGGTAAAATTCCTTAGAATATCTGGCCATTTCTTAAAATAATAATAATAATAATAATATAAATTACATTCGAGCTTCTTTTCCGCCGAAAGCCACCAAAAACTTGGAAAATAATTCACGCTTGAAATAATACACTTTTAAATTCCCCCAACAGACCTGAAATGGAGAGGAAAAATCGCCAAAGTCATCAGCTGGGCAGGTGGAGCCAGGAGGTCCGTCTTGTAGGGTGTCTGGGGTTCAAATGAGAGGCATTGGTCGCCGCCATAACGTCATCAGCTTGGTTAGTTCACCGCATCGCCACCAGAACCACACCCGCCTCCCCAGCACTACCCCCGCTTGTTTTCCGCCATTTTAAGGTCAGTTTATGCTATCATTACTACTTCTAGTGCTATGTTCCTATATTTTTTCGTAGAATTAATACAGCTGACTTAGATCTCGTGCAAATCATATCATAGGTTAAATAATGGGATCATATATTGCCTTGAAACCAGTGTTACGAGTCGAACTCCAGCCTGTACACTTTTCCATACGTATGTTAATTCCCAAGCTCATGATATTTCTTTCTATATTATTTGCTGTTGAATATGTCCTACCAAATTACTGATACTAAGTTAAACAGATAAAGTTAATAAGCTTCGTTTCACCTTATTCTTCGAAGCCTCATATTTGGATCGTTATTTCAATACTGTTTTACTCTCTTGATCTCCATTCCTAACTGTATAAAACTAGGCCATAAGAGCATATTTCTAGTGCATTCTTAAAGAGCATACTTCTAGAGCATAATTCTTCCCGTACTGTCATAAGGTGTCATTTTAATATATAGATTATTTTGAAACATTTTTAGGGAGATAGTACTGTCTTAGATATTTCATAAGCATTCCTATTGTGCTGGGCCTTCTTTCCTTTATTCTAACTCAGACTATTTTCTAGAGCTTTGATAGAGTTCTAGGAACCTGATAGTGTTATTACTGGTACCATTAACCCTGTCATGGTCGGGACAGCTCCTATTCTAGTCAACATCAGGTTATTTTATTATGTAGAGAGTGAAAGTGGTCTAACAGTGAGGGTGTTTGTGGGTGCTTGATGCGTGTGTGGGGGCTGGGTTTGTATGTGTGTGTGTGTGTGTGTGTGTGTGTGTGTGTGTGTGTGTGTGTGAGAGAGAGAGAGAGAGAGAGAGAGAGAGAGAGGTTGGGAGGTGCATATGTTAAAGAATGATACAGTATATATTTATGTCAATGGTGTAAATGACGATGGTATGGTGTAAAACTGTGTTTGTGTGCGTGTATGAGAGACAGACAGAGATAGAAATGAAGATAGACAGCGATAGAGATAGAGACAGAGACACAGCGAAACAGATAGAGCCAGTGAATTTGGCAGAGTAGAGCTGTACGCCAGCCCTCACACCACGGAGGTCTGGTTGCAACTGATGTCTTTCTTGCTGCCACACTCCCCCCGACTCCACTCTGACCCCAACTCAGAGAATTTTCCAGTCTATTCTCCTTAATTTGCTTGTAATTCCACATGATTTTACACTATAAGGTAATACACTAGCGATAAATTAATGTTTTTAGAGGGATTTTGATAATTTGGTAAAGTTATTGTGTTATGTATGATGTACGATCAAGTGCCTGAAAGATTGGTTTGCCAGACGTACAACGGAAGGTTGGATCAATAATTGACGTATATTTTACTGTTTATATTTATTTAATGGCTAGTTTTTGTCCCAGCACAGCACACCATATCACCACACACACAATATATGCATCACAACACACCCCAGCACACCACAACAGGCGGTGCAGCTGCCAGGTCACATAACCATCCTTAAACGCCCCCTATCTCCCTACAGGAGGACGGTGGACTTCAGGAAAGGGAAAATTCAGCCTGCAGTCCACTGGGATCACTTACAGACCAGCCTACGACCACAAGAACAGCCGGAGCAACAGTAACAAGGGGTGATTAAAACGAAGTCTACCAGTGTGTAATTGATTTTATTGCAATCTAATAAATGGAATACACCACAGAGTAACATTCATTGCACCCTCAGTAGCGTAGGAACCCGAGGAGAGGCTTTTAAAAACAATAAATTTACCCTAGTTACCCCTTTATTAATCACAGAAAACGGTTGAGTCGGAAATTTTACGAGGACATAAAGTATTTTGATCTCCCCTCATCATCATCATCATACGACACATGATATCCGAAGCAGTGTCGACCATAGCTAAAGATGCAGCTGTGTGGGTGGGTGGGTGGGTGTGGATAAGGGTGGCGATGACATGTCGGTTCAGAGGTTATGACAGTGAAACAGCTGGCCTGGCGGCTTAGTTCTTTGTCTGACGTAGACCACATTACTTGGCCTGTCACTCTGGTCTGGCTCCTCTCTATCGAGGCAGGTAGTGTTCTTATGGCATTATACAGTGTCCCAGGATTTATTTTGGGGTGTTTTATTTTTCCGAGACCCATCAGTTGTGTCCCGTATATTCTATCAATCCAACTTTGTCTTGACTTTAGTACAGTTAGTCCTTTTGGTTATTATTGATAAATCTATAACTTTTCGTGTTTTCGTAAAATCTAGCCAATCTGACCTTTTTTCGATAAGTCCAGAAAGTCAGGTATTCAAAGACACCATTTTGTCGTACATGGGGGTCAATAACATACTCAGAACTCGTAACATAAATTTTATTGGTTACAATTACTCGTACATCTGAATGTAATGACTTAATAATTACATGTTGAATTATGGCTCACGTTTTCACTAAGTAATTAATAGACTCAGATCTGTACCTAACAACTGAGGCTCACATAGGCTTCAGAGACTTGAACTGAGTGAAGACTAGCATAAGTTACCTTTTTCCTGATATAAAATACATCACTATAACTAAGCTCTTCTAGCCCTGGGTCCCTAAATGTTAGACTTATTAACTTGGTTTAGTGTGGATATAAGGTACATATTCCCGTTGTCCGAGACTCCGTAGCACCTCTTTCTTGCCTGTTTTGCATATTACACAGTAAGATACACTAATAACATACGTAGAAATAATCTTAAGAAAAAGGTGCTACAAGGAATAGTGCCAAGATGACTTTTCTGCAATGTAAGATTAAATAATTAAAGCTAACACTGATTTGAACTAATACACATCTGGTCCACAGGTCGTGCTGGAGTCAGCTGCCTTGACGCTGCTTGCTTGCCACACTGGTCATACCCTGCTGAAGTTTGGTCTGCCCTGCCTTGAGAAGCCTGATGGTGGTGTGGTGTCTTCCCCTACTCTGAGATGCCTGGTGGTGGTGGTGGTGTGATCTGCCTTGCAAGTCGGGTAGCTCCCCTCCACAACGTTCTGTGGGCAAATGCTACTTTTGAATGCATACTTTATATTGCTGTCACTATTAATGTATTCTATATGAAGTATTAATAAAGAAAACTTAAATTTTCTGTCTTGTTTCATTACCTTTTTAACTTTGCCTTTGACTTAATATTGGTGATAAGTATATTGCGCTCTGCAGTCTTGTGTGTTGTGGGGACGGCTTTTGTGATGAGCTAAGACATTCTGATTGCTTCACCAAATTACTACTCAGCCTTGTGATCAGTGGACATAGAAGATTATACAGTACAATGATATACAGCTAAGCATAAAAAAGGTTATGGGAATTCTCCACCATGCAATCAATGGAGCTAAATTAAAGCCTATATTATAAAGCTAAGCCTAAAGAGGGTTGTGGAAAGTAGATAATGATGCAGGATAGACACTGGTGATGTTCACTGAGCCGTGCCCGCAACACACAAGAACTGGGTGGCGTAATATATGGACCACCTTGTATAATGAGAGGCCGTAAGTGTGTGCTGACTCACAAACTTGCCACCAATGCCCCGTCATAACTATTATTGTGTCTTTTAGGAAGCACAAAGAAAACAGGCCACAGAATACCTCCTTGTCTCTTGTTCCTCCTACACAAACATACACCCCTTTCACTTCAACTTGGCACAGAGTTTCATTTAAAGCATACGAGAATGTCAGGCAGATCAGTAGCAGAAACAGCCAATACTACAATTCTACATCCTTTCCACAGCACTCATTCGTGACTGGCATCATATTCTAGTGATAACTATTGCTGCTACTCGGCAAACAGTATGGAAACTAATTACAAGCTATCTGTCTATCCATCTATCTATAGCCAGACGACTTAATCCCGTAAGAGGTGGCCACAAACAAGTCGCCACTATGCCACCATGTCCCCTGTCATTAGCATCACTACCCCTAATTCACACCCTCTTTCATATACATCCCAACTCCATCCTCCACTTATAAGTAATACATTAAAACAACCGTGAATTACTGTCGCACAAGCTGAGCCCTAATCTTACCCAACACAAACACAAAGAAGCTTTAAAGAACAGAAAACAATACCTTGATAGCAGAAGACACTAAGACCAAAAGTATTGACAGCCTACACCAAGAAACATAACTAATTTCAGTCAGAGACCAAGTGAATATGAGAGGCACACAGTTCATCACTTCAGCTCAAGATCCGTCCCACCCTTGTAACCTTAGGTTGCATCATCCTCTCCACAAAGAAACAAAATTGAACAACCGCCCAACTCTACACAGATTATCTTTGCAACATCTCTCCTCCACCCAACTCTACACTTCCCAGACACATACATAAACACATAGACACCCCAGCCAGCCAAAACTTTCTATACCAAACACATAAACACACGGACACCCCAGCCAGCCAAAACTTTCTATACCAAACACATACACAAACACACAGACACCCCAGCCAGACAAAACTTTCTGCCAAACATCATCCTTCATGTGCCACCACCAGCCATACACCCTTCAGACACTACCGAACCCAGAGACACGAGTACACCAACCTTCCCTGCTACAATACTAACACAAAATATAACACACATACAATCCCCTGTGCTCATTGTGCAAAGTGGCACCCTCACACCACAGCACACACACTCACTTCCTCCGTCACACTACCACAACACAGACAATCCTTCAACATAGCACTGAGTTCACACCCGGAGGAGCCTAAGATGTAACAACAACAACAACAACTCAGGCCAAGTTAATGTGAAACAAGTATAGTTACGAAAGGAAAATTATTGCAAGTTATTTTGTATGCGCCCCGGGTACACAGAGTTACAAGGCCACAAGGAACGGACTGTGTACCGAAGGTTATAATACTGTGGCGGCTTAGGGGGCTTTATACCACCTTTTCTTCAGTGATGTATTGTTCAAGTGAGCGAGCGTACAGAGCAAGTGAGCGAGAACACTATATGACATGGTATAATAGGGTGGCAGAGAACAGCGCCAAGACTGTGTTGTCTAGGAAACTATTAAAGCCACAACGGATTTATGGAAATCATTAGAAATCTAGTAAAAAAAAATCATAGGAGTTGCTTGAGGGACTTTTCTCAAAATTGCCGCGCCAGTTCTGATAAAAGGAAAATATAAGCACCAAACTGAGCACCAGAACCGAGTTATTTTAGAAGTTTTTAAAGATACTGCAGATCTGTTCAGACAGCTGGAAAGCTTATGAAGAAGCAATCGGTACTATTTAAGTTGAATAGACTTAGCTTAAAAAATTTTAACATCAAGCGAGATGGATGGATGGATGGACGGATAGATGGATGTGGAATCGTGGATGCTTGGACCAATGGTAGAGTTCCTGCCGTTTCGTCCTTTCGTCTGCCGACAAAAATCGTCATCAATATCATCATCATCATCAAAATCATCATCATCATCGTAGTTGTCGTCGCCATTATCATCATCATCATCATTATCATCATTATCTACACCCTCATTGTCATTATCATTACCATTCTCCTCCTCCTCATCATCATCATCTTCATCATATTATCATCATCACCTACCTATTTATCTATATCTGTTTATCTATTGCCAGACGCCTGAATCCCGTAAGGAGTTGCCACATGCAAATCGCCTCCATGATGTACTGTCCTCTACCATTTAGCTCAAGTATCCCACTCATATCTTTCTACTCTTTCTCGCCATCTCATCATCGGTCTCCCCATCCCCCTCGACCCTTGCAGCTAACTCATGTGCAATCTTCTAGTCATTTTCTTATTCGCCATCCTCTCCACATAGCCAAACCATCTCGAAGTATTTCTCTTAACGCTTTCAGTCTCATCCACATCAGCATCACAACGCCCCTTCACCTGCCCATTTGTCTGTCTGTCTCTCTATGAAACTCCACATGCTCCTCTCAAGTAGCTCATTTTCACTGCTCTCACTCTTGACTTGTGTCCTTTCAACAAGATCCAAGCTTCACTTACATACTTTAAAGTGGGAATCACAGCATGCATTGCCCTTTTATTTGCATACTCATATCCTCAGTTCCCTCTTCCTAATCACTGCTTTTAGAGAACAAGCAACCCTCCTTCCCTAATATACCATTTCAGTCACTTCATCCTCTAATCTTCTATACTTATTCATCACATTACATAAATACTTAAATGCACTCGTATTCTTCCATATCCTGACTATCCAGCCTCACTGTGCAATCTGTAACCTCATACGTTGAGATGTTAAAGCATCACCACCATCAGCATCAACATCATTATCACCATCAATATCATCACTATCAGCCTGTGACACACCACTGCATGATAAAGACCCTCTCACCTTTCTCCACTCTGATCCATTGATTGTTAGCTTGTTCCGTCCTTGCTTGGTAGATCTGCATCATATGATCTCTGAATCTTGTTCTCTGTGCACCTCTTCTTCTCACTCCATCTCTGGCTTGCCATTCAGTTACGCTCGCTCTCCTTCTGTTATCTCTTCTGTGAAAGATGTGACCTGAGGCGTGTGTGTGGAGTTACCTGGAAACAAGCTCAGAATTACTGGATGCGGGAGCTTCAGGCCCCTTAGGTTAATCTCCTTGGCGTGGTGAGGTGGTGTGGTGGGGGGTGTTGTGTGGTGTAGTGTGGGGAGGGTGGTGTGGTGGGGGGTGTTGTGTGGTGTAGTGTGGGGAGGGTTGTGTAGTGAGGTGTTGTGTGGTGTGGGAGGGTGGTTATGTGTGGTGTGGTGTGGGAGGGTGGTTATGTGTGGTGTGGTGTGGGAGGGTAATTTTGTGTGGTGTGGTGTGGTGTGGTGTGGCGTGGGAGGAGGATTTTTTGTGGTTTGGTGTGGTGTGGGAGGGTGGTTTTGTGTGGTGTGGTGTGGTGTGGGAGGAGGATTTTTTTGTGGTGTGGTGTGGTGTGGGAGGGTGGTTATGTGTGGTATGGTGTGGGAGGGTAATTTTGTGTGGTGTGGTGTGGTGTGGTGTGGTGTGGTGTGGTGAGGTAGGATGATTTTTTGTGGTTTGGTGTAGTGTGGGAGGGTGGTTTTGTGTGGTGTGGTGTGGTGTGGGAGGGTGGTTATGTGTGGTGTGGTGTGGGAGGGTAATTTTGTGTGGTGTGGTGTGGGAGGAGGATTTTTTGTGGTGTGGTGTGGGAGGGTGATTTTGTGTGGTGTGGGAGTGTGATTTCGTGTCGTGTAGTGTGAGAAATTGGTATGGTGTGGTGTGATACGGTGTGGGAGGGTGGTATGGTATGGTGTGGTGTGAGAGGGTTATGGTGTGTGACTTAATGTGCGGGGCTGGTAGAACGTAAGTTGGCTTCACTATAATCTCTAAAGCCTATAGGAGTACAACATCTCTCATCCGAAAATGGTTAGTGAGAAGCAGACGGTCAGGGCCGGTCCCAGAGCTACTGTGGGAAAATGTAGAAAATTATGTGTTGGATCCTTAAAATTAAAAAAATAATATATGAGCTTAATTCTTCCATTTAAATAAAGACCAAAATATATGTATTACTTCACTCATACTCATCCACTTCCTAATGCTACATAAAGAGACGGTGATCAGTGACTTATGAAACCCTGTTATGTGATCTATGGGATGTAATAAGCATATCAGAATATTGAGTAAGTGTCTCGGAATTGTACAGGTAAAAGGTCCTATATTCTTGGCCTAATATTTACCCTTGAAAAGAAAACAATGAATGTGTGGAAATAATTCTGCCATTTGAATAACTATGGTATCATCAGCCAAGATATACAGTACATACACGAACATGAGCAAGCACGCACGCACGCACGCATGCACGCACGCACGCACGCACGCACGCACGCGCACACACACACACACACACACACACACACACACACACACACACACACACGCCCAGTCACCAAAACATCTGAGGTTAAACGAAAAGGAAAGGAGGATGTGACTCAGCCAGTGACTTGAAGATCGTCGTCGTCGTCGTCATCATCGTCGTTGTCGTCTTCATCTTCGTTGTCGTAATCACCATCATCATCATCTTCCTCGTCGTCCTAATCATCATCATCAATGTCAGCAGCATGTTACTGTCATCCCAACACTGTAAAAGATGTAGAACAGATGTTATATCAGAGTCATCACCTTTTTCATCATAATCATCACTGCCTTCTAATCAAATCGTCAAATTTTACGGGAGTCACATCATCATCATCATCATCATCATCATCATCATCATCATCACTGTCATCATCATCATAACTGTCATCATCCCAGCTGTTTCATCGAGCATATAGTTTCATCACAATCATCATCATCACAATAATCCCAGCTTAGTTAATTGGTACAGGGGTTTCAACATCACAGTTATCATCATCATCAGATTCATTCCTTTTCTGTTAGTTCGTACAGAGGTTAAATCCTCACCGCCATCGCCAGTACTAGCTGTATTATAATAATCAGCATCATTATCACCAACAGTATCATCATCAGCCTGTGACACAACACTGCAGGATAAAGACCCCTCTCACCTGTCTCCACTCCGATCCTTTGGTTGTTAGCTTGTTCCGCCCCAGCTCGGTGGATCTACGAGTATCATCTCTATCTTGGTCTCTGTGTGCCTCATCCTCTCACTCCATCTTTGGTCTGCCATTTAATTACGTTGGCTGTCCACTGTTACCTGTTCTGTGGAAGACGTGACCTAAGGACCGCGTGTGAAGTGACCTGTAAACAAGAGGACAAATAAACGTGTGTTGCAGCATCGCATCACTACTGTACCCTGTTCACTCTAACTTGGCGCAAAATTGCAATCTCTTTTTTAAATTTTCTGTTGTGACAAGGGGTTAACACTAGAATGGTAATAGTCACGAAGAAGTGGTATGGAAATGATGTAGAGCTGTAAGTTCAGTTCTTTCACTGAACTGTGGGAAATAAGCTGCAAAAAAACGACTATCTCGGCCCGGGTAAAGGGGAGGAACAACACCACAATATACGTGTACGTGCACGTGTGTACGTGTGTGTGTGTGTGTGTGTGTGGGCAAGGCTGTGACCTTCACACACGCACACACCCGTCCCCTTGCTCAAGGGGGGCAGTAACCACCCACTTCGTCAGTGAAACTTTTCGCAACCTGAGCGAGGCGCGAACTCCCGTCTACCAGTTGGCAAGCGGGAACGTTACCACTGCACCAGCGAGCGGTGCACGTGTGTACGTGTGTGTGTGTGTGTGTGTGTGTGTGTACGCTTCAGAACAAAATAACTTACATACAATATTTTTTTTATTCATCACATTTTCCCTCTGAAATCTGATTCGCACTTATTACTTTACATTCAGGTCCCAAACTGTACTGCAGAGTTGCCGTGAACTGCACACTGGTTGTGACGTAATTATTGCACGCGTCTCGTTTAGTAACCAGGATGACAGAGGATGTATTGTTGGTATAACTACCATAAAATTTGGTATGCTGTGAATACTGGAAGAGAGGGTATAATTAATGATGTCAGACCTAGTATGATTTAAGTGTAAGGACGTTAAATGATTAAGAGAGTTAATAAGTCAGTAAACGTTGATTAATAACCAGCCAAGAGACAAGTAAGTTTATCCACGTCCAAGTTTTCTAGTATATCAACTGTACACGATTTACAACAGTGTTTCGGTATTTCTTTAATATTACCTAGTAAGTGTGGACTGCTAATGGTTGGTACGTGTCTTGTAAATAATTGTTATTATTATTATTATTATTTTTTGTGATGTAGCCGGGTGGGTGGAGGTAGATTGTTCCACGACATATTCTTCCTTGTTTTAAATGACTATATTATAGACAAAGCGCGCTACATATTCGTTGGTTTAACTGTGAAGGGTTTGAACAACAATACATGTTAATGCCTTCCAATCATGACAAAATTCCCCTTATTCCTACAAAATAACGTGAACAATTAGTGTGGAATGAAGTCCGCCTGCCCACATCCATGGTCGTCGTTCATTTGTTTTTCCACATTAGCAGACGATTTTCCACAAAACGGCAACACTGGACTACAAGGCTTCCTCATCTCCCTCACACT
>NC_137048.1:25518406-25810906 GCF_032717465.1 Coenobita brevimanus
ATGGCCTGTAGCCGCGCAATAAACGTGACAGCCTGTAGCTGCATGAAAACAGTGATGGCCTGTAGCCGCACAAAAATGAAGACAGCCTGTAACCACTCAGGTGCTGCCTACCCCCCCCTTCCCCTGCAGAACCAGTGACGGCCTGCAGCCTCACCTGGGGAGAGAACGGTACGCCCCCTCTCCTTCTGCAGCTGCCTCAGGGAGCAAGACACTGGTGACGACCTGTAGCCGCACCAGTACGAAGACAGCCTGTAACCACTCAGGTGCTGCCTACCCCCCCTTCCCCTGCAGAACCAGTGACGGCCTGCAGCCTCACCTGGGGAGAGAACGGTACGCCCCCTCTCCTTCTGCAGCTGCCTCAGGGAGCAAGACACTGGTGACGACCTGTAGCCACACCAGTAAGCAGGTGACAGCCTGTAGCTGCATCTCACACGCACACCGGCAAGCACCCATGATCAGGTGACGGCCTGTAGGTGCACCAACAGGGAAGGAATGGCCTGTAGCTGCCATCCCCCTGTTGCCCACGGGACCTCGGCAACTGCCTGTAGCCGCACCAGGGAGAGGCGCCACCCAAAAAGTCTCTCACCCCCTGTGACTTCCCAGCTAGAGGACAACCCTTGCTCAGCCCACCTCTCCTGTGGCCGAGTGGGCCGGTCCTCTATCTCTCCCCACAGAGGCAGTCCACAGGAGGAGTCTTTCTGCCTGGAGGAAGTGTGACGAGGACCTGTGATATCCCCGGGAGTGTGTGCCATTCAGCTGGCACCTGTAGGGGACGAGCTACTGACGGACTCCTGCCAGAGGCGACACCGCAGTATGATCCTGACAGCGACCTGACAGGAGGGAGGCAACAGACAGTGAACTCTCAGCGATGCCCCTACAACCTCGAGTGCAACCTCTCCAGCCCCAGGCGACGGCAACCTCCTTCCCAGGGCAGGCACAGACAAGAGTGCCTGCTCAAGTTGTCCGGCCCGAGCCCCAAGGGCCAGATCCCTCAGCTGAGCCCCATGAGTGCGGGGCCATTCACCACGCCCGACCGCAGTCCACAGCAGGTGACGTCACCACTATGGGTAGTCCCAAGGCCCTTGAGAGAAGGGACACCTGACTGGTCTCCACCGACATCTGGGAGTTTCCAGGCCTTCACAGCCCGGCTGGACACCCTGGGCCTGCTCTGTATAGTCAGTGACTGTTATACCCGTGACAGTGACAATAGTGCCCATGTACTATACAGTAACAGAACATAGTGCTCTAGTGACCACATCATGAACCGTGTGTGTGCATACCCACCAGGTGTACTATGCTGAACTTGTGTCTCCGCCACTAGACAGGGAGTGTTAAAGATAGTGTTCCAGTGACCACACCTCGAACTGTGTATATGCATACCCATCCGGCGTACTGTGTTGAAATAGTGCCTCTATCACCACGTAGTGTACGACGGGACACCCAGATCCAGATTGTGTATGTTCAGCCCTATATTCAGATTGTGTAGAAACTCCTCTAACCTGATACAGTGTCCGTCCGACATCCTCGCGACTGGGAAGTATCCTGCGTGATACTGACATCTCACAAGCCAGACCGAGCCCCTAGTCTGTCTAGTATCTATTGATACTGGGCGACTCCTGCTCATATTGTATTCTGGAAATTATAGTTAATATACGTGTAGGTTGTTGCCCAGAGTTTTTATGCCCTGCTCTTCTCGTTGTGTGTTCTAGCTCCGGTCTTGAGAAAGGACCCCGGCTCTACACCAGGCGTTTCTAGGACGGGAAGCCGATCTAAAAACACCTAGCATAACACCACTGTATAATTTACTCTACATGTAAATTTGTACTAAATTTCTACAATCATTGTAATGGTGTTCCTATTGTGGCTTTGGGTTCGTGTGGGTGTGAATGAGGTATCAAGATAGCATGGTTCCAGAGAGAGGACAGTCTGATTCTGGTTCAAGAGGAGCAATGGGGGACTCCCTGGAGAATTCGAGCAGCGATGGGCCTTGATCGCTTGGAGGAGAGTGATAGAAGTCTGTTTAAATAAGTATAGTACGGTACTGTCTGTCCATCTGTCTTTGCCACTGTCTTTGCCTTTGCGTCTCTCTCTCTCTCTCTCTCTCTCTCTCTCTCTGTTGCTGCAGATGGATAATGATCAAAGGTTGAACTGACCAAGGACACTGATTACCATATTATAGCCAAAGATGAAATGGAGGGATGGAGAGAGAGAGAGAGAGAGAGAGAGAGAGAGAGAGAGAGAGAGAGAGAGGAGATGGGAGAGTTGAAGGGAGGGCAACCAAATAGCAGAGGACAGGGCAGTATGGAGGCAATTTGTTTGTGGCAACCCCCTATGGGATTAAGGTGACTGGCAACAGATGGGTAGATAGGCTAGCTGAATTTCAAGCAGCCACACAGTATTGATGTGGGAGTGTTAATTCCTTGCAGTGAAAACAAATTTATGGTAACCAAGAAGACTCATTCCTACCTCCGTAACTATAGATAGATAGATAGATAGATAGATAGTTTATTGACCACAGCAATTACAGAGTTTTTTTTTTACAAAAATCATATAGTATACAAAATCATTTGAACAAAGTATAATTAAGTAATTTTCTTACACTCACTTAAGCACGAAAGTGGGAATGGGCCAGTTCCGTCAGGTGAAGAACAGACTACAGTATAGCCAAATGGTAAGATCATTTTTCTCAGTTAAGAAATTGAAAGGAGATGAAGTTGTTTAGCCTTAATTTTGTCCCTTTGTAATATATTATAGCTTAATGCCAGAATGACTACCTTGCCTATACGCCTTTGCTCTAGCATTTCTCTGAATAGCATGACTGTTAATCTTACTTCACTTAGATACTGATGTTAGAATAAGTTAACGGAATATACAGTAGACTACGCAAGAATGGTTGTGATTGAAACCTTGAGACCTAAGTTTTATGTGGTGTGGGCGAAGGCAGAGGTATGATATCTATAGAGATGCAGTCATAGAAATTTAACGCGGTCCATTTCACTGGGTACGTGGAGAGGATGGAGGGTGACAACTGGGTGCAAAGGGTGAGAAATGTGAACGTTGAGAGTAGAACTGAGAGGTAGGGGGTAGATTGAGATGGTTTGAGAGGAATGATGGGCTTCACTGTAAAAGTGCTGTGATGAGCAGGGGTAGTTTGAATTGGTTTGGGAATGTGGAGAGGATGGAGGATGATAAATGGGTGCAGAGGGTGAAAGTACGTGTTAACTTTGAGGGTAGAGTTAAGAGGCAGACTGAGACCTGAGATAATGCCAGTGACCTCAGGGATAATGGACTAAATAGAGAGGTTGCTAGAGATCAAGCAGCATGGAAAACCGCTATTAGGCGATCAAGGCTGATGTATGCGAGCATTTTGGAGTTTGTATGAATGAACGAATGAAGAAAGTGTTGATTAGTTCTTAACTGGGTAAAGAGGTTGAGTTACAAATTTGTTTCCTCAATTGTTTCTTTCCTTATCCTTGTTTTCTACACCCTGCCTCACCCCATCATTACGTGGAAAAGATCGGGATGAATGAAAATTAAGATTTTCCTTAGATAATTCACTTTTTCCATGAGCTGACCTTGAATAGGGAAGCAGCATTATACTGTATAAAAAGATGCATTGGTTACTAGGAAAGTTTTTGTGTGAACATTCAGTGAGAAAGCCTTATTTACTAGAGCCCTTAACTCGGTTGTGGGTTCATGCTTATCTGCACATGAATCTGGGTGACTTCTGGCTGAAATTACCCTTCTGCAGCCCACCATCCTCCTTTTGAGGGAGAGGTACAGAACATTAACTGATAGACACCTTGAGATGGATGGATTAGATATAGCCTTCAGTTATGTCCTTCAGCATAAAATCTAACTAATGTTTAGGTAACACTGTTATTGTAGTTAAAGGGTTAATGAGTTCTAAAGCAATTTGTACTTTAGGGCAGATGGAGAGGAGCAGCAGCTTCATGGCAGAGGAGGCCACCCCTGCTGGGTTGGTGTCACGTGGTAGTCAATCACCACCACCACCTCTGATATAGGGGAGCAACTCAGCTGGATACTGAAAAGGTGAGTACCTTTAAAAATGTTACACCTAATCACTTAGATGCCAGTCTGTTGAAATAACCATTGATGGGCTTAGTGGAGTGTACTGTACATCCTGTATAGTTTTCTTTCATTCTTACCATGGTACTCGCTTTTGCTGATTGCCAGTTGATTGTATCAATAATTGTTAGTCAAAATGCACTAAAACCTTTGCTTAAATAGCTGAGGAAGCAAAAGTTGCAAGAATCTTGCAGGATTTTAAAAACTCACTTTTACAAAGTGGAATTATCTGCAGTAGGTGTGTAGCAGTTAAACTGGCATTGCTAATAACCAAAAAACAAGACCTCACACAATTCATCAAACAAAACATACACATTACCATCTTACAAAAAAAAAAAAAAAAAACATTTCATAATTTCACCACCATTCGACAAGACCGGGCCGACGGCCGTGGCAGTGGACTTATCACCGTGGTACACAAATCCATCAATTTTTCAATTACCAGGGCACACACAAAAGCACTTCTCCCCCCACATGACACCACAACAGAAATACAATCAATTAAAATACGTACTGGTAACAAATCACATATAACAATCGCCAACATATACATTCCCCCACAGTCATCCCCCACAGTACCACACAATTACTCTCCACAAATACCCATCACTAACATACCCAGCATCATCCTGGGTGGTGATTTCAACGCCAAGGCGTCGGTCTGGCACGTCAAGAACTCTGGCACAGACAGAGGGCTGGTACTACAATCCCAGACAGATCATCTTTTCATACTGAATAATCTGTATCAACATACCCGTATCCCACACCAAGCCCTCTTCCTCCCATCATCCCCAGACATCATCATCTGCTCACCAAACCTCGTCCCCACTACATCCTGGAGAGTGGTCAAAACCCTTGGATCTGGTCACCTCCCAATCATCATCACTAACCAGAATCACCCCAGCTGGCCACAGACACACATACACTAATTATAAGAGAGCCAACTGGGAGGCCTTCGCAACTGAAACAGAACAACATATCGAAACACTAAACAGTACACCCATCACAAACATCAACACCACTGTGCACACTTTCAATACAATTATACAAAACGCAGACAAAAGACACATCCCTAGAGGCAACAGAGACACAACCCCAACTTCACACCAGAAATTCAAGGCCTCTTCAGTCAACGGGACACACTACGACACTCCCCAACACCCCATACACATGACACAGTACAACAAATACAAGAACTCAACACTCTAATAAACAATAAAATATCAGAACAGCAAATACTAAACTGGAATAATCATCTCCAAACACTTGACCACAAAGCAAACACCAGCAGACTCTACAAAACACTAAACAGCATCACATTCTCTAACAGCAACACTACACAATCGTAGGCTGCCGTCACAACAACAGACTCCATGCCTTCAAACAAACAACAAGCAAACATTCTCATCAATCACTTTTCACATGTCAGCCATCTAAACCCCCATCACGACGACCGACATATCATCCGACGTAAGAGACAGTTCCCCACAGACCCAGACTACGCACCTTTCACTTACAACCAGACGAAGCACATCATTAGCAACCTTAAGCACTCATCTGCCTGTGGACCAGACAACATAAGCAACATTCACCTTAAACACCTTGGACCACAAGGCATACAAGCACTCACCAACATATCAAACTACAGCTACTCACACAACATAATACCCAACATCTGGAAGCATGGCATTATCATCACTATCCCCAAACCCAACAAAGACCCCACATTACCTTCCTCACACCGCCTCATCATTTGCACCCACTCTAGTCACTGAACGACTGGTACTACAACTAGTTACACCTCACACTCCCCTACCCCAATCACAACATGGCTTTAGGCCACTACACTCCACAAACACTCCTCTTACAGACCTTACACAGAGAGGTTTTGATGGTATGAATTCAACACGGCCTCCACACAGAACACTCCTAGTCACACTAGACATTAGCAAAGCTTTTGGTGCCATCCCCCGCCACAACCTCACAAACAAAATATTCATCACAAACATGCAAGATAACACAAAAAGATGGTTGGCAAACTACTTAACATGTAGATGTGCACATGTAACATTTGCCGGTCAGTCTTCGAACATCAGAAACTTCACAAATGGCGTCCCCCAAGGATCTGTTTTGTCCCCTACACTCTTCAACCTATACAAGCACGACACCCACCCCCCACACACCACAGGTATACATAGCTTCTTATGCACATGATATAACATTTACATGCACACACCAAAACGCAGACAGAGCTGTACAAATCCTCCAACCTTACCTCAACACACTACACGAATGGTTCACCACAAACAGGCTCAAAATAGCCCCAGCTAAATCTACAGTGACCCTTCTCACAAACTGGACAGTAGAACACAGTCACATTCCACACCTCACCATAAACAACACTCCCCTACCACATACAGACACACACCCAAAGTCCTTAGTGTAACATACAATACATCAATGTCATTTAAACAACATATCACAAACATTAAAAATAAAATAACACCAAGACTCAATCCCTTGAGGTTACTTGCCCATACATTTGGACACAACAAAGAAACCACCACCACAGTATACTAACAATATATACGTTCTGTGATGAATTACCGGTATGCAAGCCCTGCTTGGGCTCCTAACCTCACTAAAACACACTACAGACCATACAGAAAAAAGTCCTAAAAGTACTCGCAGGCTGCACAGCTACTGCACCCACAGACCACCTACATCAAGAAACCAAAGTCCTCAAAGTCAAGGATCATCTAGACATGAGGCACCCAAATTCTTGTTGCAGCATCCACAACCCACAGCATCCACTACACTACATGGCAACACATCTACACACACCAAGGAACATCAAAACAACACTCAGCACACGATATCATACACAAATACTGTCATCTCTTCCCCCTCGCCTGCCTCAGACCAGCTTCCAGAAGCATATCCATACTCAAATCACTCGCCGCTCCATTCAGTCACTTAAAGACAACACAACAGCTGCATGCACGGCCTCCTGATATCCACCCTTCTGGTTCCTATCTCCCTCGTGAGGACAGGATCCACCTGGCGAGGCTGAGACGTGGGCATCATCCAGCCCTCTTAAGTTACCAGAAGGGGCTGGAGGCTGGATGATTCCGTCGCTGATGCCTGTCCAGAATGTAACACAGCACCCCATACTATTAAGCACATTATGGAAGACTGCACTGCACACAATCAACTATGCCAACAACACAACATACACTCCTTGAGAGCTCTGTGGGAAAGCCCGGTCTCGGCCATGGCCTTCCTTAGGGACTCGGGACTGTTCGGCCAGACTGCCTAGGGAACTACTACTACTGCTACTACTACTACCACATCCCTGGAAGTTATTATTGTCGCCCTTTCTGCCTTGTTTCATTTGTAACTTTTTCCATGTACAGTACTTTTAATAAGTTTTGGAGACTTGGAACAGGATGATAGATACAGCCATTATAACCTCTTCACTTGAAAAAATATCCCCTAAGCTGGATAAAATCATGGGTGTTGACATGAATGAAGTAAAACAAGTGAGTGAATTCTGTGGGTTAGACCAAAGTCAGCTGAAGATCCTTGCATTTAAAAAGGACAGCAGTGTTGACAGTAAAATCATGTCTGCTATATAATGTTAAATTCCACTGGTATCTTTTATTTCTTAACTCGGATGGTTTAAATATTTTCAGGTGATTCTCTTACACCTTTTGAACTGGAAGATATAACCTTCATTAACCACATCATAGCCGTAGGTCCTAAAGTTGTAAGATTGCCTGTTGACCTGTATCAATATACCTAAGCTGCTCCCCCCCCCCCAATAAAGGAAGGTAGCCGAGACAAGACGACACTCCCAATTTATTCATCCACACACACATTTACCATTACCTTAGCCCCAAGGGGAGAAGGGACAGATTCTCAGCGCACCACACGGCACAAGGGTTAACTGCGCAGTGCAATCAGCAACATCCGCAGCAGGACCCAACAGCAGAGCTGGTTTACCTCTGCCACATCATAATGGACCCAGCCCCTTACCCGCACCTGACCTGATCAGCTGATCAGACCAAATGCGGGAGAACATCCCCTCAGGGCTGCACCGTTCATTCATCCATTCACAATTTCTCTCCAGTCATCCCTATCACAAGCAGCCACTCTTCCTTGCTCCACAGACATCCCTCTCGCATCTAACACTCTCTTCACACTGTCCAGCCATCCTATCCGTGGTCTTTCTCTCAGCCTTACACCTCTCACATCAGATCCAGTTATCCTTTTCATCAATCACTCTTCACCCATTCTCTCCATAGGCCCAAACCATCGCAACACTCTCTGCTCAACTCAGTCAGTCATCGCTTGCATAACTCCAGTTCTTCGCACTTCATATTTCTCACTCGATCCATATGCGTCACTCCACACGTACTCCTTAAAGACCTCATCTCCATTACATTCAAACTCTCCCTCTCTGCTACATCCATATTCCATGTTTCAATCCCATATAACACAGTCGGTACCACTGCACCCTCATACAGCCTTCTCTTTACATCCATTCTACGCAAACGACATCTAAACACATTTTGATTGTGGTCGTCATCCATCTTTTTTTTTTTTTTAATATATACTTTCTACTATTTCAGCCTGTACATAGCCACTACCTAGACATACATGGCCACTACAGCCATCCAAAATTTCAAGCCAAGTTATATCCACCAAAATTAACCCTCTCGCACATGATAAGTTTCGGTAAGTTTACTGGTGCACGATTTTATTCCACCCTCCTCTCCGCCAGCCCCCTCGCGCGCCTATGAGAACATGTATTCTCGACTTATTTTCGCCACCCAAACATATATATATTACCATAAAAACTAATCATCTTATTCGCTGATGTTTGTTCTAGCCGATAAGAAAAAAAAAAGGTATGAATAGATGTACATTAGGCCAGTGTGAGTAAACATTTCGGAATGTCAGTCTCACTTCCCAACATCATAGCTTGAATGTTTTCCGTCATACAAAAAATTGTTATTAGATGTTTCAGAAGAGAATTTCATCAGCTTTCTAATAAAGTTTGTGGCTTTTTTATACAAATTTTAGTTTTCGAGAAAATAGCTAAAAACTAAAAGTAATTTCCTACAGGGAACTGATTTTTTGTTCAGGGCACTAGCACAAAAGTTTTCTCACAGAGGTTATGTTTTTATTTCATCATCTCGTGTAGAATTTCACGGGATTTCTCGTGGTATTCGCAGATTTTTCACCCACCTCATAGTTTCTGAGTAAATCGCATAAAATTACTGGGTGCCAATGCACGTGCTGCACTTTGTCATGCATGCACAGTATCTGTTATATTCCCACCTATGTAACAAAGTATTTTGATCAAAGATGTTACACTGTTATTTCATGTACACTGGGTCACTAAAGTATCGGTGCACAGGGGGTCCGATGTCTACCAAAAACATTCAATCAACTGCTGATGGTTACCAATGTCTCATTGTGTATGAACAGTGTCTGTTTATATAAATATAACATCTGTACGTTTGCAAGAGGATATTGCTAGCTGGCGATAAATAACACCTCCCAACATCAGGGCTACCAAGTTTGTGGCTTTTTTATACATGTGGTAGGTCGGACACTAATATTTCAGTGACCGTTCTGTGTTCCAAAATGTTTCACACATATTGTGCACCGATACTTCTGTGACCCATTGTACATACGCAGAATTTTATGCACTTTATCATGGTTCTTTAGGAAATCAATGCATCCAATACTTTTTGAGTAAATGGACAATAAAGAACACTATAACTAGCACGCTGTCAGTTTTTCCTGGCTGACCCACACCAACATATTTCACTCACAAGGTACATTTTGTTTATTCAAGGCATCCATGTAAAATACCAAGCTTTTTTTAAAGTGCTCTCTGAAACTCGACATGACCATTACACTTTTTGCTGGCTACTGATACTGAAGAGTTGTACTTATTTCCAGTTCATATGTGTGTATGTAAAAAACAATACAGTACTAATTTGTGTAAAATATAGAAATACAGAAATAGGTCAATATACAAATCAACAAAGTACAGATAACTCACTTCCTCCACAGGTGTTGAACTGTTGGCAGGACCTTGAGGGGTTTGAAGATGAAGAGTTACGTAATGTGTGTGTGTGTGTGTGTGTGTGTGTGTGTGTGTGTGTGTGTGTGTGTGTGTGTGTGTGTGTGTGTGTGCAGGCGCACGCGCACTATATACAAGTAATCCCTCCAATATCCAACGTAATAGAGCCATAGGCATGTCCGTATAGTGGTCCTGTCCGGATACTGGGCCCCAGACTTCTGGACTTGTACTTATGGACCCTAACTCAGAAAAACACCTATACAACTCCCTCTGGACATGCATAGCACCTATATAAGACCCAAATCACACCAATAAGGGACATAAAAGACTCAAATAAATGCAAAAGAAGTGTAAAATGAGGTTTTTGAGGTAGGTTCATACAATATTAAACATTCTGGGTACTTACAAGTCCCTGGCTCCTGGACTGGTAGTTATGGATCCTAACCTTGCCTAACTCAAAAAAACACCTCCCTACTGCACATGCATATCACCTAAGACACAGCATATTCACACCAATAAGGGACATAAAAGAGTGAAATGAGGTGTTTGAGGTAAGTATAGTATGGAAAATAGAGTAGAGTACAGTATGAAACATTCTGCCTACTTACAGCAACTCCATGGCCATCTCGATGAATAACCGCCTCCTCTCAGACTCTGACAGTAACAAGGATTTCCTGAAGCACTTGCAGTATACTGTTCATGAAGTCTTGCACTGAACTTAGTCATTCGCACTCAGAAGTCCATTCTCTTCACACTGCGCACTCTTGTCTTACTTGCACTCCGTTGTACCTTAATGAAATAAGTGTTGCACTCTGCACTTTAAGTCTTTCCACTCTTAAAACCATTTTCTTAACAAAAAACACTCAAGCTAATTTATGTTACAGTTACAGTCCATTAAATTTTTGTCTTTTCACTCACAACTCTAAATCCTTAACACAATGCACTGTTTTTTTCACTGCACAACACTGTAAATTCCCGTGTGGTCTAGTGGAGAAGTTCTTGGCATCTAATCACTGTCAGAGTCTGACAGTAGCACAGGGAGGTGACCTAGGGGTGCGTCGCTGGGTCGTGGTGATGGCGTACCCACTGCAGGCGACTCTGAAGATAGATGCAAACTCATGTCGAGCGGTGACTCCACCATGCCTGATGTGCTGGGCTGTGGCTCAGAGCATGAGGGCCTGTCTTGGGAAGGCAACGGAGTGGAGCCAGGGCTGAGCACAGCGGGGGTCACAGGCCTGAAAAAGCTGTCAATCGTTGATTGACGCAAGGAATGACGATTCTGACGATTAATGATGAGCTGCCTGAAAGCATGCACTTCCTCCACAAGTCCCAAGGGCCCCATCTCCCTGTCGCAGTCCGGGTGTTCCAGGTAGTCCAGAATGAACTCTAGGTGTTCCTGGAGTGCGCTCAGCTTGGGGATGGCTGGAGTTGTGTCATGCTGGGAGGAGTCCGCATCATCATCGCCGTTCTCGTCAGAATCTTCAAGCTGGGTACTGACAACTGCAACTGAAGATGCGATCTCGATATCAGACAGGGTCTGATACCCAGGATCGCCCTCGTCGTCATCCAACCACTCACGCACTTCGTCCACATCAACATCATCGCTGTGCATACGTAGACGTGCATGGAAGTCATCCACGTCGAAACCTAGGAAATCGTACTCCGCATCCGTTCCGAGAAGCAGAAGAGACCAACCATTTTCTAGAGTCTTGACAGGGATTTCCTTCCATGCACTGGCCCAGTTGTAGATGGCAGACCTGATGTTGTAGCTGCGAAGGTTTTCCAAAGTCCGCTGGCCTCGTGTGTCCCGTCCCTCCCTGCGCTTGTCCTCGTCCTCGAGAACAACCATCACCTCGTCCAGGAACTTCCGGCGGTATAGGCGCTTCGTTGCCACGATGACTCCTTGGTCCATTGGTTGGATGAGAGCAGTAGTATTAGGTGGCAGAAACATGCACCTAATGCGCCCATTCTCAGCCACCAAGTCCTTGTCGCACGGGTGGGCAGGTGCATTGTCGAGGAGAAGGAGGGCCTTTACCTGGTCGCGTGGGATTCCCAGTTTCTCCGTCTGGTAATGTATGACCTCCTTGACGAAATGGCGGTGGAACCAGTCTTTGAAGATCTGGGCTGTGAACCATGCCTTCAAAGAATGGTACCAGACGACAGGAAGGACATCCATCACCCCACGAAGACACCAAGGCTGCTTTGCACAGCCAACAATAACGGGCTTAAGCCAGTGCATGCCGTTAGCATTGGCACAACACAAAGCAGATATTCGTTGCTTGGAGAGCTTGCGGCCAGGTACACGCTTCTCCGTCTCCTCGGCTAGAGTGTTCGTTGGCAAAGAGCGATAGAATAAACCAGTTTCGTCAGTGTTGTAGACTTGACCGAGAATGAGGCCCTCCCTGTCGATCAAGCCCTTCACCTTGTGCCGAAACTCGTCAACTCCATCCTCGTTAGAGTCCAAAGCTTCGCCATGAGACTTACAGTTGGTAAGGCCATGCCGTAACTTAAATGCAAAGAGCCAACCCTTGGATGCCTTGAAGTCTAGGGCGTCGTGAAGCCTTGCGAACTTCTCAGCAGCAGCCTTCAGCTCCGTACCACGTACCATCACACCAGCAGCACGTTGCTGTCGATACCAAATCAACGTGGAGCTGTCAACTTCAGCAAACTTGGGAGTAAACATCACCTTCCTCTCCACGTTGCGTTTGCTTTTCGACGAGAAGTCAGCCGTGTACTCCACGAGTTTGTCTCGGGATCTCTTAATATCAAACAAAGCAGATCGGGCCAGGTTAAACTCATGGAGGATGCGTGAAGAAGACCATCCCACATCTACTTTCTCCAATATCTCCCACTTCTTCTCCAGAGTCAATACCACTCTCTTCCTTTTCTCAGGCGGCAGGGCCATCATCACACACACGAAGTAGAGGCATGAGAGCAGCAGGAGTGCCTGCAGCAGGTAAGGCACCACCACAAAAGCGAGCACGTAGGCAGCCATGACAACGAACGTTCTCTCGCGACGAGACAGGCGGAAAGTGGGGAGAATGCAGGGGCGCTCTAGCAGACGTCGGAGGAATGACAAGCCACAACAAAGCTGTCCCGCACCCCGCACGCCAAGTTCAAATTACGAGCAGGAAAAAATAAGTTTTTTTCTAATTTTTTGTGGTTTTCGGACCATTTTGGGAATATTGGATCCCGGGACGATTATGTCCAGTTAGTGGGGATGTCCGGATAGTGGGCGTCTGGATATTAGAGGGATTACTTTCACACTAAACCATACGCAATATAGCACTGTCTGAGAATGGTACAATAGGTTTTCATTGAAAAGTATGTGGTTGTGTGGCGTATTTGTTGTCTCTCCTCCTTGCGCTACGTTTGCGCTAACACATGCAATGCACACAATAGATTTCTCCACGAACACTCGCTGCATGACATACTTATATTTCACACTAAACCATACGCAATATAGCACTGTTTGAGATTGGTACAATACCTTTTCACTGAAGTCTGTGGTTGTGTGGCGTATTTGTTGTCTCTCATCCTTGCACTAGGTTTGCACTAAGTCAGTCAATGCATGCAATATTTCTCCACGAACACTCGCTGCACTAGTTTATACGTATATTTCACACTAAACCATACGCAATATAAAACACTATCACAATGATTCCATCCCAAACTCCTCTATTATTCCCTTCCCGACTCTGCGGCGTACATGACTGCCTGTTCCCTTACCGATTACAGCATATCTCTATGGCGTATGTAACACCCGCTATGGTAGGTCAATTACTTCACTAATCCAGGCACTATATGTTTCACGCAATATAAGCAATGGCTTCACTATATAGGTAAAATACTAATCATTAGGGGCAGGGTGATGCAGAGTGGCAAACCCCGCTATAGCAAACAACTCCTGCCTCTAGGCCTAACGGCTGATAACGGGCCCCAATGCTTTACGAACAATATATGTATGTTCCATAGACACAATCACTTCACAGTACAGATAGTCAAAACTCTACATATTCACAATATCTCAATAATGGCTTCTGCCTCAGGCAGGAGGGGAAAAACAGAGTTAAAGGGACGATGGACGCAGCACTATCCTTCAGGCCGGCTGGTCGTGAGATACTGAGTATTACTGATGCACACTGTCCCATGAAAGCACTCACAGTGTTGCCAAGTATTTACTTTGGACGCAAGACTGGCCTGCTAGAACGCAACAAATCTGATGCAAATCTGCCAAAAACTTAAGTTTTGGTGAATTTTTTTCTGCTTTGTTACTCGATTCGCATCTCTGTGCTTTTACCAGGAAACACCCAAAGACCACAAATCGTGTCATCGTGCCCGGAAGGGTTAATCACCAAACATCCACCCCTCATCAATAATCCTGCCTAAATGACCCCCATTCAAAAGGAACTGTGCCGTGAAAAGTATTCGGTATTTCACGGTCTTGGTTGTCAGCTCCGACCAATGACTGTGGTCGCCAACCTTTTTCTTTTATTTTTATTTCAGATTCTACATGGCCATTACCTAGCCAGACAAGGTCACTACAGCCATCCAAAAATCTCCAGCCAAACAGGAGCCTTCACAAACCATCACCAGAAATCCACCCTTCAGAAACAACCCTACCCAGGGAAACACAAGTACACCTACTGACACGCAAGGAATAATATACATGGGGAAGAATTAATATTTCTGCTTCAAGGGGAATGTGGGGGAAAGAGCGTCAGTATTGGTGATAGGAGAGTCAGAGACCTGTAATGATTTCTAGCAATATGGAACCAAGGTCTCTCTCCCAATTTTTCTCTCACTCTCCCAATTTCCAGCTAGAACCACTCGAGTTAAGGGCCAGGAACAATTGACAAAACTATGGGTACCTTGCCCAGTGACATGGACTAAACATCATCCTCATCTTAACCAATTCTTTTCAATCATCATTGTTTTTTTTTTTTTGTTTTTTTCCCCAAGCACCCGATCCATTTTTTTTTTTTTTTTGAAGTGGGGGGGGTATGAAATGAATAGGGCCCACAAAACAAGCAGGAAACCCAACAGAGGGAGAAACTAGTCAACTGCAAGCCCACTGAAATGGTTCATACAGTCACTCACCATTTAAATCCCAGAATCTTCAGCACCCCCCGTCACACACACACACATACACGTATATACATACATACATCCTTGCTTGCTCCAACAATGATATTAAACCACTGGATAATGCAGGGGTTGCATGGTGGACAATGGGGTACAGTTGGTTGCATGGGATGCCCTTGGATGATGGTTGGGGTATTGGTGGTGAAAAGGAGGAATGCTCGGCTTTAGCCCATTCAGTGGAATTACAGCAGGGGTGGGTCCGGTGGAATGAAATACTGTAATGAAGGTGCTGAGTGGTGTACTATGGGGTAACAGTGGGATGAGGCAAACTGAGGATGGGGTGCACAAGGGTAGGGGCAAGACTGGGTGGAATGCCGCAGGGTAAGGGTGCTGCTGGATTGGGTGAAGTGTTGTATGGCTGAGGTCAGGTGTGGTTCAGTGGGGTAAAGGCAGTGTTTAAACGACTGCAGTAGTGCAGTGGAATAATGGCATGGTTGGCAGGGATGTAGTTGGGTAATGACAAGTGTAGGCTGCAATGGATGAGGTTGGGCAAGGTTGGCATTGGCTCTGGTGCAATGGGGTAAGGTTAGGGTTGTGCAGGCTGCAGTGGGGTTAAGAGCAGGAATAAGTAGGGATGCAGGGGGAAACGAAGTATTGGGTGGGAAGCAGTGGCATAATGACGTAAGGTATAGTGAGTAAGAGCAGCGATGAGGGTTCACTGTGGTAAGGGCAGGTTGGGTGGAGTGCTATGGGGTAGGGGGTTGGAGAGTAAAATGAGGCAAGGGTGAGGTTGCATAGTGCACAGTGGGGGAAAGGCAGGGTTAGACAGGGTGCAGTGGGATAATGGCAGTGTTAGGTGGGGTTCATTGGAGTCTGGGCTGGGTTGGGTGTTGTGCAGTGGGGCAGAGGAGTTGGGTGAGGTTCAATGGGGTACAGTTGGGTCTGAATGGCAAAAAGAGGGGGTAAGGGTGGGGTTGGGGTGGATGCAGTAAGGCAAGTGTGGGGTTGAGATGGGTGCAGTGGGGAAAGGAAGGAGTTGTGTAGGGTGCTGTGGGGTACGAACAAGATTGGGCATGGTACAGTCGGTAATGGTAGGATTCGTTGTGGTGCAGTGAGATACAAGTGAAGCTGGGTGGGGTACACAGGGATTCCGGAAGGGTTGGTTGATGTGCAGCAGGGTGAGGGCAGTTTGGGAGGGGAGCAATGGGATGCGGTGGGCATGTCAGTGGTATAAGGGTGGGAATGGGTGTTGAAAGGGCAGGGTTGGGTGGGGTACAATGAGACAAAGGCAGGGTTCTGTAGTATGCTGTGAGGCATGGGCAAAAATGGATGGGCTACAGAGATTACATAGGGCACAGCAGGATGCAGTGAGGTAACGAAAGGGATGAATGGGGTTCAGTAGGGTATGGGCAGGATTGTATATTGTGCAGGTGGTACGGGTGGGCTTTAGTTGGGCACAGTGGAGTGAGGCCACAAATGGGTGGGGTTCAGTGGGTTAAGGCCAGTACTGGGTGGCATAAATAGAGTATGCATGTGGTTGGGTAGAATGCATTGGGGTAAGAGCAGATCAGGGATAAAGGCAAGGGGCTGTTGAGTGCTGCAGAGTAAAGGCAGGGCTGGAGTGAGGTGCAGTGAGGTAAAGGTGGAGATGTGAGGGTGCAACAGGGTAAAGATGGAGTTGTGAGGATGCAATGAAGTAAAGGCTGGGTTGGGTGGGGTATAGTGGGGTAAGAGTAGGGTTAGATATGGCGCAGTGGGAAAAGAGAGGATTTGGGTGGGGTGCAGTGGGATATGGGAAGGACCAGGTGGGGTGAGTGGGATAATGGCAGGTTTGGGTGAGGTAGAATGTGGTAAGGGCAAGGTGCATGCAGTGCAGTGGAGTAAGGGGGGGGGGGGGCTGAATGCAGGGAAGGAAAAAGAACAGGACTGGGTTGGGTGCAGTGAGGTTATGACAAGGTTTGGTGGAGTAAGGAAGGCGATGAGAGGCGTAATAGTCAGCCGGGTGGGTTGTACTAGGATAAGGTAACGGCTGTGCAGGTTGCAGTTGGGTAGGGTGGGGTTCACTGGGGTAAGGAGGGGGTTGTGGTGGTGCAATAAGGGCAAGGTTGGTTGAGGTACGAGTAAGTATCGAGTTGGGTGAGATGCTGTGGGATAGGTACTGGCTAGTTGGGGTGCTTTAGGAAAAGCTTGGGTTTGAGTGGGATGCAGTGGCATAATGGGTGGAATACTTTGAGGTAAGGCTGGCATTTGATGGGTTAAAGGCAGGAGTGGGTGTGGTAAGGGCAGGCTTCAGTGGGTTGTAGTGGGGCATGAATGAGACTGCGTGGGATGCACTGGGGTAATGGCAGATTTCTCTAGGGTGCATTGTGGTAATGGTGGAATTGGAAGGGGTGTAATGGGGTATTGGCAGGGCTAAGATGAGTGAAGTGGAGTAATGGCGGGATTAGCAGGGCACAACGACGTTATCAAAGAGTTGGGTATATTGCATTGTAGTGGAGAAAATTGGGAGCTGAGTGAGATGCTGTGGGGTAAGGGAAGAGTTGGGTGGACTGCAGTAGGAAAAGGGCAGGGATAAGTGAGGTGCAGTGGAGTAAAGGCAGGGAAAAGTGAGGTGCAATGGAGTAAGGATGGGGAAACGTGAGATGCAGTGGAGTAAGAGCAGGGAAAAGTGTGGTGCAGTGAAGTATAAGTGGGTTCAGTGGGATACACTGGGGTAACTGCATGGTTGAGTAGCATGCAGTGAGGCAATGGCAGGGTGAGGAGTGCTGCAGTGGAGAAAAGGTGGGATTGATAGGGTAATGTGGGGAAAGTTGGGATTGGGTGGGATGCAGTTAGCAGTGGCAGGGTTGGTTGGGGTGCTGTGAGGTAAGGATGGGAGTGAATGGCATACAGTAGGGTAAGGGCAGGTTTGATAAGGTGCCATGGAGTAACTGCAGGGATAGGTTGGGTAAAGGCTGGATTGGGTGGGATGCAGTGAGGTAAAGGTGAGGTTGGTTGGAAATCAGTGAGGTTAGGATGGAGATGAGTGGGGTGCAGTAGGGAAAGGGCACAGTTGGGTCGGGGAAGTGCATTAAGGGCAGAGTTGGGTGGGGTGCAGTGCGGTTTGGGCAGCGATGGGTGGGTTAATTGCAGTGTTGTGTGTGTTTTAATTAAGGACAGGACTATGTAAGATGCAATGGAGTATTGGTGGGATAAGGTGGACTTTATAAGGTAAAGGACAGGGTTGGGGGGTAGTGAGGTAAAGGAGTGTTCAATGGGGTGCAGTTAGGGAAGAATGTGGTTGGGTGGGGTACATGCTGGGTTGGGTAGGTTGCAGTGGCATTAAAGCACGGCTGGGTACCATGCAGTGACGTAAGGACAGGGATGGGTGTGGGCTAGTGGAAGAAGGGATGTGCTGGGTTTCAGTCAGTGGAGTATAGACAGGATTGGATGTGGGGCAGTGGAAGAAGGGATGTGATGGGTTGGGGTAAGTGAGGTAAGTGCAGGGAGGGTGGGGTGCAGTGGGGTAAGGTAGGAGGTGGGTGGGAAGGAAACGGTGTGTTGGGTGGGTTGAAATGGGGTAAAGTCAGGTGTGTGGGGGCCACAATGAAGTAAGGGTGAGGTTGGGTGGCATTCATTAGAATGTGGGTAGGACTGAATGGGGTGTAGTGGGATAAATGTGGGGTTGGGTTGGATTCATACCAAGGGAGGGTTTGGTGGAGAGCAGCAGGGTAATGGCAGGTTTTGGTGAGATGCAACTGAGAAATAGTGGGGTTGTGTGGGATGCTCAAATTCCTTCCAAATTTCTCATCCACTCTCTTCTTACTCTCTTTTACTAATCTTTTCACCTCTTTCTTCCTCACTACATACAACTCTCTCTTCCGACTGTCAACTTCTTCCACGCCCCTGTTTCTCATGGGTGGGTAGGATGCAGGGGGATAGCAGCGGGGTTGAGTTGGGTGGAGTGTGGTAAGGGCGAGGTTGGATGAGGTGCAATGGGGAAAGGGGAGGTTTGGGATGGGTGCACTGAGGTAAGGGTGGGGCTGTGGGGTGCAGTGGTGTTGGATGGGATTCAGTTGGGCAATGGTGGCTTTGGGTGGGGTAAAGTGGGGTAATGGGGGGGCCAGATGGAGAGCAGCTGGGTAATGGTAAAGTTCGCTTGGGTGTACAGTACTATTTACCACAACAGGAATCACATTAAAACATCAGCCATCAAATTTTTGAATATTTTGAATATCTGGACACAATTTAGCTCTAATCTGAAACAATCTTATGTACCCTACAGTAAAACTGTTGAAATGTCAGCAGAGAGAAACACTTGGAAACAAAAAAAAAAAACTGCTGAGTACACCAAACATGCTATGGTAATAAAAGAAGAGGACTTCTTGTACAATGCTCATTTAATTTCAACATTGAAAACAGCATGTTAAAATATACAGATAGTGGAGAAGGCATGGGAGGAGGACTATAAGGTGTTTATGGCATTTACGGATCTGGAAAAAGCATACAACAAAATAGACAGTGAAGGATTGCGGAAGGTTTTGCACGTGTATGGTGTAGATGGTAAGTTGACAGGTGCCATCAAGAGTTTCTATGATGGTAGTGAGGCATGTAAGAGAGTAAATGGGCATCTAAAGGACTGGTTCACGATCAATGTGGGCATACGACAAGGTTGTGTGATGTCCCCATGGTCGTTCAATATATATATGGAAGGGGTGATGACAGAAGTAAACACACAAGCGATGGAGAGAGGGATGGCGTTGGTAATGAATGGTGATGGATGGAATATCTCAAATTTGTTGTATGCTGATGATGCACTGCTACTTACAAATACCAGACAAGAGCTTGGTGAACTAGTGCAGAGTTTTGTAGATGTCTGTAGGCATTGTACTTTGAGAGTAAATGTAGAAACAAGTAAAGTGATGGTTATTAGACAGAAGGTGACTCCCTGTGTGATGTTACAGTGAATGGAGAGAGGCTGGAATTGGTGAGAGAGTTCAAATACCTGGACACAGTGACAGAAAAGAAAACAAAATGTGCAAAAGAAGTGGAAAGGAGTGACACAAGGAAGGAAAGTAGGTGGTGCTAAAAAGGCTTTGATAAAAAACAGAGGCTTGAATGTTGCAGCTGTGAGAGACTTAAATAAAGGAGAGTTAGTGCCAACTTTACCTTACGGGTGTGAGACTATGGCATGGCATGAAAATGAAAAGTCAAGAATACAAAAAGTGAAGATGGGACTGCCGAGGAATGTATGTAGAGTACAGAAAGTGGACAGGATACAGAATAATGTGATTTGTGAAAGATGCAGAGTGAGGATGTCTGTGGACACCAGAATTGAAGAGAGAGTACTAAGATGGTTTAGTCATGTGGAGTGAATGGATGACAACAAAGTGGTGAAAAATGTAGATCTGAGCGAATAAGAAGGAGAGAGGAGACAAGGTAGGCCAAGAAGAAGGTGAGGGGATATGGTGGATGAGTGTGTGAGGAAGAGGTATGGAAGTTCGTAAGGATAAGGGACTGACAAGAGACCATACTGGCTGGATGAATTGTGTGTGGAGAAGCGTATAACCAGGTATTTGGCACCCCCCTATAACGTGACAGCATTCAGACTGACTATCTGATAGGTATATGAGAAGCTACAGAACGTGATGAAATTTTTTTGGCTTATCTGATGGAGCCAGAATTCTATGTGCTTGTATGATGAGGGAATGGAAGCGTGGCCCATTGAACTGGGCAAACTTACGCTGTCTGGACATTACTACTCCTCACTCTGCCATAGGGTGGGAAAGGAGGTCCGGATATTGATGATGAATGATGATGTTAAAATGTACACCACAACTGAAAACAATACAAAAAGAGAGTACATCAAATTCAATAAATATCTTTTCACCATAACAACCCAGCATTTTGAGAGGTGGGTTAGAAGGGGAGATAAATAAGTTGTTTGAAAGGATGGGACTCCAGTTTTTGACAAGGGTAAACAGTATGACTGTTTCAGTTTCATTGAAATATAGTTTACTGATCTTCCATAATACTAACTAACGTCATAAAAACACTCATGAAGGTCTGGAGAGGTGGAGGGAGATGTGGATAGGTTGTGTGGGAAGCATCAAGTGGCTGAACAATCCAGATAAAAGGCACAGTTATAAAAAGGAAATACAGATACCAAACATTTAAAGGTATACAAAATAAAATGAAAAATGACTTTCATGATAAACTATGTGGGATGACAAACTATGTTTTGATACAGCCTCCCCTAATCATTTCACACACTCTCCATGTGACATCCCCACTTGTGTGTGTTATAACTCTCTCACTTCCTACAAAAGGTATATCAGCACACAGAACACAATATAATACTGTGCTTGATGCTCATATCTGGAGGGAAAAAATGTTTGACGTACGACATTGGCAACATTAGTAAAAAGGCTCATTTGGCAAACTATATTTTCCCTTCTCCCTTCTGGTCCCAGCCATACCAGTGACACATGATGGGTACTTTCTATCTACTCTTATTAATTTTGGTAAAAAAGTGAGATATTGTCTTCTGCTTCTTAGTGTCTGCTGGTTGGTCTCCAAAGGCACCTTTGTTCTTCTTTCCCTGTGGAAGTAAATGCAAAACACCTGATAATTGCTGAAGACTCATTTCAGGAATATATATTCATATAACTTAGTCACTGAATATAAGTTCAGCTTTTCAAGTGTCTACATACCTTAACTTTTTGTTCCGAGTCATCAACTGCTTTCAATACCTGAGAAAGAGTATACTGTCAAAAACTGCATATCACACTATGACGGCAAACAAGATACGTTTATGTATCCTGTTTCCCTGTGGATCAAAGTGACAATAATACCAAACATTTATTCCCTACATTTCATACACAAAGAACAAAAGCTTAACACATTACCCGCATTTGCGCAATATGAGTTCTCTCCCAGGCCACGTTTCACTTCAGAACTCTCTCCCACCAGTCTGCATGGAGCTATCACAGCGACAGGATTTATGTTGCTTTACTGAGTACCAGTGAGCGATATGCCTTCATAAAAGTAGTGCGTCACTGGTGGCCCAACACATGGTATCCTGATATTTTCTTGTATTGCATGATGCACCACTGGTGGATCACTGAGATAGCGTACTACTTTGGCCCAGGTAGTGCAGTCTTCGCTCACCCTTACCTGGCGCTTCCATTCTCTCTGGTTTTTTACTATCCCATTCTCTGTCATGAAGTTCCAGGTGGCACTTGGCTATTTAGGTAGTTAAAGGAAATCCAAGCAAAGGTCCAACACTACCTTTTTTTAATTATTATCTTGTTTCTTCTTCCTTTTTCCTCCTTCTAATCTCTTCACCAGCCTTCTAAAAGTTTTTCGCATCACTGAAGGCAGTGTTTCTTACAACAAAGCATTATGACGGTTGGGTACGTTGAATGCCATAATAGTAATTGGCAATATCCAGCTAGGGATAATTATAAGTACCATAATTAATTGCTGATTATAATTCTATCTATCTATCTATCTATTGCCAGACGCCTCAATCCCGTTTGGGGTGGCCACAAACAAATCGCCTCCAAGTCGCCCTGTCCCCCGCCATTTCACTGCCCTGCTCCCAACTCACACCCCCCTCTCTCATATACCTCTCCACCCCATCCCTCCATCTCATCCTCGGCCTCCCCCTCCCTCTTTCCCCCTCCACCTCACTCACATACACTCTCTTCGTCAGTCTTTCACCCTCCATCCTCTCCACATGGCCAAACCACCTCAGTATGTTCCTCATAACGTTTCCTATCACATCCACATCAACACCACAACGCTCCTTTATATCCTCATTCGTCAGCCTGTCTCTCCATGTGACTCCACAGGCTCCTCTTAAATAACTCATTTCCACTGCTCTCACTCTTGACTTGTGTCCTTCCAACAACGTCCAAGCTTCACTTCCGTACGTCAGAGTTGGTATCACAATACTGTCATGTAGTAACTTTTTCATTTCCATGCTCACTTCCCTGTTTCTTATCACTGCTTTCAAAGAACCAGCAACCTTTCTTCCCTGCTGTACCCTTTCAAGCACTTCACCCTCCACACCTCCATCCTTACTCATCACACTACCCAAGTACTTAAACGTACTCACATTTTCCAATTCCTCACCATCCAACCTCGCTGTACATTCACTGACTTCACCTCTCTCAAAGACCATCACTTTACTCTTCCCTACATTCACCTTTAGATTCAGTTTCTTACACACTCTCCCAAACTCATCCACCAAGCCTTGCAGCTCCCCTTCGTCTTCACTCAACAACACAGTATCATCTGCAAACAACAGTACAGGGAGTTTCCAAACACTATCCTCTCTCACCAGGGCCACTCCAACATCCACTACCCTACCTTGTACCTCTTTTATTTCCCCATCCATGTACAGATTGAACAACCATGGAGACATGACACATCCCTGTTTCAACCCAACTTTCAAAGAGAAAAATTCACTTAGTTCACCATCCACATGCACTGCAGCCTTCGCACCATCGTACATACTCTTCACAGCAATCAACAACTTCCCATCTACTCCATATATTCTTAACACTTTCCACAATCCTAGTCTATCCACCCTGTCATATGCTTTCTCCAAATCCATGAAAGCCGCATACAACTTCTTTCCCTTCTCTAGAAACTTTTCCACTAAAGATCTGAGAATGAATATCTGATCTACACAACCTCTTCCCTTCCTAAAGCCTCCCTGTTCTTCTCCAACTAATTCCTCTGTTCTTTCTCTAACTCTGTCAGTAAGTATTCTACCATACACTTTTCCTATTATACTAAGAAGACAAATGCCCCTATGATTACCACACACTTCTTTTTCCCCTTTTCCTTTGTACAAGGGAATAATTATACCTGACTTCCAATCCTCCAGGACTCGACCTTCCTCCCAGGCCAATCTGCACATCTTCCACATCCATTCTACTACTATCTCTCCCCCATGCTTCAGCATTTCACCACACACTCCATCAATTCCTGGGGCTTTCCCCATTTAACTTTCTTCATTGCTTCCACAACTTCTATCCTACTGATTTCTTCCTGTCTTCTCACCTCCCTCCTTCTCCCAGCCATTCCCCAGCCACTTATACTCGCATTACTTCCATCCTCCATGTTCAACAATTCCTTAAAGTGTTCTCTCCATCTGCTCACTTTTTCTCCCTTCTCCACTAGTAATCTACCATTTTTATCTTTCACTCCTCTGCTAACTTCACTTCCACCCTGTCTTACTCTTTTCACCTCTCTCCAGAACATTTTCTTACAGTCCCTCCACTTTACACTCAAATTCCTTCCAAATTCCTCATCCACTCTCTTCTTACTCTCTCTTACTAATCTTTTCACCTCTCTCTTTCTTTCTACATATAACTCTCTTTTCCGCCTCTCAACCTCTTCCACGCCCCTATTCCTCATCCATTCATTGCACGCTTTCTTCTTTTGTGCCACAGCCTGTTTCACCTCTTCAGTCCACCACGCTGTTCCTTGCACCCCCCTCCATCTTCTCTTCCTTCCACACACCACATCACATGCTGCACATATTTCTTCTGTAAATATTCTACACACACCTTCCACGTCCCCCATCTGCTCCAATTCATATTTGTTCAATCGTTCCTCCACTTCTCTCTTATACTCTGCCTTTTTCTCATCCTCTTGTAACCTTTCCACTCTCCTTGCAACTACTCCTTCCTCTCGTCTTTCCCTTCTTCTATTCCTCCATCTTACTTGAACTTTAATTCTGGCCACCACCAAGTAGTGGTCAGAAAGTCCACTCCCCCAACCTCTATAAACTCTTGCATCCAATATACATCTTCGCATCCTTTCATCCACACACACATAATCAATCATTGCCTTCCTTTCATTCAGTTCACCACCCACCCTTCTCATCACTCGCCATGTATACCTGTGGATCATTTTATGCCTGAAGAGGGTATTGGCTATCACCAACCCCCTCCCAGCACAGATGTCCACATCAAATGGTACAAAAGTGGTTCAACACACGGGTAACATGCTAAGAGCCGTGAGGGAGCCTTAATACAGTGAACATCATACAGGACACATTTAAAAGAGATCATGCACAGGCACTGTATATGAATTTTCAAAATAGTGTTGGCTTCATAAATGTGAAAAAACTTTACAACAGATGACTGCTTACTGAGGTTGCATTAACAATTAAGTCCATTTTTGGTCATCTCTCATTCTTCTGAGAAAAACTGCTTGTATTATATAACACAACAAAATAACTGAAAAAAAAAAATGGGAGTTTAATCAAACCTTTTTCATGGCAGTTGAAGTGGCTGAGGCAAGGAATTCAGTTTTATCCATCCAGTGTCCTCCCTGGTAATGTTCTGGCCATGTAATTCCTTCTCCCACATCCAGGCTCACTTTATAAACTCTAAAATAATGAGTTGCACACCTGTTAGCAGCCTGTAAAAATAACTAAGAACATAATTTTGATGTCAAAAGAACTCATGAACCTAATGCTCTGTTCTTATGTAAGTTTCACTGATGCAAAATTTCTGTCCTAATTCAGTGATGTCTGGTGCCAGCAAAGAAGGCATTAATTGAAAAAATTCTGAAAGAAATAATATGTGCAGGTTTAATGCAATAACATAATAACACTACCAATGGAGTCAGTAATCAATGGAATCAAAATAACTGCAATAAGCATAAAGAAAAATAATGGGAAAAATATTTCTAGCACCTATAATACTCAAGTACAACCTGTAGGTCTGTCGGATGTGAGAGAAAATATGCACGACATCAGATATGTGCCGGGCAGAAGCTGCTTGAGTGGGTGTGAGGCAGTACTTTCCCTCCAGCTCTCTCCTTACATCTCTCATCTCTTGCTCCTGTTTATCTTCCTTCCCTGTCCCCAGAGCTATACTTGGGAATTCCCACAGGTTTGCCAACAGACCTGGTGGTTAAGAATGGTTTGAGAAAGACTTACCCTTTCCTAAGCAAATACATATCATTCAAAAATCAATCCAAATACAGTAAACTCTCAATTATCCACTGTCGCAATATCCACCCCAAAGCAATATCCAGCACTTTTGGCTCAGCTCTATTAAAACAATATTCAGCAAAATTTGGCAATATACAGCTCAGAAACAGGAAGCAATCAACCCTCCAACTCAGACACAGGACCCAATCGACACATGGACAGCCCCACAATGCACCAGCCAATCACAATGCATTGTGGGAGCAGCCCAACAAGTGCGCCAAGACTATCGTCGCTCTCTCAGCCTCTCCCATGCATACCATACAGTGAGGACATACCTGAGCGCTCGGCTCTTGCAACCCATGCAGTGGGTAAAACCTAGTGCTGTGACAGTCTGTGGCCTCCCATGCCTCACTTGTTGTTGTAGTGCTGTGACTAACCTTGTGGCCCCTCAGTGCTCTGTGCCCTAGTGCTTTGACTTCTATATGGTGGGGACATATCTGTGCATATTGTATATACCCTCCATCAGTGCCAACATTAGGTGAATACAGTATAATTATGATAATATCATGTACAGTATTACTGTACTATATGTATCATACCAATACTGTACTGTATTTTATGTTTAATTTTAATCTTTTACTTATGGGTAATATTGTAGGAAAATTTTTAGGATAAAGGACTGAGTCGAATAATAACACATTATCCAGCTCAACACCGAACAGAAAGCCAACTGGGGAGTACTATGCAATACCCGGTGTTCTGCAACATCCGGCCTGGAGGTTGGCTGAATTACACTGGATAATTCTGCGTTTACTGTAGTTTGGCTTACACAAAATAATATGATCATTATTTCTACACAGCCTGAGGGAATTTTGCTTGACCTATCTGGCAAATGAAAGTTGTCAGATGCGTTTTTTAAACATACATATTGTATGATGGCATGACTTTGGACAGATTTAGTTCAGAAGATGAAGAACTGACATTCTGTTAAGTAGTAAGATGGGTACAATCAAGTCTTGTTATAAGTAAGTTAGTTATGTGATGAATCGTTACAACAATTATTTAAGCTATACCCTTTTTCAGAATAACAATAAAAAATTGTTGAGAATATGCCAGAATTATAAATGTGACAGCCACCTCCAAGAATCTCATGTGGACACAGTGACACATGCAAACCTAAAGTCAGCTGTCTCAGACAAAATGGCTGTCCAGTGTTTACCTTTGCTGTGATCATCTGCCTTTTATTTCATTTTGCAGATGAAAGGACATTGAAACACCACTGCTAATGCCAAATAACAGTATAAGTGCATTGCGAAAACTGCAGAGTATGGTATTAAGTGAAGAGATAACTTTTTTGTGTGAAACACTGAAACTTGGCTTGGAAACTGTGTCTACCCGTACACAGTCTCCCCCAGTCAGCTGATTTAGACAAGATGGTCGCCATGTCTTTACATTTGCTATGATCACCCACTTTTCATTCCATTTTGTGCATCAAAGACCACTGAAACACCACTGTTATTGCCACATAACAATGTATGTGCATAACAAATAGTGCAGTGTGCAACATTAAGTGAAGTGGTAACTTTTTCTGTGTGAAATACTGAAACATGCGACTTGGATATCAACCTGGCAAGGATGCTACCCCTAATGGAAAACATAGAGCTACTGAAAGGCACCAAGGGCAAGCTTATTATTATTATTATTATTATTTTTTTTTTTTTTTTTTTTTTTTTTAAAGGCTTCATGGTCATAGACCTCTCCCCTATCCCCTCTGAACCCATGTTATATTGACTTCATTCTATGATAAATCATTTCTGGTACACAACAGGCTTTTATTTGACATAACCCTGTTGCAAAGCAAACCGTGTCTGTACTATACAGGGTAGCTTGCTCTAATTCTGTAGTTCTTTTATATGTCAACACACAGTAATCCCTCAATCATCTGACGTAATAGAGCCGAAGGCATGTCTCAACAGAGGATCCGTCCAAATAATGGACTTCTCCCCTGGCCTGCCTTTGTACATACCCTAACTTTGAAAGCCAATGTGAAAGGCCCCTGCAGTACATCATACAACACTAATTCCTGGTATTTTACACTACTCTATCTGGTCAAGCAGACGTATAAACCACAGCCAAGCAATTACCATGGTCAAGTAGACCACAGACAAGCAATAACCACTGCATGGCCATACCCTGCAGTGACATATATAAAAAAAAAAAATGGCCCTGCCAGGCAAAAATGTTCACTTGGCCATAATTTCCACCCATACACAAGCATTTGTCTGGATGAAATAGAAAAATGTATGAATAATGGTTCTGAACAGCACAGATCACAGCAAGTGGATAATGGATTGTTCAGATAATGGACATCCGGATAATTGAGGGATTACTGTAATTTGCTAACTCTGAGACTAAGTAATGAATGAAAATAAATTTGGGAACAGATTTTAACTCAAACCTGAACTTTAAGGAGTATACGTTTTCTTTGGTGAAAACTTACAAATTTCATACTCGGCATTTCGAATCTCTTTGCCATAAAACTGTTGTTATATCTTCAGTGTCTTTTGACAACAACTCAATCACACATTACATCTTGCACTGACAATTGTAACTCTCTGTGAGTTGGTCTGTAGAAATATCTGATGAATACAGTTCAATCAGTACTGTACTGAACAGGGATGCTAGACTTATATCAGGTCTTTTTCCAGGGACTCCCACCACTATAATTTTCAATTAATTGCACTGGTTTCCAATAAAGGCCAGGACTAAGTTTAAACAGTGTTTAATGATCTTCAAAGCTGTTAAGATCAGTGAACCTTAGTCTCTAGAGCAAATGTTATCTTCTCCTACCACATGTTCTGGAATTACTTTGTAAACCAGTGATGACCCCCACATACTGGTGAACTTAGAGTACTTTGAGAAAGTCTTTTTACTGCCCCTTTTCTTATACAGTACTGACTACAGTGAACTCTCAATTATCTGGAGTAATTCAACCAAGCCCTATGCCACATAATGTGAAAAACCGTATTTTGCATAGCACTCCCCATCGGCTCAACATTCGGCGTCGAACCAGACATTGTGTTACTATCCGTCTCAGCCCTCTAAAAACTTTCCCATGAGTAAAAGATGAAACTTAAGCACAAAATATAATAAGGTAATGGTACAGTACAGTAATACTGTAATGCAGCGCCGGCTGGCTACCACTTCCAAACTGGTTAATATGCCTCGAAGCCGGATATTACGTGGTATTTTGGCGCTGGATATTGCATAATTTCACCGGATATTGTTTTAATCAAGCCGAGCCAGCAGCACCAGATACTGCACTGGGCCAGATGTTCCAACAAGGGATAACTGAGTTTGCTGAACTTAATACTTTGCCAATATCTACAATGCAATCTAATGACAATTAAATCAAGAACTTGACATTCCTGAGTTACTGTGATCATTATAGGGCTTAGTAGGTGCCACTGTTCTGATATAATACTACAGGTGAATTAATGGTAGTGTAATGTTGGTGTCTCAAAGAGTCTGAGCACTAGTACTTATTTAGAAGGACTGGCACTTTAGGGAAACATGAGATCAACAATTGTTATTTATACTATTTCATCATATTTACAGCTGCACTCAAGTGCAGCTCTAAACAGAAACTCCATTCAGTTGCTAATTTTCAGACACTTTTCAGTGTCTATGCCTCAAACAGTAAAAAAGCGCTGTCATTCTGTGCTTTCATCATTTCCCAACAACCAGTCTCTCTTCATGAAAACTATTCAGTTCTCCAATCACTTTCTGTCAGAAAGGAAACACATGGAGATGGTAGAGAAGGAATGTAAAAAAAAATAAATAAATAAATAAATAAAATCAGTCCTAACATTGCTGTGGATGATATAAAAATTCAGATCTCCCTGGGGTGAGTGAGATGGACAGAGACAAGTGGTCACGATGAAAAGAAACTGTGGTAGGTTATGGACCATGATATTAGAAGTATTCCCTCTGGGTGCTGTACAGTGCCTGACACATGAGGCAGACACTTTTATGATACGGTAATTTTTTCTTGTCAGTGGTGTGTTCCAAAATATCACAAGAGTAATACTTAAGAAGACATAGGGCCACCTCAAAAAAAAAAAAAAAAAAAAAAAAAAAAAAAAATTTGAACTGGTCCAATAACTTTGTAAATGTGTATAGAAGTAGATTTTTTATTATGAAGAGGATCCATCAATGAACAAGGAAAATATGATTATCGTATATGTGATAGGTCAGGTTAGGTTTGGATAGGTTTGGTTAAGTTTGCACAAAACAGGTAAGGTTAGGATAACTAAAGTTGGATTAACGTACAAAAATTTTGATTTGGTTGGGATAAATAAGCAATGATAAGGGTATTTTCATTGAAAAATGGCATTCTAAAATGGCATCCATCTATCTTCACACAGCACAAGAGGGCGTATTTTTTCGGTGCAGTCAGGGAATGTAAACAAACCATTTTTAAATCACTTTTTACCACTTTTAAAAGAAACAAAACATCAAAACCTGAAAATGTACCAAAAATAATACTGCAGTCAAAGAATTCCATGAACAGCTACGGTGAAGAAAAAACAGAAGAAAACTGCAAAATAAGGTGGTCCTATGTCTCCTTGGGGATTGCCAACACATTTTCTTCCAATAATGACTTACTGTAAACTGGGGGAAAATGGCAAATCATCTTTCAAGCAGCAATGGAACATGCTATGCTGTGGATTTAACCTTTTGAGATTCCGATGATGAGTTTTTGGGTCATCTCAAATCCAACCTCAGAGATTCCCATGACGCATTTATGCATCATTATTAGATACTTTTGTAAGTACTCACCATTAATTGTGTTTACGCATCATAACAAAGAGACTCGGGTACGATATCACAGAATGCTTGCTCTGTGCATGGCGGGCAGTAGTTTTGTTGCTTTGCAAGGTTTAAACAAGATTTGTATATCTTTATTATTTTTATTTTTTTCTGAAGTAATCCCTCCAATTTCCGGACGCCCACTTTCCAGACATCCCCAATAACTGGACATTTTCGTCCCGGGATCCAATATTCCCAAAGTGGGCCAAAAACCTCAAAAAACTCGAAAAAAATCCGACTTTTCCCCGCCTGTAATTTGAAGTTGGCCCGCGCGGTGCGACCGAGCTGTGTTTTGGTGCGTTGTTCCGCCGACGTCCGCTAGAGCGCCCCTGCATCCTCCCCACTTACCGCCCGTCTCTTGTTGTGTGTGCACGCTCGTCATGGCCGCCCACGTGCTCGCTTCTGTGGTGGTGCCTTACCTGCTGCAGGCTTTCCTGCTGCTCTCGTGCCTCTCCTTCGTGTGTGTGATGATGGCGCCGCCGCCTGAGAAGAGGAAGAGAGTGGTGTTGACTCTGGAGAAGAGGGAGATATTGGACAAGCTGGATGCAGGATGATCTACCTCACGTATCCTCCGTGAATTCAACCAGGCCCAGCCTACTTTGTTTGATATCAAGAGATCCTGAGACAAACTCATGCAGTAAACGGCTGACTTCTCGTTGAAAAGCAAACGCAACATTGAGAGGAAAGTGATGTATACTCCCAAGTATGCAGAAGTCAACCGCTCTACGTTGATTTGGTATCGACAGCAATGTGCTGCTGGTGTGATGGTGCGTGGCATGGAGCTGAAGGCTGCTGCTGAGAAGTTCGCAAGGCTTCACGACGCCCTAGACTTCAAGGCATCTGAAGGTTGGCTCTTCCCGTTCAAGTTATGACATGGCCTTACCAACCGTAAGTCTCATGGCAAAGCTGTGGACGCCAACGAGGATGGAGTTGACGAGTTTCGGGACAAGGTGAAGGGCTTGATTGACAGGGAGGGCCTAACTCTCGGTCAAGTCTACAACGCTGACGAAACTGGCTTATTCTATCGCTCTTTGCCTACGAACACTCTAGCCGAGGAGACGGAGAAGCGTGTACCTGGCCACAAGCTCTGCAAGCAATGGATATCTGCTTTGTGTTGTGTCAATGCTAACGGCATGCACCGGCTCAAGCCAGTTATTGTTGGCCGTGCAAAGCAGCCTCGGTGTCTTCGTGGGGTGATGGATGTCGTTCCTGTCGTCTGGTACCATTCCTTGTAGGCATGGTTCACATCCCAGATCTTCATAGACTGGTTCCACCGCCATTTCGTCAAGGAGGTCATCCATTACCAGACGGAGAAACTGGGAATCCCACACGACCAGGTAAAGGCCCTCCTTCTCCTCGACAATGCACCTGCCCACCTGTGCAACAAGGAGTTGGTGGCTGAGAATGGGCGCATTAGGTGCATGTTTCTGCCACCTAATACTACTGCTCTCATCCAAACAATGGACCAAGGAGTGATCATGGCAACAAAGAGGCTGTACCGGCGGAAGTTCCTGGACAAGGTGACGGTTGTCTTCGAGGACGAGGATGAGCGCAGGGAGGGACGGGACACGTGAGGCCAGCGGACTTTGGAAAACATTCGCCACTACAACATCAAGTCTGCCATCTACAACTGGACCAGTGCATGGAAGGATATCCCTGTCAAGACTCTAGAAAATGGTTGGTCTCATCTGCTTCTCGGAATGGATGTGGAGCACGATTTCCTAGGTTTTGACATGGAGGCCTTCCATGCACATCTACGTGCGCATGGCAACGATGTTGATGTGGACGAAGTGCGTGAGTGGTTGGATGACGATGAGGGCGATCCTGGGTATGAGAACATGTCTGATATCAAGATCGCATCTTCAGTTGCAGGTGTCAGTACCCAGCTTGAAGATTCCAACGAGGACGGCGACGAAGATGTGGACTCCTCTCGGCATGACACTACTCCAGCCATCCCCAAGCTGAGCACACTCCGGGAACACCTAGAGTTCATTCTGGGCTACCTGGAGCACCCGGACTGCGACAGGGAGATCGGGCCCTTGGGACTTGTGGAGGAAGTGCGCGCTTTCAGGCAGCACATCATTAATCGTCAAAATCGTCGTTCCTTGCGTCAGTCAACGATTGACAGCTTTTTCAGGCCCGTGACCCCCACTGTGCCCAGCCCTGGCTCCACTCCATTGCCTCCCCAAGACAGGCCCTCATGCTCCGAGTCACAGCCCAGCACAACAGGCACGGTGGAGTCACCACTCGATGTGAGTTTACGCCTCTCTTCAGAGTCATCTGCAGTGGGTACGCCATCACCACGACCCAGCAACGCACCCCTAGGTCACCAGCATGTTCTACTCTCAGACTCTGACAGTGATTAGATGCCAAAAACTTCTCCACAAGACCACACAGGAATTTACAATGTTGTGCAGTGAAGAAAACAGTGCATAGTGTTAAGGAATTAGAGTTCTGAGTGAAAAGACAAAAATTTAATGGACTGTAAATGTAACGCAAATTAACTTGAGTGTGTTTTGTTTAGAAAATAGTTTTAAGAGAGGGAAGACTTAAAGTGCACAATGCAACACTTATTTCATTAAGGTACAATGGAGCGCAAGTAAGACAAGAGTGCACAGTGTTAAGAGAATCAAATTCTGAGTGCAAATGACAGTTCTGTGCAAGACTTCATGAACAGTGTACTGCAAATGCTTCAGGAACTCCTTCTTACTGTCAGAGTCTGAGAGGAGATGGGTTATTCATCAAGATGGCCAGGGACTTGCTGTATGTACCCAGAATGTTTCATATTGTACTGTACTGTTTTTTCCATACTTACCTCTAACACCTCATTTCACTCTTTTATGTCCCTTATTGGTGTGAATATGTTGTGCCTTAGGTGCTATGCATGTGCAGTAGGGAGGTGTTTTTCTGAGTTAGGCTAGGTAAGGGTCCATAACTACCAGTCCAGGAGCCAGGGACTTGTTGTAAGTACCCAGAATGTTTAATAAAGTAATCACTCCAATATCTGGAGTAATAGAGCCATCGGTAGGTTTGGTTATTGGTTTCGTCCGGATATTGGGCCCCAGCTTATGGACTTGTACTTATGGACCCTAACTCAGAGAAACACCTATACAACTCCCTCTGGACATGCATAGCACTTATTTAACACCCAAATCACATCAATAAGGCACATAAATGACTGAAATAAATGCAAAAGAAACATAAAATGAGGGTTTAGAAGTATGTTCATACATTAATAAACATTCTGGTACTTATGGACCCTAACCTAGCCTAACTCTGAAAAACACATTCCTACTGCACATGCATGAGGTAAGTATAGTATGGAAAAAAGTACAGTATGAAACATTCTGGTAAGTATAGTATGGAAAAAAGTACAGTATGAAACATTCTGGTAAGTATAGTATGGAAAAAAGTACAGTATGAAACATTCTGGTAAGTATAGTATGGAAAAAAGTACAGTATGAAACATTCTGGCTACTTACAGCAAGTCCCTGGACACCTCGATGAATAACCGCCTCCTCTCGGACTCTGACAGTAAGAACGATTTCCTGAAGCACTTGCAGTACACTCTTCCTGAAGTCTTGCACCGAACTTAGTCAATAACACACAGAAGTCCGTTCTCTTCACAGTGTTCACTTTAGTCCAAATAATGTTCCAGTTTAATTTAGTGTTGCACATTAACTTTTCCCAAGTTTTTTTTATTTTCCAAAGCCAAAACAAAGAAGTTTAGTTACGTTAAATTTTGTTTCCACTGAGTCTTTTCTCTCATTTCGAAAACCTTAACACAACACACCGTTTTTTTCACCGCACAACACTCAAAATTCCCGTGTGGTCTAGTGGAGAAGTTCTTGCTGTTTATTCACTGTCAGAGTCCGAGAGTATCACTGGCAGGTGACCAAGGGGTGCATCGCTGGGTCGTGGTGATGGCGTACCGACTGCAGAAGACTCTGACGAAAGCCGCAAACTCACGTTGAGCGGTGACTCCACTGTAGCTGATGTGCTGGGCTGTGGCTCGGAGCATGAGGGCCTGTCTTGGGGAGGCAACGGAGTGGAGCCAGGGCTTGGCACAGCAGGGGTCACGGGCCTGAAAAAACTGTCAATCGTTGACTGACGCAAGGACCGACGATTTTGGCGATTGATGATGCGCTGCCTGCAAGCACGCACTTCCTCCACGAGTCCCAAGGGCCCCATCTCCCTGTCGCAGTCCGGGTGTTCCAGGTAGTCTAGGACGAACTCTAGATGTTCCCGGAGTGCGCTCAGCTTGGGGATGGCTGGAGTAGTGTCCTGCTGAGAGGAGTCCACATCATCGTCGTCTTCGTCGTCGGAATCTTCAAGTTCGGGACTGACACCAGCAACCGAAGACACGATCTCGATATCAGACAATGTCTGATACCCAGGATCGCCCTCGTCGTCGTCCAACCACTCACGTACATCATCCACATCAACAACGTCGCCGTGTGTACGTAGCCGTGCATGGAAGTCATCCACGTCAAAGCCCAGAAAATCGTGCTCCACATCTGTTTCGAGAAGCAGACGAGACCAACCATTTTCAAGAGTTTTCACAGGGACTTCCTTCCATGCACTAGCCCAGTTGTACAGCGCAGACTTGATGTTGTAGCGGCGAAGGTTTTCCAAAGTCGGCTTGCCTCGAGTGTCACGTCCTTCCCTGCGCTCGTCCTCATCCTCGAGAACAACCATCACCTCGTCCAGGAACTTCCAACGGTACAGGCGCTTTGTTGCCACGATCACTCCTTGGTCCATGGGCTGAATGAGAGCAGTCATATTAGGTGGCAGAAACATGCACCTAATACGGCCATTCTCAGCAACCAAGTCCTTGTCGCACGGGTGGGCAGGTGCATTGTCGAGCAGAAGGAAAGCCTTTACCTGGTCGCGAGGGATTCCCAGTGTCTTCGTCTGGTATTGGATGACCTCCTTGACAAAGTGACGGTGAAACCAGTCTTTGAAAATCACAGCTGTGAACCATGCTTTCAAAGAATGGTACCATACGACAGGAAGGACATCCATCACCCCACGAAGGCACCGAGGCTGCTTTGCACGGCCAACAACAACGGGCTTAAACCGGTGCATGCTGTTAGCACTGGCACAACACAAAGCAGATATCCGTTCCTTAGAAAGCTTGCGGCCAGGTATACGCTTCTCCATCTCCTCGGCCAGAGTGTTCGTTGGCAAAGAGCGATAGAATAAACCAGTTTCGTCAGCGTTTCTCCAATATCTCCCTCTTCTTTTCCAGAGTCAACACCACTCCCTTCCTTTTCTCAGGTGGTGGGGCCATCATCACACACACTAAGAGGAGGGCCGAGAGCAGCAGGAGGTCTTGCAGCAAGTACGGCACCACCACAAAAGCGAGCACGTGGGCAGCCATTGCGAAGAGCGTAGGTCCAGTCGCGGTGAGAGACAGGCGGGAAGTGGGGAAGATGCAGCGGCGCTCTATCGGACGTCGGAGGAATGACGAACCAAAACAATGCTCTCCCGCGGTGCACGGCAAGTTCAAATTACGGACGGCAAAAAATCAATTTTTTTTTTTTTTGGGGGGGGTTTTCGGACCATTTTGGGAATGTTGGATCCCAGGACGATAAGGTCCGGGTAGTGGGGATGTTCGGTTATTGGGCGTCCGGATATTAGAGTGATTACTGTATAAACCTACCTCAAAAAACTCATTTTATGCTTCTTTTGCATTTATTTCAGTCTTTTATGTCCCTTATTGGTGTGATTTGGGTCTTAAATAGGTGCTATGCATGTCCAGAGGGAGTTGTATAGGTGTATTTCTGAGTTAGGGTCCATAAGTACAAGTCCAGAAGGCTGGGGCCCAATATCCGGAAGGGATCACTATCCGGAAATGCCGTTGGCTCTATTACATCGGATATTGGAGGGACTACTGCATTTTTGTACAGCAAGGTATACAATTTGGTGTTTTTGTCTAGCTTCACCTCATCATTTTGACTTTTTATTTTCTTTGTTTTCCTATTTTGAACATACTAAATTAAAGTACAACTATTCAGCTTCAAATTAACACCACAACCAGCATCTTATCATAAAAAGTGTATTTATACTGACCAATCAAAGCAAAAGTTCGCGAAGCGAATATGCAGCAGAGAATCATAAAAAATTGTGTATCTTTTTCCTTTCACTTTACCACACAATAAAATGCAGAAATAACCATAAGCTATATATCACTGTAAACGTAATTTATTGCAGATTTGAAAGGTTTAAACCAGATTTATGTATCTTTATTAGTTTTTTTTTGCTGAACATTTTTCTACGGCAAGGTATAAAATTTTTGGTTTTCACCTACTTTCAACTCATCATTTAGATTTTTCATTTTCTTTGTTTTTCTTTTTTGAACATACTATGATAAAGTACATCTATTCAGCTTTAAAATGAAACCAAAACCAACATTCTATCATGAAAAGTGTATTTACACAGGGCCATCAAAGAAAAATATTGCGCTGCGATGATGTGGGTCACCACAAGAGCGGCTGACTCCAGCACAGATATAATCTGCCCGGCCCACACACTTGATAAGGTTAATAACCATAAAGAATGCACAACAAGGCAACACATAAAGAAGAAAATATATTCACACCTAAGTAGAGATGAGTGGGTGGGATGAACTGAAATGGTGGTGAGTCACTGGAAAGGAATGAGTATATCCTGTGTAGTTGGGCACAGTATAAGAGACATATTTATACATATCTACAGTGGGGAGGAGGTGGGACAGAAAAATAGTCAGTTGAATGGAAATGAATGGGTAAAAAAGGATGAGATGGTTGTTGTCAATGAGGCAGGGCAGGGGTAGTACAGGTATTCTTTGTGAAGCTGGGCATTACAGGCTTGCCTATTTGTGCACAGCAGTGTCTAAATTACTTAAAAAAAAAATAAAAAATAAAAATAAAAGCAGAACAAGAAGAGGAAATGGAAAAAGTATGCACATGCTCTTTTTTTTTTTTTTAATGCAAGAAACAAGGAACCAAAGGCCAGAAGCCCATAAGAGTGTTCCCCCAAGAAAAAACAACATATATCAGAGAGCCATATTCAAGATCTGTTCATTTCAAGATCCGCGGACACACTGAATTTGAAAGACTGGAGATCATATGCAGCAGGAAATATAGAATGAAGAAGATATTTACAGAGATGACCTGTTGTATACATGAAGGACTGGGAGTAACGGTTAACTCTAGCATTAGAGAGTTGGACAGAAAAGGGACGAGAGTTTGTTGCTAGATGGGTGCTATGCACCCACCGTAGTGGGGAAGGGATGCAAGCAGACAGTTCAGTGGAGCAGAGACCATTAAAGTGGCAACAGAAAAGTGATAATGATGCATTAGTGTAGTGAAGAAACAGAAGTTGAAGGAAGCCAGTAAGAGGAGGAGGGCTGATGAGACGAAAAGTCTTTGACTCCACGTTACTGATAAGAGCTGTATGTGGGAAGCCTCCCTACACATGAGAGCTGTACTCAACAAAGGAGCGAATAAAACCAGTGTATAGAGTCAACAACAGTGCAAGGGCAGGGAAGGCATGGAGTCGGCTTAGCACACCTGATTTCTCAGAAGTAGATTTTGTAAGAGATAATATGATCTTTCCAAGATAAATCCCAAGAGAATGAAACCCTAAGCATGTTTAAAAATGAAGCAAGATTGGGCTGGATATTGTGAAAAACTGGAGGATACTCCTGTGAAGATTTTGATGGATTGAAAGATATAAGAAATGAGTTTTAGACACATCAAAACAACATGATTATTTTACCCCAGTCACAGATATAAACCAAGTCAGGCATTAGGTGTGCCACGACACATGTAATATATCTTACCAGTTTTAGGACGCTGAACAAGCAGCATCTTTCCATTCTCACACTTCATAATAACTACAGCAGACATCTCTTCTCTTGACTGAGTCTTCTGAGCTTTGCGAGGGTAGTTCATTACACCTTGGCTGCAGGAATAAGAATATGACAAAGTAACTCATACCAGAATAATATTCAGTACTGTAGTTCTAATATTGGACTAGAGCTATTACTGCTGCCACATGGCCCCAGACTTATCTAGATTTAAACAGTGGACTACAGGCTGAATCTGACTTTCTGCTGTCCACCATCCCCTTTACAGGGATAAACAAAAAGTTTAAGGATGATTTTAAACCATGCAGCTCAGCTGACTAGTTATACTTATGCCACCACAGGAAGGCATCTCTCCAGCACCCACTACAGCTATAAATAAAACATACATTTTCAAATTCACTACTCACTGCTTAGATGGACTAGCTTTGTTAATCTTAGGAATATTCTCTGCAAAAACTCCTGTGGCATCACTAACACTGGGATCCCTTAACAGGACCTTACCCCACACTATCTCTGGTCTGCCCACTAAAGCTTTCCTTTTCATGTTCATTCATTCATTGCCAGACGCCATGTATCCCAAACGGGGTGGCCAAGGGCTTAGAGTTAATTGTTTTACAGGGAGGGGCACTAATCCTCCACCAACCCCACTTGACACGTAAGGAGAACGTTATGCCAACAGCATCTGGTGTTCCCAGGCGGTCACCCATCCAAGTACTAACCAGACCCAACGTTCCTTTTCATGTTCAGATATGTAAAATGTTTACCCCAACAACTATCAACCCAATTATCATCACACATACATTTCCCCACATGTACAAATGATGTAAGCCATCTTGTACATTCAATACAAAAATTATTATCACAATTTTCTGTTTGACAGTAGGAAACAAGAGGTGTTCCTGGATTTGGCTCCCTGTTATCATCTGACTGAGGTATGCAAAATCAAGCTACGAGGAGTGAGGTGAACCAGGAGTGAGAGGAGCAGTCAGGGAGAAAGACAGAAAGTGGAGAAGCTGAGGATCAAAGAAATGGCAGATGAATAAAGGACCAAAGCAAGGGAGGAGTTGGAATCAGTGAATTGGAATTAAATGGATCTGGACAGCCTATGGAATGCCTATAGGGGCTGCTTAGTTAGGAATGTCGAAGCAGTGTGTCGTGTGACAAGAGTAACAACAAAGAAGAATGGTATGGCATGGTGGAATGAAAAGGTTAAAAGAGCAGTGGACGAAAAGACACAGAAGTGGCTAGAGTGGTTACAGGATAGAGATTCAACTGAAATAAGAACCGAAAACTGTATACTGAGAGCAAGAAGCATGTAAAGAGACTAGTGAAGAGGAATAGGGGGGTAAATGATGATCTAGGAACAAAAATGACTGCAAATTACTCTGAAAACAGGAAGTTATTCTAGAAAGAGGTGTGGAAATAGAGAAGCGACAGTGGAAAAAAATGAGAAAGTGTCAAGGCTGTAAGTGGCAGATTATTAATCCACGGGACTGAAGTATGGACCAGATGGAAAGAATATTTTCATAGCCTGATGAATGGGAATACAGGGAGCAGAGCCGCTGTAAACATGACTGGTTTTGGGGGTGTGCAGAGAAGGAATGCAGTACCAGGAAATGTGACACTCGCACTGATGTACACTGTGAAGCAGCCAAAAAAAGGGAAAGCAGCTGAGGTTGATGAAGTGTATGCAAAAGGTGACTGAATGTAGTGGAGAGAGCAAAATTAAGTGCTTGTTGGAGATATGTAAGAAGGCTTGGATGGGTGAAACTGTGCCAGTAGAGTGGAAAAAGGCTGTGACTGTATCTATCTATCTATCTATCTATCTATTGCCAGACGCCTCAATCCCGTTTGGGGTGGCCACAAACAAATCGCCTCCAAGTCGCCCTGTCCCCCGCCATTTCACTCCCCTGCTCCCAACTCACACCCCCCTCTCTCATATACCTCTCCACCCCATCTCTCCATCTCATCCTCGGCCTCCCCCTCCCTCTTTCCCCCTCCACCTCACTCACATACACTCTCTTCGTCAGTCTTTCACCTGTACAAAAATAAAGCTGAGTGAAGTGATTGCAAGAATTATCGTGGCATAGGTATACTGAGTGTTGTAGAGAAGGTATATGGAAGAATTATCATGGAGAAAGTAAGAGAGATATCAGAAGTCCTAGTGAGTGATGACCAGGCTGGCTTTAGGAGTGGCAGACGATGTGTGGACAGATAGTGGAGATGGCTAGTGTGAAGGACTAGACGGTGTTTATGGCATTTATGGATCTGAAATGAGCATACAACAAAGCAGACAGAGAAGGATTGTGGAAGGTTCTGCACATGTACAGTGTAGACGGTAAGCTGCTAGATGCTGTCAAGTTTTTGTGATGGCAGTGAGCATGTGTAAGGGTAAATGGGCATCTAAGTGAATGGTTCACAATCAATGTGGGCATGAGACAAGGTTGTGTGATGTCCCTGTGGTTCTTCAATATATACAGTATATGGATGGGGTGATGAGAGATGTAAAAGACGAATAATGGAGAGCGGGATGGAACTGGTAATGAATGGTGATGGATGGAATATCTCAAATTTGTTGTATGCTGATGATGCAGTGCTCATCATCATCATAATCTAATCATGCTTTGCCCCACAAGAAGCATGCAAGCCGTGGGCTAGGCAAGTTGGTCCTGACATTTAAGATAAGAGTGACCTGACTCACTCATCCCTGAGTGGCATTACTGACTAATAAACCCCAACCACCCCTTGGATATAAACCTGCCCAGGCTCAATCCAACTGGAGCACCTTAATTACCCACCAAACCACAGGATGGCATAATTTGGTTATACGGTTACCACATGGCATAGTAAATGGCTTCCTAGTGTACAGGAAGCCATTTGACTTGTCACTCAGTGTCAAGTCACCCACAGGCAGCAGGAAGAGGAAAGAATCTGGGAAAGAAAGACAGAAGAGAGAGTGCAATGTCGTCCGTAGGCAGAAAGAAGAGGAAAGAATGAAGGAAAGAAATACAGAAGAGGAGGGAAGGAAAAAGGGAAGGACGAGAGGAAAGGGCAGACATCCAAGAGCAGCACTACAACGAGTGAGTGGATGGTGTAGTGCTGCTCTTGGGTGTCTGCCCTTTCCTCTCTTCCTTCTTTTTTTCCTTCTCTTTCTACTTCCAAATATTGAACAAGAACTTGGTAGACTAGTGTAGAGTTTCGCTGATGTCTGTGAGGTTGTGCCTTGAGAGTAAATGTAGAAATGAGTAAAGTGATGGTAATTGAGAGAGATGGTGACTCCCAGTGTGATGTTACAGTGAATGGTGAGAGACTGGAATTGGTAAGAGGGTTCAAATACTTGGGTACAGTTATAGAAAAGAGAGGAAAATGTGCAAAAGAAGTGGAAAGTAGAGTGACACAAGAAAGGAAAGTAGCCGGTATGAAACAGAGGCTTGAGTGTTGCAGCTGTGCGAGGCTTACACGGAGTGTTAGGGCCAACTTTAACATGTGGGTGTAAGACTATGGTGTGGCATGAAAATGAAAAGTCAAAAGTGACAGCAGTGAAGATGGGACTACTGAGGAATGTATGTGGAGTACAGAGAGCGGATAGGATATGAAATAACATGATTCGTGAAAGATGTGGAGTGGGGAAGTCAGTGGACACCAGAATCGAAGAGAGTGTACTGAGATGGTATGGTTATGTGGAGAGAATGGATAACAACAGAGTGGTGAAAAAGGAATATCTGAGCAAACTTGAAGGAGGGAGGAGGCGAGGTAGGCCATGGAGAAAGTGGAAGGATATAGTGGATGAGTGTGTGGGAAAGAGTTATGGAAGTCAGTGAGGCTAGGGGACTAACAAGAGATCGATCTGGCTGGATGAATATTGTGAGAAGTGCATGATCAGGGATTTGGCACCACTTTTAAGGTGACAGCATTTGGACTGACTCTACTGGATACATTTATGTGACAGAATGTGGTGAAAGTTTTTTGGTGTATAAGATAGAGCCAGGATTTCGTGGGCTTGAATGATGAATGAATAGAAGCGTACCCATTGGACTGGGCAAACTTGGGCTGTCTGGACGTTGCTACTCCTCACCCTGCCCTAGGGTGGGAAAGGAGGTCCAGATGATGATAATGTTTTTTCTTTGAGGGAACAATCTTACTGGCTTCTGGCCTTTGGTTCCTTCTTCCTTGCATTAAATTTAAAAAAAATCTTAATAATGGTTTAGGACTTTGCCACATATTGGACGCCCTGCATTTTGTATCTGGAGAGACAGATTATGAGTGACATTACTTTTCTTGTTTTATACTTATTTCTTATGCATGTATGATGAGAGTCGAACTGTTCACTACCATACCTGCTCAGCCAAACAGAGAAGAAATGTTTAGAGCAATTATACACATCACCTTGCAAATATGCTCAGTTTCTAAGTGTATTTCTATTTTTGTACACAATGTTCTTTGGAAGTGGCATTACAAACCATCTCCCTATGCTCTATTCAGGATGCTCCTGTCTGTGAACATCATCATCCTCAACTGCCCTTATTTCACTATCACAGAACATTACTTATTTTTTTGCAAATGACAAGCAACACTTTCCTTTTACACAAACACAATTCCTCAGTGTCATTAAGAAGGCGTCCCTAATAACCATATATATGTTTTGTGGGGCAAGCTTGCATAGGTAAACTATTTTCACCTCCTGACTGCTTTCCAAGCTACAATCTGCATTTACATGCTACAATGAAGTCCTCTAAAGTAGGGAAACACCTTTGCCTCTGAATAGGAGGGTGCATGTCATACAACAAACACATAAACCATACAGTACTCAGTACTTATTATAAAAAGAAGGAACAATTTTCTGCAGCAATATAACTTGAATAAGCTTTCAACTTCTTCCTATGTTTCTATGCAAAATCTCTTATTCATGTTTAAAGAAGAGATGGTTGACTATCAAAAATGAAAACATACATCATTTATATACTACAACTATTTTTCATCATACCTTTCATCCCAATCCTCCTTTCGAAGACAAAACTCACAAGTGGGCACTGTAAGAGGAAAAAGTCTGGCACTAGGAGTGGTCAACATCAATTAATCCTAACTAGCTATCATTATTCATGAATGAATATTAGTACCAAGCAGAACTACTGAGAACTGCCTATAAACAATTAACCTTAACCCATTCAGTCCAATAATGTACTGTATGTTACACTTTATTTTCAATGATTATATTCATCAGAGGAATAACCCTTAACCCCTGGACACCGGTCTAAAATCTAACGCGTCACCTCAGTACGGAAAAATTCCACAAAATAGCCTTACTTCTAGCATTCATATCTCAGAAACTATAGCAGTTAAGGGAAATGAATGAAAGATCACATTACTCATCAACTCTTCTTCTTGCAAATGAAAGTATCCCCAGCTCTGTAGGTCATTGTGTCGATAAGTAATGACATGAGGAAGAGGACTAATTTTTGCCGCAAGACCAGGACGTGTTCATGCGTCTGCCGGAGGCCCCAATTATGGCTTTGCTCTTAACATGATAACTTCGCCATTACTGGATAAACTAGACACAGTGGTGTCCAAGGCATGCCCTATGGCACTATCACTGAGTCCTTTCTTATTATCCTTAGAAAAAGGCTTGGCAGGAGTGGATGAGGCAAAAGTCCACGTGAGGTGAGACTGGAAACGGACGAGAAGGGTTAAGAAAACAGCGGATTACACCTGGCAGAGTCAAAGAGGTATGGTTAGATCGGCTAGTGGGAGATTCCTCCCTAGCTTTTGGTGACGAGACAAAGTGGTGACCACTTCAAACTGTGGCATGAAAACAAGTGCGGTCCCAACCGACACCTGGCGCCACCTGGCCACTGATTTCTTGACAGTTCCGACAGACACCCAGCGGTTAGGGGTTAAAAGTGAATGGTTTCAAAAAATCTCTTAACCCAAGGCTGTACTCTGTATTATATTCTGGCTAATGCCAGATGATCTTAGGAGAGACTCCTTGGAGTAAAGGTGTTTAAATTGTTGGCCCCCGAGCTGACTCCTCCCACATTGCCCAAAAGCATGGGAAAAATTTATAAGCACAGAACAAAGATTTAAGAACAGTATGAGGATGACCTGAAACCATACAAAGATCATCATTGCCAAGAAAGAAGGAAAAGTCCTCCAAAGAAAGGACCACTTGAACATAGTTGATTGCTTCAACAAAAGATCTATCCCATTCCATCCTTGCATCCCTCACTGTAAGATAACAAATTCCTATAAAATACAAGGAATTCCAAAGAAAAGTCCCTCCTCCACCACTCAGCACTACATACAGTACACAAAACTAGTCATCCAAAACTCTTAAGCCAAACAACATCCTCCATAAACCCCCTCCAAACATTCATTCCTAGAGGGTTATTAGTCTACCTAGCCAAACTATGATGAGACCAACACCCTACTCTAACACTAACACAAAACACAACTCACAGGCATCACATTCACCTTATGCAACTCAGTCACAACATGAACATACAACATAATCTTAGCAAGAGATCTGTGGAAGTGCCCAACTGAAGTGAATGGGTTTCTGAAGTTAATGATGCTTACATTTAGATAGGCCAGAGGCCACAACAAAAACAAGAGCAACCAAAAATTCATTCTGTATGCAGGTGTCTCTCTTTTCCCTTAATAGCATATATATTGGGTATCATTGTCACCTTATCTAAACCTTCTGTTGAGCAGGGTTCTCCCTCGGCTGAATAAAATAATCTTCATGGTTAAAACAGGTCTTACACTGTACTCAAGGTCTTATCGAATGTTTATTCTCATTCAGCTTTTCCCAATGAAGGATGAATATTCCTGGCACTCTAACTATCACCTAATTTCCAAAACTTATTATAGTTACAGTCCTCAGTATAAGCAGTGAAGAGTTCCAAAACATTACAACTTTTTCCATACACTGGTGCTATAAACCACGGGAAAGTGGCAAATCAGCTTTATAAATAGTAATGGAACTTTAATAGGCAATTTTTCATTTATCCTATGAATTTCATAGCAAAAAATGTCAAAGGTGACCTATAACAAGGACTTATTGCATTAATAGTCTTTAAGCCTATCATCGTATACCATATTTCCCGCCATATAATGCGCACCCACAATCTGCCGTGGGATATTTAGCAAAAACCATTTGTTTAATTCAATATACTCATCATCATCATCACCTAATCCAGTGTTGCCCCATGAGGAGCGTAGGAGCGCAGGGACTGGCAAGTTGGTCCTGACATTTAAGATGAGAGTGACCAGCCTCACTCATCCCTGTGTGACATTACATGAGCAATAAACCCCAACAACCCTTTGGATATAAACCTACACCAGCTCAATCTGACTGGTGACCCTCAATTTCCCACTAAACCACCAGGTGGCATTATTTAGTTATATGGTTAGCTGGTTACCACCCAGCATAGTATGTGGTTTCCTGGTGTAGGCCTACAGAAACCATTTGGCTAGTCACTCAGTGCAGTGTCACCTGCAGACAGAAGGTAGGGGAAAGAATGAAGGAAAGAAAGACAGAAGAGGAAGAACGAAAGAAAGACAGAAGAGGAAGAACGAAAGAAAGACAGAAGAGGAAGGAAGGAAAGAAAGACAGAAGAGGAAGGAAGGAAAGAAAGACAGAAGAGGAAGGAAGGAAAGAAAGACAGAAGAGGAAGAAAGGAAAGAAGGAAGGTAGAAAGGAATGAGCAGGCACCTGAGAGCAGCACTACATCCAGTGAGTGGATGGTGAATGCCCCCACCTACCACTATTCAATACAGTATACTAATTACACATACAGGTATTCAACATCCATCAATAAGTTGTGAAGGAGATAATTTTGCATCCATCCATCCATCCATCCATCATCCAATCCTATATCTCCCCATGAGAAGCATAGGAGCCCAGGGCTAGGCAAGTTGATCCCGACATTTAAAATGAGAGTGACCAGCCTCACTCACCCCTAAGTGGCATTACTTGAGTAATAAACCCCAACCAACCTTTGGATATAAACCTGCACAGGTGACCAGCCTCACTCATCCCTGAGTGGCATTACTTGAGTAATAAACCCCAACCAACCTTTGGATATAAACCTGCACAGGTGAACAGCCTCACTCACCCCTGAGTGGCATTACTTGAGTAATAAACCCCAACCAACCTTTGGATATAAACCTGCACAGGCTCAATCTGATTGGAGCACCTTAATTGCCCACTAAACCACCAGGTGCCATAATTTGGTTATATTGTTACCACTCAGCGTAGTAAATGGTTTCCTGGTGTATGGGAAACCATTTGGCTTGTCACTCAGTGTAGAATCACCCATGGGCAGAAGGAAGAGGAAAGAATAAAGGAAAGAAAGACAATAGGGAGTGTAAAGTTATCCGTGGGCAGAAGGAAGAGGAAAGAATGAAGGAAAGACAGACACAAGAGGAAGGAAGGAAGGGAGGAAAGGGCAGACACCCAAAGCAGCACTACATAGGATGAGTGGATGGTGGGCACCTCCACCTACCACCTAGCATTAAAATATTTATTTCGAGTGGAAATTCATGAATGTACAAATCTTTCACTACTGCCTTGTGCTCACTCACAGGCAATCGGTGGCGTGGTGTCATCACTCCATGCTCCATGTATGTGCATATCTAACCCAGAGAATGCTTGTTTACCAATTATTAGCAATGTATTTAATATAATTCACACTCATCAAAGTCTGCCTTATTGAAATCTTAATTAGTAATTTGTATGGTCATTTAGTGATGGTAGGTGGGGGCACTCACCATCCACTCCCTCGATGTAGTTCTGCTCTCGGGTGACTGTCCTTTCCTCTCTTCCTTCCTCTTCTGTCTTTCTTTCCTTCCTTCCTCTTGTCTTTCTTTCCTCTTCCTTCTGTCTCCAGGTGACTCTACACTAAGTGACACGTCCAATGGTTTCCTGTACACTAGGAAACCATTTACTACACTGGGTGGTAACCATAAAACCAAACCAAGGCACCTGGTAGTGTAGAGGGTAATTAAGGCGCTCCAGCCGGATTCAGCCCATGTAAGTTATATATCCAAGGGGTGGTTGTGGCTTATTGCTCACGTAATGCCACTCAGGAATGGGTAATGCTGGTCACTCTCATCTTAAATGTCAGGACCAACTTGCCTAGCCCCAGGCTCCTATGCTCCTCATGAGGCAACACAGGATTGGATGATGGATGGATGGATGGATGGATGGATGGATGGATGTATATATGTATGTATGCTTCTGACTGTTGGTGGTCCTGATACCAGTCACCTAAACCTGCAGGCCTACCCAATACCATGCCCTTCCTGATATGATGCACAGGGTGATTTGTGATGAAAACTTTTTTGGGAAAAAAGTGCATATTATACAGCAGGAAATACAGTACTTTGTCTGCACTGCTTCCCTCCCTCCCTCTCTCATTCATCGTGCTACATAAACAAGCAAATGATCTGTCTCTGTCAATACCTGAAGAATGTTCAAGTCAGGCTGAAATTACTGTATCCTCACAATAAACACGTTACTAAATTAGAAAGCACTCAGTGCGTGCACACCTCCACTGACGCCATTAAAATGGATCCAGATCTGGATCCATGGAGAAAGGATTCTGACCCAGATCCAACCCAAAATCTAATCAATTCTTTCTTGGCCCATAGCCCACCCTTCCACAAAATTTCATTGAAATGCATGGAGAACTTTTGGAGATCTCATCTGGACAGATAGACAAAAAGACAGACAGACAGACAGACAGGCAGGCAGACAGACACTGGTGAATACATAACCTCCTCCAACTTCATTGGCAGAGGTAATTAGAGCACTGTAATGCAAGACATAAGCTCAGAAATTCCTTTTTTTTTTTTTTTCCACAGTTACTCAGCTGAGGAATAGACTGTAACACCAGTCGAACAGGGCAGTACTCCCGAGGTTGATGGCAAGCTGGTGACAGGGAGAGCTGGAGCTCCCGTTTCACCAGCCCTCAGGACTTGATCCTGACCATCTCCCTTTTCTGAACATTTTCAGTGCATTCATTTACACAGAGAGCAGGCCAGCATGCTCTCATGATACCTCTACCTTCAACTGCCTACACCACACTACATGCACATAACATATCACACCTTCTATTCACATCTTTAGTAATGGCAGCTGCAATCTCACAATCAAATGAGGTGGTATCTCGGATTGCCACCACTGGCAGGGTAGGGCTGGAGGCACAGGGTCCTCCCGGTCGCTATCAAGCGACTGTGCCGGCAGCAATTGTTGCTATTTCCGGGAATGCTCGTCGGCGAAGAGGTGACGGTGAGGCCTTATTCTTTACCAACATCCGCGGCCTTACCACAAATTTAAACTCAGTTCATTTTTTCCTTCAGTCCATATCCCCTTTGGCCCTTTTCCTCACAGAACCACAAATCTCACCCTCTACCGATATATCTCCATTTTGTTTTCCCGGTTACCATCTCCTTACAAACTTTCGAAACAAGGGCGGCACCTGTTGTTATATCAAATCCCAATATGCAGTTGATACTGTTTTAAACTTCACTTCATCCAGTTTTGATTATTCATTATATAAATTAAATTGCCAAAACATTACCAAATATATCTGTGTAGTTTATCGTTCCCCCAATGCTTCTTCGGAACCCAGTATATTTGATTCCATATCCACTCAGTTGAGTAACCTTGACCTTGCCCTTGGCAATGAAATTACCATTTTGGGTGATTTTAACATACACAATGTTGAATGGTTATTGCATTCTGCCCGGACTGACGACGCTGGTCTAGAATGCGAGCTGTTTGCGGAATCGTTTAATCTCACCCAGTTGGTAAAGCAACCAACCAGGATACCTGATAATCCTGACCATAATGCCCATCTCTTGGATTTATTCTTGACAAATAATCCAGATCAATACAGGATAGAGGTACTGTCACCACTTGGATCCTCTGACCACAATCTCATCAAAGCCTCATTAGTTAACCCTCCTACACCTCCCCATTTCGAACCTGTCAGGGTGACCCGATGGCACTTTGACAGGGCAGACTGGGATGGATTTAGAAATTATCTTGCTGATGTTCCATGGCAGTCTTTCTTCTCTAGTGATCCCAATTCTACCCAGTCCCACATTTGTGACTTAATACTAGCTGATATGGATTTATTCATACCAAGTCAACAATTCACTAAAAGATCAAACTCTCCAAAATGGTTTGATGGCAATTGTGCCAGAGCAACAGCCCAAAAGTCATTAGCATATAACTCTTACTTAAAATCAAAACACCTGAATCACTCTCCCAATTTAAAATTGCTAGAGAAATCATGCAAAAGCTGTATTAAATCTATCTAAATCAAACTTTCTTCAAAAGCAAGCATCAAAACTACTTAACAACCCTAATGACAATAGAATATTCTGGTCAACTCTTAATTCTTTCAATAATAACTTTAACAAGTCATCTTCCATTCCCCCACTAAAATCTTCAGATGGCAATATTACAAATGACCCACGTGGGAAAGCAGATATCTTTGCTAGTACCTTTGCAAGAAACTCTACCATAGATGATACCAGCCAGAATGTCTCAGTACTGGAACTTGATTCTCCCGAAATTGCCCCACTTAAAATACAGACAAGATTTGTAAAATCCATCCTAGACAATTTACCTACCAACAAAGCTCCAGGTCCAGATGGAATTCCGCCAATTGTTTTGAAAAACTGTTCCCCTGAACTTGCCTCTGTCCTAGCTAAATTATTCAGACTATGCATATGTACTTCTTTATTCCCAAATTCATGGAAAGAAACCAATATCCACCCAGTTCCGAAGAAAGGAAGTTCGTCTGACCCCTCCAATTACTGACCAATAGCTATCACATCTTCTCTTGGTAAGGTATTTGAAACTTTAATTAATAAGCATATTGTTAAACATCTTGAATCCAACAACTTAATTAATGATAGACAATACGGTTTTCGCCACGAAAGATCCACCATTGACATACTCAATCTCTTAACTCATACCATCCATCAATCAATTGATCTTTTTGGAGAAACTCATGCAGTAGCTCTTGATATCTCTAAAGCTTTCGACAGAGTATGGCACCGTTCCCTGCTGTCCAAACTCCTTGCTATGGACTAACGTCTTTTGTTCCTTTGATTTCTTCTTATCTTAGTGACAGGAAAATAAGAGTAAAAGTAGATGATGTATATTCGAATTTCCACTCAATTAACGCCGGCGTGCCGCAGGGATCAGTTCTGGCGCCAACCCTATTTCTGGTTCATATTAATGATCTCTTATCTGTCACTCTCAATCCCATTCACTCATATGCAGATGACTCAACACTACATAGTTCATTCACACTCAGACATCCATTTACAAAGTCTAATATCTCTACCTCTCAACTCAGTACAGCCATCTCCATAAATCAAGATCTATCTACAATCAGTGAATGGGGACAAAACAACCTTGTCTCTTTTAATGCTAGTAAAACTAAATATATACAGTTTACTAATAGACAGATATTGCCAGATTCGTACATTACCTTCAGTGCTACTAATATTCCCATCTCCAAAAGTATTGAAATCCTTGGTGTCTCACTTAACAGTGCCCTCAGCTGGACCTCTCATGTCAGATCACTTGCTAAAACCGCCTCAAAGAAACTTGGATTATTGTACAGAGTCCGTAACTTCTTTGCCGATGAGCAGTTAGCTATAATTTATAAGAGTCATGTGCGCTCTCAGCTTGAATATTGCTCACCCTTGTGGAATGGTTGTGGAAAGGTTGCATTAAGACAACTAGACAAAATTCAGAATAAAGCTGTTAGAATCATTAACAACCCTGCCATTACATATAAACTACCTCCCCTGCAAGTAAGAAGGAATGTTGCCTCCCTTGCATTATTTTACAGATTTTTTTTGGCAAATGCTCAGACGAAGTTGCGTCCATGGTGCCACCTCTCCATGCCTTCCCTCATGCTACACGGGCATCTGGTAGCGCTCATGACTGGAATGTCACTCAACCATATTGCAGAACTTCTGCCTATCAGAATTCTTTCATTCCCTGAACTGCATCTCTCTGGAACTCGCTTCCCCAGAGTTGTTTTCCTCCAAATTTCAACCTACAACTGTTCAAGTCTAACTGTTACAGATATTTTATGAACAGAGGACACCAATAATCTGGTGTATGGATTATTTTTTTTCTCCATTTGTTTTTCCTTCCTCCGTTCTGTAAAAAAAAAAAAAAAAAAAAAAAAAAAAAAAAGCTAAAGTAGGCAGATAAATACTTTCTCCTCTTTCTACTTACAACATTCAATGTCTGGGATGTTACTGGCCTCTCGTTCATCAGATTTCTTGTTACTCTTAAAGTGAGAGGATATGGAGGTTTGACGTTGCTCAGCACTTCTGTTCCAAGCAACACAGTTGTTGCGAAGTGGACAGCTTTCACAACTTGGAGTCTGGAAATAATCATAAGTTTTTAATGTCTCAAGATATGAAATAACCTTTTCACAGGCATGTCACAATAATATATTCCAGTCTAGATGAGGCGAATTTCATTCAGTTTTGGGAGAACCCAGTAATTAAAAAATATCTATGAACTATCTTAATAATTTATTAGTACTGTCGCACCAACATACCAGGCACTTTATCCTAGTTAATACCAGAATATTTTTGCGTGCTACAGGAAATCCTACCAGTAAAATGGCTAAAACAAAATGCTAAAAAAAAAAAAATCAAATACTGTACAACACACCAGATTCAAGATTTTTATAATGTCCTATGACTTCTGGATTCCAATGTGTACAGGTACAGGAGCAACTCTACATGGGTTCAATTACCCTATTAATTCACCTGTGAGGCGAAGATAAGACTTCGGAAGGCTTGAAATGATGCAAAAATAAATGTGAGGCCTATTTCACAGAGCAGTGCTGATAATTCATTTATCAGTATATACTTATTTTTTATGGATCCTACCCATCTCCAAATTTTTAAGAGATACAGGGTGGGATAATAATGATGATTACAAAGTTAACTAAAACTTTGGCACCTATACATTTCCATGAAACATGAAGGGTTTTACTATATAAAATGAGCCAATTATAACATTTTTCAAACTCTAAAGGCAATCTTACCTTAGGGGTACAAACTGTTGCCCCTAGCTCCATCATTGCTTGGTTGAAGTCTCCAGGTCTATCTGGATCAACAAGCTGATTGGCTAAATCCCAAAAATGCTCAGAAGTTGACTGAAATAAACAGTAAAATGTGTTACTTTCTCCTGACAGGGCAATAATGATATGAATGAAGGATTATAATGGATTTCTTTCTAGGTATTATTTTCAGTATTCACAAAAAGTTTATCATAGTTCAATAAATGTTCAAGGTCACGAGGTAAACATGAAAACAAAAAGCCAGTTTTAGATTACATTTCCTTCACTGAGGTTAATATCCCTTTCTTGCTTCCTCCCTGCTTAGCCTATAATGATAAAAACTGACACACATTACGGTCTAACTCAGAAAAAGTACGAGAATTATTCATGTAGGTAGGAAAACAGGTGGACAGTAGCCAGATAAATGGTAAGATACATCTCCAGTACCCCTAAAGGTAGACAGGAAGATGAGTCAAGAGTTGCTATATACAAGGGATGCATGGTTTACAGCTGGCTAGAAAGTGGTTAAGAAGGCAGGCAGAAAGAAGGAAGAAAATGTTAAATTCACCTGGGCAGAAATATCAGCTCCCACACCCCGGATACGGGCCAGGACTCGACTGACATTGCCATCAACAACCCCAACACGCTTGCCCAGTGCAATGGAGGCAATAGCACTGCCTGAATACCTCCCTACACCAGGAAGCTGGGCCACCAGAGAATCTCTCTCATCTGGGAACTCTCCATTCAGCTCTTCCACAATCTGTTCAGATGAAAAGCACTTTAGAGTAATCAAAAAATCTTGCGCCAACGCAAGATCATGCACGCAGAGTGAGAGAAGAGTTCTGGACAAATGTGGAAGTGTGCATGGAAAAGTTTGAAAGGAATGAGCCAGTATTTTTGATTGGTGATATGAATGGTAAAGTAGGGAAAGTGAAGGTGGATAGAGTAGTTGGTGAGTGGGGTGTGCCAGCTGCGATAGATGAGAATGGCAGTGCTTTAGTGGACATTTGTGCCGGAAGGGGGTTGGTGATAGCCAATACCCTCTTCAGGCTTCAGTGGACATTTGTGCCAGAAGGGGGTTGGTGATAGCCAATACCCTCTTCAGGCACAAAATGATCCACAGGTATACATGACAAGTGATGAGAAGGGTGGGTGGTGAACTGAATGAAAGGAAGGCAATAACTGATTATGTGTGTGTGGATGAAAGGATGCGAAGGTATGTAATGGATGCAAGAGCATATAGAGGTTGGGGGAGTGGAGTTTCTGACCACCAGTTGGTGGTGGTCAGAATCAAGGTCCAAGTAAAATGGAAAAATAGAAGAAGGGAAGGACAGGAGGAAGGAGTATATGCAAGGAGAATGGAATGGTTACAAGAGGATGAGAAAAAGGCAGAATATAAGAGAGAAGTGGAGGAACAATTGGGAAATATATGAATTCGAGCAGATAGGGGGATGTGAAAGGTGTGTGCAAGGTATTCACAGAAGAAATATGCCAGCATGTGAGGTGGTGTGTGGGGTGAAAAGAAGACGAAAGGGGGTGCAAGGAACAGCATGGTGGAGTGAAGAGGTGAGACATGCTGTGGCACAAATGAAGAAAGCATATAATGAATGGATGAGAAATAGGGGTGCGGAAGAAGCTGAGAGACAGAAGAGAGAATTATATGTAGAAAGGAAGAGAGAGGTGAAAAGATTAGTAAGAGAGAGTAAGAAGAGAGTGGATGAGGAATTTGGAAGGAATTTGAGTGTAAAGTGGAGGGACTGTAAGAAAATGTTCTGGAAAGAGGTGAAGAGAGTTAGACAGGGTGGCAATGAAGTTAGTAGGGGAATGAAAGATAAAAATGGTAGATTACTAGTGGAAAAGGGAGAAAAAGTGAGCAGATGGAGAGAACACTTGGAATTATTGAACATAGAGAATGAAAGTAATGCAAATATAAGTGGCTGGGGAATGGCTGGGAGAAGGAGGGAGGTGAGATGAGAGGAAGGAATCAGTAGGATGGAAGTTGTGCAAGCAATGAAGAAAGTCAAAATGGGGAAAGCCCCAGGAACTGATGGAGTGTGTGGTGAAATGCTGAGGCATGGGGGAAAGATAGTAGTAGAATGGATGTGGAAGATGTGGAGATTGGTCTGGGAGGAAGGAATGGTCCCAGAGGATTGGAAGTCAGGTATAATTATTCCCTTGTACAAAGAGAAAGGGGAAAGAGAAGTGTGTGGTAATCACAGGGGCATTTGTCATCTTAGTGTAATAGGAAAAGTATATGGTAGGATACTTATTGACAGAGTTAGGGAAATAACAGAGGAATTAGCCTAGTTGGAGAAGAACAGGGAGGTTTTAGGAAGAGAAGAGGATGTGTAGATCAGATATTCATTCTTAGATCTTTAGTGGAAAAGTTTCTAAAGAAGGGAAAGAAATTGTATGCAACCTTCATGGATTTGGAGAAAACATACGACAGGGTGCATAGAGAAGGATTGTGGAAAGTATTAAGAATATATGGAGTGGAGGGGAAGCTGTTGAATGTTGTGAAGAGTATGTATGAGGATGCTAAGACTGCAGTGCGTGTGGATAGTGAACTGAGTGAATTTCTCTATTTGAAGGTTGGGTCGAAACAGGGATGTGTCATGTCTCCATGGCTGTTCAATATGTACATGGATGGGGTTATAAAAGAGATAAAAGGTAGAGCACTGGATTTTGGAGTGGCCCTGGTGAGAAAGGGCAGTGGTTGGAAACTCCCTGTACTGTTGTTTGCAGATGATACTGTGTTGTTAAGTGAAGACGAAGGGGAGCTGCAAGGCTTGGCAGATGAGTTTGGGAGAGTGTGTAAGAAACGGAATGTAAAGATGAATGTAGGGAAGAGTAATGTTATGGTCTTCGAAAAAAGTGAAGTCAGTGAATGTACAGTGAGGTTGAAAGATAAGGAAATGGAAAATGTGAGTACTTTTAAGTACTTGGGTAGTGTGATGAGTAAGGATCGAAGTTTGGAGGGTGAAATGTTTGAAAGGGTACAGCAAGGAAGAAAGGATGCTAGTTCCTTGAAAGCAGTGATAAGAAACAGGGAAGTGAGCATGGAAGTGAAGCTTGGTCCTTGTTGGAGGGACACAGGTCAAGAGTGAGTGCTATGGAAATGAGTTATTTAAGAGAAGCATGTGGAGTTACATGGAGAGACAAATTGACAAATAAGGATGTGAAGGAGTGTTGTGGTGTGGATGTGGATGTGATAAGAAGCCTTAGGAGAAACACAATGAGGTGGTTTGGCCATGTGGAGAGGATGGCGAGTGAGAGACTGAAATGGAGAGTGTATGTGAGTAAGGTCCAGGAGGAGAGGGGGAGGGGAAGGCCAAGGATGAGATGGAGGGATGGAGTGGAGAGGTATATGAGAAAGAGGGGTGTGAACTGGGAGCAGGGCAGTGAAATGGCAGGGGACAGGGCAACGTGGAGGTGATTTGTTTGTGGCCACCCCATATGAGATTAAGGTGTCTGGTAATAGATAGAGAGAATAAACACATTAACAAGATGGGTATACTGTACTATATGAATCCACATGAAAGTAAATACACAAACTGCAAGTCGTGGAAAAATAAAGCTGCTCTGTGTGTGTGTGTGTGTGTGTGTGTGTGTGTACACATGAGGTCCTACCCAAAAGTTCCCAAAATTTGAATAAAGAAGGAAAAAATCCTAATCTCTACCATCCCCTTCAAACTAGTGCATGGAGACATCAATCCCAGCACTTCTCCCATGCTCAGAACGTGTTCTGGAAGTCCTTGAGCATCAGCTTGTTCAGAACCTTCCGCGATTCCTCCTGGCTCTTCTCAATGGTGTCAGATCTAAGTCCTTTCAGGTGGATTTTCATTTTTGGAAAAAGGAAAGAATAACAGGGGACTAAATCTGGTCAATACGGAGGATAGGGGACAACCGGCATGTTTTTTACGCCAAAAACTGCTGAACAACATGGCATTTGTGTGCAGGTGCAATGTCATGGTGAAGCACCCATTTGTTTGTGCGCCACTTGTCTGGACATTTTTGCCTCGCGTCCTCCCAGAGCCATCTCAAAACGTCACAGTAGAATTTTGCACTGACAGTCTGACCTTGAGGAACAAATTCCTTATGAACAATGCCCTCCATGTCGAAAAAAGTGATAAGCACTGACTTCACACTGCTCTTGATCTGACATGCCTTCTTTGGTGGGGGCAAAGCTGGATTCTTCCACTGTGATGATTGTTGTTTGGTTTCTGGGTCGTACCCATAAACACACCTTCCATCACCAGTCATGACACTTGAGAGGAAGTTAGGGTCATTTCTGGCCATGTCCTTGAGCTCTGTGCAGACTTCCATGCAATGTTGCATCAGCTAATCAGTCACGAGCCTCAGGACAAACTTGGCAGTGATTCGTTTCATGTCAAGGTCGCCAGACAAAATGCACTGGCAAGCTCCATATGACAGGCTAAAAATGTCATAAACACTGTGGATTGTCCTCCTGCAATCTTTGAGAATGGTTGAACGAACATTGGCCACACTGCCATGAGTTGAACTAGCGGAAGGGCGACCAGATAGTAGATCATCGTCTGTTGATGTTCATCCATTTTTAAAACACTTCAACCATCACAGGGTTGTTCTACCCCCAAAGCATTGTCACCAAATGCTTGTTTTGACATTTTATGAGTTTCTGCTGTACTCTTCCCGAGTTTCACACAAAACTTGATGCACACACACCCTCCATTTTTGAGATCACAAAATTTGCAAACTAATCCAAACACAACAATAAAAAAAACACACACATGAAGCAAACACATCCATCCTGCACAACACCACTTGACACACTAACAAACAAAAGGTGCATGCATTGCTGCCTAGCATCCACAACCTGCACAACAAGTGGTGTCTGCCGTGCTTTCAAATTTTGGAGACATTTGGGTAGCACCTCGTATATATACAGGATGTCCACAAGATCCATTTACAATTTTTAAAAATTATTAGAAATACAACTGATGAGATAACTCATCAAATTATGTTGTAAAATACTGTGCTAAGTGATTATCAAAGATCTGATTGACATTCTAATTTGTCTATTTCAGGTATCCCAATGATGTAAATAGTGTTGCTAACTTGCTAAATAAAAATGGCTACATCTCAAGAAAAGGCACAATGCATACAGTAATCCCTCTATTATCCAGATGTCCATTACCCGGACGCTGTGATCTGGCTGTTCGAAACTATTATTCATACATGTTTCCATTTTATCCAGACAAAATGCATGCATCCAGGTGGAAACTATGGCCACGTAATCATTTTTGAGAATAGCCCGGTGGTGTTGCCTTGTCTGGCTGGGCAGTTCCCCCAGCGTCTCCTAAAGACCCCCTCAGTCGTCCTCAGTTCCGACATGGTGACAATGTAGTGAACAGCTCTTCTCAGACAGTTGTTATGGCAGCACATATGGTGGCTTTTGTGACTGTTCTGTACCTGCTTCAGGCCTTGATATTCCTTGCATGCCTCTTCTTAGGGTGAGTGATGATGGCCCCTCCACCAAGGAAAAGGAAGAGGGTGGTGCTGACTCTGGAGACGCGGGAGATCCTGGGTAAGACTGATGCAGGATGGTCGAATTGTGAGTGTTGACGTTGATTTTATTGTGGCTTACTGTACTGTACCATGAATTTATTCTATTTTACCATGATACTATTCCATTCAACCATTATGTTCTGTGTGCTCACTGCAGTTGTCTTATGTAGCCAGTTTTTTCATGTTTTTTTCATGTCACTGCAGAGTATGGCCCTACAGTACTCGTCAGAAGTATTCAGCGTTGTCCGCCAGGAGCGCAATACTTATGGCCCAAAAAGAATCACCCATTTTGGGGGGTAAGAATTGAGCCACAAGTCTGAGCTCCGAGCATGACGTCACGGTAGCCTGAGGCCTTCCGAAACGCTGGTTGGTTCCCGCCTCAGTCGCCCACGGGCTGCCTGAGAGAGAGGAACTCCGCTGAGTGTCCCTCTCATTTTGCGCCATTTTTTACCGAGTGTCCCGCAGTGTTTTGGCCTTTAAAACTTTGTTATGGCACCTACCCGTGAACTATCGAGTGAAATCATATCCCAGATCATTGCTCTAAAGGAGGCAGGCCACCAGACAAAGGAAATTAGTGAATTGGTTGGTGTGGCACGATCGACAGTGCGTCGTTGGTGTGCGCGGTTTCGGGAGGAAAACAGTGGTGAAGTTCCCATAAAGAAACCGAGGTCTGGTAGGCCTAGGAAAACTTCCCCAAGGTCTGTTAATGTTTTAAAACGTGCAGTGGAGTTTAATCCTCGTGTGAGTGCAAGGAAAATTAAGGAGAGCAACCCAGAAGTGTTTGGTGAGGTGTCAGTGAGAACAGTGTCTCGTACGGTGCATGAGCTTGGTTACACAAGTCACAGGCCTGTGAAAAAGCCTCTTCTCTCTAGCAGCCAGAGAATTTGTAGGCTTGCCTTTGCTAATAAATATCTAAACTGGGGTGAGGAGCAATGGTTGTCAGTGTTGTGGTCTGATGAGGCAACGTTTAGTGTTACCTGTAACAGAGGAGCACACAAAGGTAGTGACCCACTTGACCCACGGTATGTAGAAAGCACAGTTAAACATCCTGACTCACTCATGGTATGGGGTTATTTCTCAGGGAAGGGTTTGGGGAAGCTTGTTGTACTTCCCAAGAACCTCAGAGTGAATCAGGATGTTTACCTGGAGCTTCTGTGTGATCATTTACCAGACTCCTTCGAGCTAACAGGTGCACGAGTGTTTCAGCAGGACGGTGCACCTGCTCACAAGGCCAAATCGGTCACCAATTGGCTTCGTGACTGCGAGGTATCATTCATGACAGACTGGCCAGGAAATAGCCCAGACCTCAACCTGATTGAAAACCTCTGGTACCTCGTAAAGAAGAGTCTCCAAGGGAAGGACGTGAGCTCTCTGCCTAAGCTGGAAGCCGCCATTCGTGACTCCTGGGACAAAATACCGTTCCAGCACCTCAGGAGCCTCGCCCTTTCACTTCCAAGACGTCTCAGGTCCGTGAAGAAACATAAAGGCTACCCTACGAAGCACTAAAGGTAAATAAAATGCATTATTTATATGTTTTTTCAATGTTGAAAGGTTTGTTTCTCAGGAGGGACGCAGGGCGCTCCATACTTCTGACGAGCACTGTACAGTAGTGATTGCTTGTCTGTGGTTGATGAGTCTGCTTGTCCATGGTAACTGTTTGGCTTTGGTTTATAGGTCTGCTTGACCAGACAGAGTAGCGTTAAACAACAGGAACAAGTGTTGTACGATGTACTGCAGTGGCCTTTTTACACTGGCTTTCAAAGTTAGGTTATGTACAAAGGGGTACCAGGGAAGAAATCCATTATCCACACGGAGCCCTTATCCAGACATTCCTTTGGCTCTATTACGTCAGATAATCGTGGGATTATTGTATCTTGGTTTACTGAAACAAAATCGGATATGCAGACTCAGTGAAATTCCGGGCTACATATGGAAAAAATCTACCACCATGTCCATTTATTTGCAGATGGCACAAGAATGGAGACAGGTACAGTGTTGGAAAAAGAGAGGACTGGTCAACCAAGAAGATCAGATAAAAATATACATCATGCGTGTGAAGCATTTGTTTGTAGCCCGACAAGTCCATTCGTACTGCTGCCAGGTAGGACAGGGCACAAAGTCCTATGCAAGAAATTGCAACTATTTGCATACAAAGTGCAACTACTGCAGGCAACTGAACCAAATGATAAACCGAGGAGAAAAGAGTTTGCAGTTAACATGCTGGACAAACTTTCTGTAGATGCAGACTTTGTCACATGTGTTTGTTTTACTGATGTGGAAAGCTTTCACATCAAACGGAAGTTGAACAAACACTATCTATCTATCTATCAATAGCCCGACGCCCTAATCCTGCAAAGGGTGGCCTCAGACAAAACGCCTCCAAGCCGCTCTGTCACCCACCATTTGACTGTCCTCCCCCCAACTCACTCCCCCCTCCCTCATATACCTCTCAACTCCATCCCTCCACCTCATCCTCGGTCTTCCCCTCCCTCATATACCTCTCAACTCCATCCCTCCACCTCATCCTCGGTCTTCCCCTCCCTCTCCCTCCCTCCATTTCACCTACATACACCCTCTCAGTCAGCCTTTCATTCCCCATTCTCTCCACATGTCCAAACCACCTCAGTGTATTTCTCCTAATTTTCTCAACCACATCCACATCCACTCCACAATGTTCCTTCACTTCTTCATTCGTCAATCTGTCCCTCCATGTCACTCCACATGCTCCTTTCAAGTAACTCATTTCCACTGCTCTCACTCTTGACTTGTTCCCCTCTACCAAGGTCCATGCCTCGCTTCCATACGTCAGGGTAAGGATCACAATACCATCATGCTGTGACTTCTTAACTTCCATACTCACCTCCCTATTTCTCATCACTGGTTTCAGTGAACCAACAACCTTCCTTCCATGCTGTACCCTTTCAAGTACTTCATCCCCAAAAGTTCCATCCTTATTCATCACACTACCCAAGTACTTGAATGCACTCACATTCTCCATATCCTCACCATCCAATCTCACTGTGCATTCTGTGACTTCATTCCTCTCAAACACCATAACTTTATTCTTGTTTACATTAACTTTCAGATTCCTCTTCCTACACACTGTCCCAAATTCATTCACCAAACCTTGCAACTCCCATTCATCTTCACTCAACAATACTGTATCATCAGCAAACAGCAACATCGGAATCTTCCACATCTCACCCTCATTCATTAGAGCCACCCCCACATCCACTGCCCTACCTTGCACCTCCTTTACAACATGATCCATGTGTATATTGAACAGCCATGGAGGCATCACACATCCCTGTTTCAGTCCCACATTTAGATCAAAGAACTCACACAGCCCACCATCCACTCGCACTGTAGCCCTAACTCCTTCGTACATACTCTTCACAGCACGCAACAATTTCCCCTCCATTCCATATATTCTTAATACCTTCCACATACCTTGCCTATCTATTATGTTAAAAGCCTTCTCCAAGTCCATGAAGGCAGCATACACTTTCTTTCCCTTCTCTAGATACTTCTCCACTAAACATCTTAGAAATATCTGATCTACACATCTTTTACCCGTTCCTAAATCCACATTGTTCTTTCTCCAACTAGCTCCTCTGTTATATGTCTAACCCTATCAATGAGTATTCTACCATATATTTTTCCAGTCACACACTAAGAAGGCAAATACCCCTATGGTTACCACATACTTCTCTCTCCCCTTTTTCTTTGTAAAAAGGAACAATTATACCTGATTTCCATTCCCCTGGACACCTTCCCTCTTCCCATGCCAATCTACACAATTTCCGTATCCACTCCACAACAATCTCACTCCCAAGCATTTCACCACACACTCCATCAGTTCCTGGGGCCTTTCCCATCTTGATCTTCACTGCTTCCACTACTTCCACCCTACTGATCTCTTCCTCCCTCCTCTCATCTCTTCTTCTCCCAGCCTTTCCCCAACCACTTATACTCGCACTGCTCTCACTCTCTACATTAAACAAATCCTCAAAGTGCTCCTTCCATCTCCGCAATTTCTCTATCTTCTCCACCAACAATCTATTATTCCCATCTTTCACTCCCCTACTATTTCCCCTTTCACACTGTCTTACTTTCTTTACCTATTTCCAAAACAATTTCTTACTCTCCCTTCATTTTACAGACTCCTCTCAAACTCTTCATCCACTTTCTTCTTACTCTCCTTCACCAATCTCTTCACCTCCCTTCTCCTACTCACATATACCTCTCTCTTCTCTCCCTCATCTTCACCCTTACCTCTACTTGCTAGCCATTCACTATATGCCTTCTTTTGTTCCACAGTTCGTTTCACCTCATCATTCCACCATTCTGCCCCTTGCACACCCCTGCACCTCTTCCTCACTCCACAAACCACCTCACACGCTGCGCCTATCTCTTCCGTGAATATCTCACATATATCTTCCACCCCATCCATCTGCTCTAGCTCATACCTTCCCAGTCTTTCTTCCACTATGCTCTTATACTCTACAATTTTCTCACTATCTTGCAACTTCTCCACTCTTCTCACAGGAGCTGTTCCCTCCTGTCTTCCCCTTCGTCTCTTCACCCATCTTCTTTGCAGCCTTACCTTGGCCTTCACTAAGTGATGGTCCAAGATTCCATTCCCCCACCCTCTCCGCACTCTTGCATCCAACACTTGTCTTCTCATTCGCTCATCCACACACACGTAATCTATCATTGCCTTTCGTTCAACAAGTTCATCGTCCATCCACCTCATGACTCTCCATGTATACCTGTGGATCATCTTATGCCGAAAGAAGGTGTTGGCTATTGCCAGCCCTTTACCAGCACAGATGTCCACCAAAGCACTACCATTCCCATCTACTTCAGCTGGCACACCCCACTGACTAACCATTCCATCCACTCGCACATTCCCAACTTTGTCATTCATGTCTCCAATCAAAAACACCCTCTCGCTCCTCTCAAACTTGTCCATACATGCTTCTACACTTACCCAAAACTTATCTTTCACTCTTGCCACTCGGTCCTCTGTCAGCACATACGCACATACAATCGCCCAAGCTTATATACAGTAATCACTCCAATATCCGGATCAATAGAGCCATCGGTAGGTTCGGATATTGGTTTTGTCCGGATATTGGGCCCCAGCTTATGGACTTGTACTTACGGACCCTAACACAGAGAAACACCTATACAACTCCCTCCGGACATGCATAGCACCTATTTAACACCCAAATCACACCAATAAGGCACATAAATGACTGAAATAAATGCAATAGACACATAAAATGTGGGTTTAGAAGTATGTTCATACATTAATAAACATTCTGGTACTTATGGACTCTAACCGAACCTAACCTAACCGAACCTAACCGAACTCTGAAAAACCCATTCCTACTGCACATGCATGAGGTAAGTTTAGTATGGAAAGAAGTACAGTATGACACTTTCTGGTAAGTATAGTATGGGAAAAAATACAATATGAAACATTCTGGTAAATATAGTATGGAAAATAGTACAACATGAAACATTTTGGCTACTTACAGCAAGTCCCTGGCCACCTCGATGAATAACCGCCTCCTCTCGGACTCTGACAGTAAGAACGATTTCCTGAAGCACTTGCACTACACTCTTCCTGAAGTCTTGCACTGAACTTAGTCACTAACACACAGAAGTCCGTTCTTTTCACAGTGTTCACTTTAGTCCAAATAATGTTCCATTAAATTTAAGTGTTGCACATTAACTTTTCCCAAGTTTTTTTAAGTTTCCAAAGCCAAAACAAAGAAGGTTAGTTACGTTAAATTTCTTTTCTACTTAGTCTTTTCTCCCAACTTGAAAACCTTAACACAACACACCGTTTTTTTCACTGCACAACACTCAAAATTCCCGTGTGGTCTAGTGGAGAAGTTCTTGCTGTTTATTCACTGTCAGAGCCCGAGAGTATCACTGGCAGGCGTCCAAGGGGTGCATGCATCGGTGGGTAGTGGTGATGGCGTACCGACTACAGAAGACTCTGAAGACAGCCGCAAACTCACGTCGAGCGGTGACTCCACTGTAGCTGATGTGCTGGGCTGTGGCTCGGAGCATGAGGGCCTGTCTTGGGGAGGCAACGGAGTGGAACCAGGGCTTGGCACAGCGGGGTCACGGGCCTGAAAAAACTGTCAATCGTTGACTGACGCAAGGACCGACGATTCTGGCGATTGATGATGCGCTGCCGGAAAGCACGCACTTCCTCCACGAGTCCCAAGGGCCCCATCTCCCTGTCGCAGTCCGGGTGTTCCAGGTAGTCTAGGACGAACTCTAGATGTTCCCGGAGTGCGCTCAGCTTGGGGATGGCTGGAGTAGTGTCCTGCTGGGCGGAGTCTGCATCATCATCGCCTTCGTCGTCGGAATCTTCAAGTTCGGGACTGACACCAGCAACCGAAGACGCGATCTCGATATCAGACAACGTCTGATACCCAGGATCGCCCTCGTCTGCCGTCCAACCACTCACGAACATCGTCCACATCAACATCGTCGCCGTGCGTACGTAAGCCGTGCATGGAAGTCATCCACGTCAAACCCTAGGAAATCGTACTCCACATCTGTTCCGAGAAGCAGACGAGGACCAACCATTTTCAAGAGTTTTCACAGGGACTTCCTTCCATGCACTAGCCCAGTTGTACAGCGCAGACTTGATGTTGTAGCGGCGAAGGTTTTCCAAAGTCCGCTTGCCTCGAGTGTCACGTCCTTCCCTGCGCTCGTCCTCGTCCTCGAGAACCACCATCACCTCGTCCAGGAACTTCCGACGGTACAGGCGCTTTGTTGCCACGATCACTCCTTGGTCCATTGGTTGAATGAGAGCAGTCGTATTAGGTGGCAGAAACATGCACCTAATACGGCCATTCTCAGCAACCAAGTCCTTGTCGCACGGGTGGGCAGGTGCATTGTCGAGGAGAAGGAGAGCCTTTACCTGGTCGCGAGGAATTCCCAGTGTCTTCGTCTGGTAATGTATGACCTCCTTGACGAAGTGATGGTGAAACCAGTCTTTGAAAATCACAGCTGTGAACCATGCTTTCAAAGAATGGTACCATACGACAGGAAGGACATCCATCACCCCACGAAGGCACCGAGGCTGCTTTGCACGGCCAACAATAACGGGCTTAAGCCGGTGCATGCCGTTAGCATTGGCACAACACAAAGCAGATATCCGTTCCTTAGAAAGCTTGCGGCCAGGTACACGCTTCTCCGTCTCATCGGCGAGAGCGTTCGTTGGCACCGAGCGATAGAATAGGCCAGTTTCGTCAGCGTTATAGACTTGACCGAGAGTGAGGCCCTCCCTGTCGATCAAGCCTTTCACCTTGTGCCGAAACTCGTCCACTCCATCCTCGTTAGCGTCCAATGCTTCGCCATGTGCTTTACGGTTAGTAAGGCCATGTCGCAACTTGAACGAAGAGCCAACCCTCGGATGCCTTGAAGTCTAGGGCGTCGTGAAGCCTTGCAAACTTCTCAGCAGCAGCCTTCAGCTCCGTTCCACGTACCATCACACCAGCTGCACGTTGCTGTCGATACCAAATCAACGTGGAGCGGTCGATCTCTGCATACTTGGGAGTAAACATAACCTTCCTCTCCACGTTGCGTTTGCTTCTCGACGAGAAGTCAGCCGTGTACTGCATGAGCTTGTCTCGGGAACGCTTGATATCAAACAAAGTCGACCGGGCCAGGTTGAACTCGCGGAGAATGCGAGAGGAAGACCAACCCGCATCAACCTTCTCCAATATCTCCCGTTTCTTCTCCAGAGTCAACACCACTCTCTTCCTTTTCTCAGGAGGCGGGGCCATCATCACACACACTAAGAGTAGGGCAGAGAGCAGCAGGAGGCCTTGCAGCAAGTACGGCACCACCACAAAAGCGAGCACGTGGGCAGCCATGACGAACAGCGCAGGTCCAGTCGCGGTGAGAGACAGGCGGGAAGTGGGGATGATGCAGCGGCGCTCTATCGGACGTCGGAGGAATGACGAACCAAAACAATGCTCTCACGCGGCGCGCGCGGCAAGTTCAAATTACGGACGGCAAAAAATCGGTTTTTTTTCCAATTTTTTTGGATTTTCGGACCATTTTGGGAATGTTTGATCCCAGGACGATAAGGTTCGGTTAGTGGGGATGTTCGGTTATTGGGCGTCCGGATATTAGAGTGATTACTGTACCTACTTTCATCCCCACCCATACAATCCTTGCACCAAATGTTCCATACTCTCTTATATTCTCCTTCCACTTCTTGCTTATCATCAGACATACTCCCTCTCTTGCTCTCTCATTCTCATTAACTCCTCCACATATTCCTAAACCGTATCCCCATTCTCTCACCCTTTCACCTTTCCATTTAGTTTCAGTCAATCCACATACATCCACTATTGCATCCCTAAGCACCTGAACAATCTCTCTCTCTTTCACTTCATCATTCACTCCTCTCACATTCCATGCCCCCACCCTCAGAATGTCCTTTGTCCGTTCCTTGGTCATCAACGTATGGTCCGTCCTGGTCCGAGGTGCTTTATTTGCTTGTTTAGTTAGTTCTTTTTACAGGGTGGGGCACTAACCCACCACCAACCCTTTTAGTTGCCTAATACGACAAGCAGGGATACCGGGGGAGTATTCTTGAAACCCCCCTACCCCCAGGGGGGAGCTTCAAGGGGTTAGTCCAAAGGTGAATACGTGGTGTGGCATGCATAATCGAATCACTGGGAAATTTTTCTTCTTATAGGAAACAATTACTGTACATGTTTACCTACATCTTTTGATTGAATATATGGTACCACAGTATAAGACCTTCAGCCAACTATCATCTTCCAGCAGGATGGCGCGCCACTTCACTAGGGACTGCGTCTCGAGTTATTATGCCAAACATTTCCAGACCGGTGGATTGGAAGGGACGCCCCAATTCACTGGTCACCTCATTCCCCAGATATCACTCTCTTGGACTTTCCCCAGATATCACTCTCTTGTTCTTCTTCCTATGGGGTTATGTTAAAGATATCGTGTATTGAACAAACGTTCAGGACATCAACAACCTGAAACAAAGGATCACTGATGCTACTGCCACCAGTGACGAAGCCATGTTATGGCAAACATGGCTGGAAATCAAATACTGCCTTGATGTGCTTCATGCAACGAATGGTGCCCATGTTGAAGTGTACTAAATAAGTTTGGAGAACTTTCATTCTTACTCTTCATTATACAACAAATTTCACAGGTTTATCTATTCATTTGTATTTTTAATAAATTCTTGTTTACATTAACTTTCAGATTCCTCTGTAAACAGACATTTTGTGGAAACCCTATACTAGATATTTAAACACATATACACAGTGCAGCATCATTATATGACCCCCAATTATGTGATAAATCACTACAATTATTACAATTCAAAAGTTATACCATATATCCAGTCTAAGTACAGTGTTAAAAAATTAATCGTGATTTTGTTAAAATGATATTATCGATGGCCACCTCCGAAAATCCCATGCAGCTGCGGCGATGCATGCAATCCCAAATGACTGCCCAGTGTTTAAACTGGCTGTGATCATTGCCTTGCATTCTATTTTGTGCAAGAAAGACCACTGAAACATCACTGTTGTCACCAAATAACAGTGCAAGTACAGTACTTACCAAATACTGCAGTGTGCAATTTTAACCCGTGGATTGCGTAATCACCTTTTTTTTTATCCCCCTGTGGTGTACAAAAAATTAAGATTTTTTTTTTTTTAGTTTTTGTTTATTATAAACTTGAAAATAAACATCCAGGGCATCATCTGGTGAAAAAAACAAACTCTCTCTCTCTCTCTCTCTCTTTCTCTCTCTCCGCATAGCACCATGCGTAAGTTTGCATAGGCGTACAGTAGTGAAAAAATGAATATTTTTTTTTTTTAGTTTCTGTTTATTATAAACTTGAAGACAAACATCCTGGGCATCATCTGGTGAAAAAGAAAAAATTCTCTCCCTCCTTGTTTGCATAGCATCATGCATAAGTATGCATAGGGGTGGAGTAGTTAGCAGTAATGCACGGCCACAGGAAGGTTAGCACAGTTTGAGCTGTGGCTCGCAACGCGACGTTTCCCAGCCTGAGCTGTGGCTTGCAATCCACGGGTTAAGTGAGTGGTAGGTGGGGGCACTCACCATCCACTCACTCAATGTAGTGCTGCTCTTGGATGACTGCCATTTCCTCTATTCTTTCTATCCTTCCTTCCTCTTCTGTCTTTCTTTACTTCATTCTTTCCTGTTCCTTCTGCCTACGAGTGGCTCTACACTGAGTGACAAACCAAATGGTTTCCTATACACCAGGAAACCATTTACTATGCTCGGTGATAACTATATACTGTAACCAAATTATGGCACCTGGTGGTTTAGTGGGTAATTAAAGTGCTCCAACCAGATTGAGCCTGTGTAGGTTTATATCCAAGGAGTGGCTGGGGTTCATTGCTCATGTAATGCCACTCAGGGATGTGTAAGGCTGGTCACTCTCATCTTATATGTCAGGACAAGGTTGCCTAGCCCCAGGCTCCTACGTTCTTCATGGGGCAACGCAGGATTAGATGATGATGATGATACTTTTGTGTGTGTGAAATATTGTATTCAAATTGTGACTTGGAAATTGTGTCAACCTTACATAACCATCATCCATTTAACAGGCCACTACTCAGCCAACTAAGACATGATGCCTGCCATGTTAACATGGGCTATGATTGTCAATTTTGTTCTAATATATTTTGTGCATGAAAGGCCGCTGAAACACCACCGTTATTACCAAATAACAGTGTAAGTGCTTGACAATAGTGCAGTGTGCAATATTAAGTGACACCTTTTCGTGTGTGAAATAATGAAACTTGGGACTTGGAAATCATGTCAACCTTACATAACTATCATCCCCATAATGGGCCCATACTCAGCTGACTAAGCCAAGATGGCCACCCAGTGTTTACATTCAATGTGATCATCAGCCTTTCACTTTATTTTGTACATGAATGGCCACTGGAACACCACTGCTATAGCCAAATAACAGTGCAAGTGCTTAATATATAGTGCAGCGTGTGGTATTAAGTGAAGTGATACTGTGTGTGTGGATGAAAGGATGCGAAGGTGTGTAATGGGTGCAAGAGCTCATAGAGGTTGAGGGAGTGGACTTCCTGACCACTACTTGGTGGTGGCCACAATTAGAATTCAAGTAAGATGGAGGAATAGAAGAATGGAAAGACGAGAGGAAGGAGTAGTTGCAAGGAAAGTGGAAAGGTTACAAGAGGATGAGAAAAAGGCAGAGTATAAGAAAGAAGTGGAGGAACGATTGGGCAAATATGAATTGGAGCAGATGGGAGACGTGGAAGGTGTGTGTAAGATATTTACAGAAGAAATATGTGCAGCATGTGCTGTGGTGTGTGGAAGGAAGAGAAGACACAGGGGGGTGCAAGGAACAGCGTGGTGGAATGAAGAGGTGAGACAGGCTGTGGCACAAAAGAAGAAAGCATATAATGAATGGATGAGAAATAGGGGCGTGGAAGAAGTTGAGAGGCGGAAGAGAGAGTTATATGTAGAAAGAAAGAGAGAGGTGAAAAGATTAGTAAGAGAGAGTAAGAAGAGAGTGGATGAGGAATTTGGAAGGAACTTGAGTGTAAAGTGGAGGGACTGTAAGAAAATGTTCTGGAAAGAGGTGAAAAGAGTAAGACAAGGTGGAAGTGAAGTCAGCAGGGGAGTGAAAGATAAAAATGGTAGATTACTAGTGGAGAAGGGAGAAAAAGTGAGCAGATGGAGAGAACACTTTAAGGAATTGTTGAACATAGAGGATGGAAGTAATGCAAGTATAAGTGGCTGGGGAATGGCTGGGAGAAGGAGGGAGGTGAGAAGACAGGAAGAAATCAGTAGGATAGAAGTTGTGGAAGCAATGAAGAAAATTAAATCGGGGAAAGCCCCAAGAATTGATGGAGTGTGTGGTGAAATGCTGAAGCATGGGGGAGAGATAGTAGTAAAATGGATGTGCAAGATGTGCAGATTGGTCTGGGAGGAAGGTAGAGTCCCAGAGGATTGGAAGTCAGGTATAATTATTCCCTTGTACAAAGGAAAAGGGGAAAAGAAGTGTGTGGTAATCATAGGGGCATTTGTCTTCTTAGTATAATGGGAAAAGTGTATGGTAGGATACTTATTGACAGAGTTAGAGAAAGAACAGAGAAATTAGTTGGAGAAGAACAGGGAGGCTTTAGGAAGGGAAGAGGTTGTGTAGATCAGATATTCATTCTTAGATCTTTAGTGGAAAAGTTTCTAGAGAAGGGAAAGAAGTTGTATGTGGCTTTCATGGATTTGGAGAAAGCATATGACAGGGTGGATAGACAAGGATTGTGGAAAGTGTTAAGAATATATGGAGTAGATGGGAAGTTGTTGAATGCTGTGAAGAGTATGTACGATGGTGCGAAGGCTGCAGTGCGTGTGGATGGTGAACTAAGTGAATTTTTCTCTTTGAAAGTTGGGTTGAAACAGGGATGTGTCATGCCTCCATGGTTGTTCAATCTGTACATGGATGGGGTAATAAAAGAGGTACAAGGTAGGGTAGTGGATGTTGGAGTGGCCCTGGTGAGAGAGGATAGTGTTTGGAAACTCCCTGTACTGTTGTTTGCAGATGATACTGTGTTGTTGTGTGAAGACGAAGGGGAGCTGCAAGGCTTGGTGGATGAGTTTGGAAGAGTGTGTAAGAAACGGAATCTAAAGGTGAATGTAGGGAAGAGTAAAGTGATGGTCTTTGAGAGAGGTGAAGTCAGTGAATGTACAGCAAGGTTGGATGGTGAGGAATTGGAAAATGTGAGTACGTTTAAGTACTTGGGTAGTGTGATGAGTAAGGATGGAGGTTTGGAGGGTGAAGTGCTTGAAAGGGTACAGCAGGGAAGAAAGGTTGCTGGTTCTTTGAAAGCAGTGATAAGAAACAGGGAAGTGAGCATGGAAGTGAAAAAGTTACTACATGACAGTATTGTGATACCAACTCTAACGTACGGAAGTGAAGCTTGGACGTTGTTGGAAGGACACAAGTCAAGAGTGAGAGCAGTGGAAATGACATTTTTAAGAGGAGCCTGTGGAGTCACATGGAGAGACAGGCTGACAAATGAGGATATAAAGGAGCATTGTGGTGTGGATGTGGATGTGATAGGAAGCATTATGAGGAACACACTGAGGTGGTTTGGCCATGTGGAGAGAATGGAGGGTGAAAGACTGACGAAGAGAGTGTATGTGAGTGAGGTGGAGGGGGGAAGAGGGAGGGGGAGCCCGAGGATGAGATGGAGGGATGGGGTGGAGAGGTATATGAGAGAGGGGGGTGTGAGTTGGGAGCAGAGCAGTGAAATGGCGGGGTACAGGGCGACTTGGAGGCGATTTGTTTGTGGCCACCCCAAACGGGATTGAGGCGTCTGGCAATAGATAGATAGATAAATACTGCATCTTTTTGTGTGGAGTGATCATTCAGGCCCTCCAACTGTCCCCCTGCCTCAAGGGGGGGAAGGGGCTTGATGACAACCCATACCGGCACAGGACAATCATCAGGTGGGTGGCATTTTTTTCTTTTTTTTCAATTAAGGTCACCCTCCCTAACCACACTGAACCCATGTTACATCAACCTCATTATGTGATAATTCGTTACGCAATAGGTCTTCACTTGATGCAACCATATTGCATAAAGTGGCCAGATTGCATATACACAGATAGACAGACAGATAGATATTATGCATGGAAGAAGAAACAAATGGCTGAAGCCCACAAGATGGTTCCCTAAAAATAAAATTTAAAACCTAAAGAAAATGAATATTCACTTATTCTGGGATGCCTGGACACACACCATTTAAAAGACTGGAGGTCACAGGCAGTAGAATATACAGACAGAGGAAGACAGCTCAAGTTGACCCGTTGCATACATAAAGAATGGAAGCAATGGTTAACTCTTGCATTAGAAAGAGTTTGCACTAGGTGGGTGCTATGCACCTACCACAGTGGTGGCGATATGTTGGCAGACAGTTCAGAGGAGCAGTGACCATTGAAGCAGTGATACTAAAGAGATAAAGATGCAACAGTGCATTGAAGATGCAGAGGTTGAAGTAAGCCAGTACAAGGGGAAGAGTTAATAAGATGAAAAGCCTTTGACTCCACCTTGTTGACAGGAACTGAAAGTGGGAAGCCTCCCCACATATGACAGTTGTTCCTGACATAGGGGTGAATAAAACCCCTGTATACAGTCAATAACTGTGCAGGGGTAGAGTAGGCACAGAGTCAGCTTAGCAAACCTAACCTCTTGGAAGCACATTTTACATCATCATCATTCATCATCACCCGGACCTCCTTTACCACCCAAGGGCAGGGTGAGGAGTAGCAATGTCCAGACACCCCAAATTTGCCCAATCCAATGGGCCACACTTCCATTCACTCATCATTCAAGTCCCCGGAATCCTGGATCTATCAGATATGACAAAAAACTTTAACCACGTTCTGTGGCTTCACATAAACATATCCGACTGAGTCAATTTCTACAAGGGTGGTAATATGATCTTTCAAATATAATTCCTGAGAGAATGAAACCCTAAGTATGTTCAAAGATGATGCAGGACTGAATTGGACACTGTTAAATATAAAAGGATGCTCCTGTGGAAGACTGACAGGTCAAAGATGTAAGAACTGAGTTTTTGATGAAGTAAAAAACAATACAGTTACTCCAATCAGAGATGTGAACCACGTCAGATATTAGGTGTGCCATATTATCATCCTGTGTTTCTTGAAGTAACTGATGAGGGAGGGGTAGACCGAGGATGAGGTGGAGGGATGGAGTTGAGAGGTATATGAGGGAGGGGGGGGTGAGTTGGGGGGAGGGGAGTCAAATGGTGGGTGACAGAGTGACTTGGAGGCGTTTTGTCTGCGGCCACCCTTTGCGGGATTAGGGCGTCGGGCTATAGATAGATAGATAGATAGAACTGATGAGATGGATGTTGAGAGAAGGGAACGGATAAGTGAAGGGCGGAGTCTTCAGTGTATGAATGGATATGATTAGATGTACAGCTTGGAAAGTCACTGATGAATAAAAGGAAGAGAGTTGGTGATAGGACAGAACCCTGAGGAACACCACTACTGACAGCTCTAGGAGAAGAATGGTGGCCATCTACAACCGCAGCTACAGAATGACCAGGAAGTAACCTACAGACGAAGTCAGAGACTGATGGATAGAAACTGTGAGAGGGTAGTTTGGAAATTAAAAATTTATGTCAGACTCGACTGAAAGCCTTTGAGATGTCAGGTGCAATGACAAAGCTTATGCCAAAGTCCCAAAAGGAGGAGGATGACCAGGAGTCTGAAAGGAAGGTGATAAGATCACTAGTGGAGCCTCCCTGGTGGAACCCATACTGGCAATCAGTGAGAAGGCTGTGATAGGAAACATGCTTTAAAATTTCTTGTGAAGGATAGATTAAAAACCTTTGGATATCGAGTGGTAAAGCAACTGGGCACTAGTTAGAGCGCTGGAAATGGTCACCCTTCTTTGGGACGGGCTGAATGAAAGCAAACTTCCTGCAAGAAGGAATGGTGTACAAGTCGACAGGCAAAGGTGAACGAGGTTACCTAGGTTGGGTGTAAGCAAAGAAGCCAAGTCGTTCACAATAACATTAGGTACTCCATCAAGCCCATATGCCTTGTTAGCATGCAAATCAGTGATGGCAGAAAGTACCTCAACTGAAGAAATTTTAAAGTCAGTCATAAGGATGTGTCATGTCTCCATGGTTGTTCAATCTGTACATGGATGGGGAAATAAAAGAGGTACAAGGTAGGGTAGTGGATGTTGGAGTGGCCCTGGTGAGAGAGGGTAGTGTTTGGAAACTCCCTGTACTGTTGTTTGCAGATGATACTGTGTTGTTGAGTGAAGACAAAGGAGAGCTGCAAGGCTTGATGGATGAGTTTAGGAGAGTGTGTAAGAAACGGAATCTAAAGGTGAATGTAGGGAAGAGTAAAGTGATGGTCTTTGAGAGAGGTGAAGTCAGTGAATGTACAGCGAGGTTGGATGGTGAGGAATTGGAAAATGTGAGTATGTTTATGTACTTGGGTAGTGTGATGAGTAAGAATGGAGGTTTGGAGAGTGAAGTGCTTGAAAGGGTACAGCAGGGAAGAAAGGTTGCTGGTTCTTTGAAAGCAGTGATAAGAAACAGGGAAGTGAGCATGGAAGTGAAAAAGTTACTACAAGACAGTATTGTGATACCAACTCTAACGTATGGAAGTGAAGCTTGGACGTTGTTGGAAAGACACAAGTCAAGAGTGAGAGCAGTGGAAATGAGTTATTTAAGAGGAGCCTGTGGAGTCACATGGAGAGACAAGCTGACAAATGAGGATATAAAGAAGTGTTGTGGTGTGGATGTGGATGTGATAGGAAGCATTGGGAGGAACGCATTGAGGTGGTTTGGCCATGTGGAGATGATGGAGGGTGAAAGACTGACGAAGAAAGTGTATGTGAGTGAGGTGGAGGAGGGAAGAGGGAGGGGGAGGCCGAGGATGAGATGGAGGGATGGGTGGAGAGGTATATGAGAGAGGGGGATGTGAGTTGGGAGCGGGGCAGTGAAATGGCAAGGGACAGGGCGACGTGGAAGCGACTTGTTTGTGTCCACCCCAAATGGCATTGAGGCATCTGGCAATAGATAGATAGATAATCATAAGGAGGTCAGAAGATGGAAGAGATGGAGGAGGAGCACTGGGATCGTCTAAGGTGGAACTGGAGGAGAAAATCTGAGCAAAGAGTTCTGCTTTGTCAGTAGAAGAAACAGCTTCAGAACCATCAGAGCGGCAAAGATATGGGAAAGAGGATGAAGTAAAGTAGTTTGAAAGTTTTTTGGCAAGGTGCCAAAAGAGCAGAAAGAAACAGAGTTGAAGAGTTCTGAGCATTTAGTGTGAATGAAACTATTCTTAGCAGAGCAGAAAAACAGACAGCATAGCTTCAGGAAGACATTTCCTCTAGCTGCTAAGATATATATATAGGTGTACGTAGAGAGAGAGAGAGAGAGAGAGAACGGTGATCGTGTTGAAAGAAGCCTGATTGATTAGGTGCTCGTAGAGAGGTCGATGATGGGAACAGTTGCTGATACAAGGGCTGTGAGAGGACAATGTGGAGGTCTGTCAGATCATATGATCGTGGTATGCAAGATCAAGCTGAGAGGAGTGAGGTGGATCAGGGGAGAGAGGAGCAGTCAGGGAGAAAGACTGAAAGTTGAGAAGCTGAAGATCAAAGAAATGGCAGATGAATACAGGACCAAAGTAGAGGATGAGTTAGAATTATTGAATTGGAATGAAATGGATCTGGACAGACTGTGGAATGCATATAGGGACTGCTTAGTTAGGAATGCTAAAGCGGTGTGTGGTGTGGCAAGAGTAACAACAAAGAAGAAAGGTACGGCATGGTGGGATGAGGAGGTAAAGAGAGCGGTAGAGGAAAAGAGGAAGAAGTGGCTAAAGTGGTTACAGGATAGGGGTTCAGTTGAAATAAGAACTGAATATGTTGAGAGCAAGAAGCACGTAAAGAGACTAGTGAAGAGGAAAAAGAAGGAGGTAAATGAGGATCTAGGAAGAAAAATGAATGCGAACTACTCTGAAAATAGAAAGTTATTCTGGAAAGAGGTGCAGAAATGTAGAAGTGAAAGCGGAAAGAAATGGGATGGTGTGAAGGATGCAGGTGGTAGATTATTAACCCATGGAGATGAAGTAAGGACCAGATGGAAAGAATATTTTGAAAGCCTGATGAATGGGGATAGAGAGGGCAGAGCAGCTGTAAACATGATTCGTTTTGTGGGTGTGCAGAGAAGGAATGCAGTGCCAGGAGACGTGACACTCGCACAGGTGAAGAGTGCTGTGAAGTGGCAGAAAAATGGGAAAGCAGCTGGGGTTGATGAGGTGTATGCAGAGATGCTTAAATGTAGTGGAGAGAATGGAATGAAGTGCTTGATGGAGATATGTAAGAAGGCATGGATGAGTGAAACTGTGCCTGCAGAGTGGAAAAAGGCTGTGCTTATACCCCTGTACAAAAATAAAGGTGAACGAATTGAGTGCAAGAATTATCGTGGCATAAGCTTACTGAGTGTGGTAGGGACGGTATATGGAAGAATTATTATAGGAAAGTAAGAGAGATATCAGAAGTCCTAGTGAGTGATGAACAGGGTGGCTTTAGGAGTGGCAAAGGATGTGTGGACCAAATATTTGCAGTAAGACAGATAGTATAGAAGGCTTGTGAGAAGGACCATAAGGTGTTTATGGCATTCATGGATCTGGAAAGAACACATGACAAAGTGGGCAGAGAAGGATTGTGGAAAGTTTTGCGCATGTAAGGTGTAGAGCGTAAGCTGCTAGGTGCCATCAAGAGTTTTTATTAGGTAGTGAAGCATGTGTCAGGGTTAATGGGCATCTAAGTGAATGGTTCATGATCAGTGTGGGCATGCAACAAGGTTGTGTGATGTCCCCATGGTTGTTCAATGTATATATGGATGGGGTGATGAGAGAAGTGAAAACACGAGTAATGGAGAAAGGGATGGCATTGGTAATGAATGGTGATGGATGGAATATCTCAAATTTGTTGTATGCTGATGATGCAGTGCTGCTTGCAAGTACCAGACAAGAACTTGGTAGGCTAGTGCAGAGTTTTGCTGATGTCTGTAAGCATCATTCCTTAAGAGTAAATGTTGAAAAGAGTAAAGTGATGGATATTGAGAGAGAAGGTGACTCACAGTGCAATGTAACAGTGAATGGAGAGAGACTGGAATCGGTGAGAGAGTTCAAATACCTGAGTACAGTGATAGAAAAGAGAGGAAAATGTGCAAAAGAAGTTGAAAGTAGAGTGACACAAGGAAGAAAAGTAGCTGGTGCAATGAGGGCCTTGATAAGAAACAGAGGAATGAGTGTTGCAGCTGCATGAGGCTTACATGAAGGAGTGTTAGTGCCAACTTTAACATATGGATGTGAGACTATGGTGTGGCATGAAAATGAACAGTCAAGAGTAAGAGCAGTGGAGATGGGATTACTGAGGAATGTATGTGGAGTACAGAAGGTGGATAGGATACAAAATAACGTGATTTGTGAAAGATGCGGAGTGAGGAAGTCGGTGGACACCAGAATTGAAGAGAATGTACTGAGATGGTATGGTCATATGGAGAGAATGGATAACAATAGAGTGATGAAGAAGGTATATCTGAGCAAATTCGAAGGAGGGAGGGGGCGAGCTAGGCCAAGGAGAAGGTGGAGAGATATGGCAGATGAATGTGTGAGGAAGAGAGGTTTGGAAGTCAGTGAGGCTAGGGAACTGACAAGAGATCGAGCTGGCTGGATGAATTTTGTGAGGAGAAGTGCATGATCAGGGATTTTGGTACCCCTTTTTAACGTGGCAGCATCTGGATTGACTCTGTCAGATGCAATTATATGAAGCTACAGAACGTGGTGAAAGTTTTTGGCGTATCCGATTGAGCCAGGATTCCGGGGGCTTGAATGATGGGTGAATGGAAGCGTGGCCCATTGGATTGGGCAATTTTGGGCTGTCTGGACATTGCTACTCCTCACCCTGCCCTTGGGTGAAAAAAGGAGGTCCGGATGATGATGATGATGATATAGATATATATATATAGATAGATAGATAGATAGATACATACATATATATATATATATATATATATATATATACTGGAGGAAATGGATTAAAATGAAGTTCAGTAGATGACTCTGCAGGAAGTTGCAAGGGAGTCTTATGCAGCTACAACCTAAAATGTTATAAAAGAAGTTGTCAAAAGACACTATGAAATGTAGTGGGTCTAATACCTTACAATGAAATACCTGAACTTTGCTGTACATGTGATGAATGGTTCAATGGTATTAACTAATACTGAGGCATTCCCCCATCTCACTTGACTTCATTTTCAGAATAGCCCTTTGTTAACACAGTATTTCATTCCAGAATCTCCCAAATCTTCACAATGAACTGTACTAGAGCCACCTTGAGATCAGCTATAATCATGAGAATATGACATCATTTTATGGAGATCTGTAAACTGCATTTGAACCAGCAGAAATGCTAGACCCTAATTTAATCCACTTGGCACTGATGTAACAAAGAACTTCTTTGTTTGTTTCCATTCTTTGTTTACAGTCTACATTTTCCATCCAGCTTTTGATAAATAATTCCTATTCCAATAAATAGAATGTATGCCAGCAACAATCTGGATACTAACTAGGATTACATGCAAGCTCACAACCAATAGTCTTCACCAATACAGGAAATTTAACACTCAATTACAGACTTTCCAATCTCTGCAATTGTGGTGGCTCAGTAGTACCACATTAACATGCATAAGCAATGAATCTGGGATGAAAAACAGGCTGTAAGACACATTTAATGGGCATGCTGGCAGTATATTCTTCCATTCACTAACATTATGTTTACACCCTGCAGGTTCATAATGGTGATAAAACTTGTGACATACTGTATACATACCCAAATCAAACACTGACTTTCACATGCACTGTCCTCACTGCTGACACCTCTCAATTTGCACTTCATCAGAACTTAAAAGGGTTAATTCTGATTACAACTTCCACTGATGATTAAATAATGCCCTGCAGTGAAACTTTTACTGACTGACACAGATACAGTTACAATAATCTTGTCAGCTTCAGTTCTGCCTCTGTATTTGTGCTTAACAAGTACAGCTCTATAGTTCCTAAACAACACAAATTCAAAGACATCCCTTAACTTCCATTTTAGTAAGAAATGATATATGGTATCATCTCAACTTTCCTGCCACTTTATGTGCAATGCAGTGCCTAACCTTCTTAGCACCCTCATGAAGGCGACGGGCCCTTGAGTAGTAGCCCAGACCAGCCCACACCTGGTTGACCTCCTCCAGAGTAGCTTGAGCCAGGTCTCCCACAGTAGGCCACTTGGCCATCCACTGCTCAAAGTAGCTGACCACTGTGCTGACCTGAGTCTGCTGCAGCATGATTTCTGATACCCATACTGTAAAGAAGAAACACGTGTTAAATGTCCATCCCTTCTCCATAATGATACACCATCACCATCATCAGCTTAATTCTGTTCGCCACAACCACATGAGATGGAAATTGTTCAAAAACAGGAATAGGAAACTATGTCGGGGTAGGGGTGGATGTGTAGGGAAAGAGGTGTGTGGTGGGGACATGTCAGGGAAGGTGTGTGTGGGGGGGGGATGGATGCATGAAGGGGGGGGCTACAGAGGGGGAAGGTGTGATTTGAGGAGGGAATGGGCAAATAAGGGGATGGAGTGTGTAGTGGTGGTGGTGGAGGAGGATTGTTGTGGAGTTCTTACGCTGATCAACTGAGTGACCCCCAAAACAAGCTATATACCCATTCACTTATCATTCAAACTTCTGAAATTCTTTGCTTCATCTTGCCCCAATCATGCCTGATGCACCCCCTTCTACTTCACTGGTGCATCAAGAAAGTGTGTGTTCAAGATTCCCTACCAGATCACAAGGGGTCAGACCTCAACATATCACCTGACTTCATCATCAACATCATTATCATCATCAGGATCTCTTTTCCCACCCTAGGGCAGGGCGAGGAGTAACAATGTCCAGACAGCCTAAGTTTGCCCAATTCAATGGGCCATGCATCCTTTCACTCATTATTCAAGCCCACTGAATCCTGGCTCCATCACAGGCCAAAAAAAAATTTCACCCCATTCTGTAGCTTCACATATACCAATCTGACAGAGTCAAACTGAACGCTGTCATGTTAAAAAGGGGTGCCAAAACCCTGGTTAAGCATTTCTCCGCACAAACTTCATCCAGCCAGCTCAGTCTGTTGTCAGTCTCTTAGCCTCACCGATTTCCATATCTCTCTTCCTTACACACTCATCAACCATATCCTTCCACCTTCTTCTTGGCCTACCTGGCCTCCTCCCTCCTTAGATATACCTTTTTCATCACTTTATTGCCATCCATTCTCTCCACAACACCAAACCATCTCAGTACACTCTCTTTGATTCTGGTGTCCACAGACTTCCTCACTCCACATCTTTCACGAATCACATTATTCAGTATCCTATACACTCTGTGTACTCCACATGATTTCCTCCGCAGTCCCATCTCCACTGCTCTTACTCTTGACTTTTCATTTTCATGCCACATCATAGTCTTACATCTGTATGTTAGAGTTAGCACTAACACTCTCTTACGTAAGCCTCATGCAGCTGCAACACTCAAGCCTCTGTTTTTAATCAAGGCCTTCATAGCACCAGTTACTTTCCTTCTTTGTGTCACTCTACTTTCCACTTTTTTTGCACACTTTCCTCTCTTTTCTATCACTGTACCCATGTATTTGAACTCTCACCAATTCCAGTCTCTCTCCATTCACTGTAACATCACATTAGAAGTCACCTTCTCTCTATATAACCATCACTACTCATTTCTACATCTACTCTCAAAGCACGACGTTCGAAGACATCAGCAAAACTCTGCACTAGTCTACCAAACTCTTGTCTGGTATTTGCAAGTAACACTGCATCATCAGCATACAACAGATCTGAGATATTCCATCTGTCACCATTCATTACCAATGTCATCCCTTTCTCCATTATTCTTGTTTTTACTTCTCACATCACCCCATCCATATATATACTGGACAACCATGGGGACATCACACAACCTTGTTGCACACCCACACTGATGGTGAACCAATCACTTAAATGCCCATTTATCCTTACACATGCCTCACTACCATCATAAAAACTTGATGGCACCTATCAACTTACCATCTACACCGTACATGTGCAAAACCTTCCACAATCTTTCTGTCTACTTTGTCGTATACTTTTTCCAGATCCATAAATGCCATAAACACTTTATAGTCCTTCTCACACGCCTTCTCCACTGTCTAACTGCAAATATTTGATCCACATATCCTCTGCCACTCCTAAAGCCACCCTGTTCATCACTCACTAGGACTTCTGATATCCCTCTTACTTTTCTACAATAATTCTTCCATATACAGTACCTTCCCTACTATGCTCAACAGACTTATGCCACGATCATTCTTGCACTCACTTCGCTCACCTTTATTTCTGTACAGGGGTACAATCATTGCCTTTTTCCACTTCACTGGCACAGTTTCTCTCATCCATGCCTTCTTACATATCTCTAACAAACACTTCATTCCACTCTCTCCACTACACTAAACCCTTTCGCACATGGATAAGTTAATCATTTTTGTGGGACAAGACGTACCTGCTTCTTCCCTCCCCCCCTGCCCGCTGCGCGCTCCAAAAATGTGTATTCTCGGCTTATTTTCACCACCCAAACATGTTTATTTTGCCGCAAAACCCACATATTCCTATTTGTCAATATTTGTTTTACACGATAAGAAAAAAAATAAACGCTATACGTACATTAGGGCCGCGTGAATAAACATTCAAGAGCATACATTTCACTTCCCAGCATCATAAGTCCAATGTTTACTAGTCAATCTCTACATGTTACACATCATTGGAAAGGGAATTTTATTAGCTTTCGAATGCCAGAGGTCCCACTTTGATACGAGTATGGTGTTCGAGTAATAAGCGAAAAAGTAAAACCCATTTCCAACAGACAACAGATTTTTTTATTCGGGGAGCTTTAGTAAAAAACTTTTCGTGCCACTGTCATGTTTTTCTCATCCTATGCAGAATTTAACTGGCTTTCATTTGAGCCCAAAACAGTGATCCTAAGCCTCATAGTTTTCGAGAAAAATACAAAAAACTATGGAGCACCCACATCGTGTCGTGACTGTAGGACAGTTTCCTGCCTAAGCTATTGCACGTATTTCACTAATGCTTTGTACACTAGATATGCACACTATATTCACATGATTCACTGTCACTATTATTATAGCTGAATACTCAAATTTGGTGCAGGGTAGAGGCAGTGCAGCTGATTAGAAACAGTAGCATAATCTTCCTTGGGCCAACAGCTGATAGCGACCAGGATTGCTTCACAAACACCAAATTTCCTATTGCAAACACCAAATCTAATCACAACAGTGCCCAAACACTATACACAAGAACTACTGGTACAGTGAAATGTGTTGCACAGCCGGGACAGGAGTAAGAGTGGAAATTTAAAGGGACAGAACCGAGCAGTACCTTCCCCACTCACAGCTCATTTGGTACGGAATAACCTGTCCGCTCTCTTGTTGGTATCGGAACCCACAGTTGCCAACTTATTACTTTTGACAAGGAGCAGGAAAGCTATGACGCCTCCAAAATTGACGCCGATTGGCCAAAAATTTTTCCTCTGACAAAAGTTTTTATGCTTTAATGACACCAAAAGCGTCAACAAGTATAGTCGTGGCCACACCCATACGATGACAAATGCATCATCATTCGCAAAGGGGTTAATCATCTCTGCATACATCTCACCAACCCCAGCTGCTTTCTCGTTTTTCCATCACTTCACAGCATTCTTCACCTCTGCAAGTGTCACATTTCCTGGCACTGCATTCCTTCTCTGTATGCTCCCCAAACCAATCATGTTAACAGTCACTATGCTCTCTCCATTCCCATTCACCAGACTTTCAAAATATTCTTTCCATCTGGTCTTTATTTCATCCCCATAGGTTAATAATCTGCCACTTACATCCTTCACACTTTTGCATTTTCCACTGTCACTTCTACATTTCTGCACCTCTTTCCAGAATAACTTCCTATTTTCAGAGTTATTTGCATTCATTTTCTTCCTAGATCATCATTTACCTCCATCATTTCCTCTTCACTAGTCTCTTTATGTGCTTCTTGATCTCAATATATTCATTTCTTATTTCAACTGAACCCCTGTGTTGTATTCACTCTAGCCACCTCTTCCTCTTTTCCTCCACTGCCCTCCTAACCTCTTCATCCCACCATGCCATACCTTTCTTCTTTGTTGTTACTCTTGCCACACCACACACCACTTTAGCATTCCCAACTAAGCAGTCCCTATATACATTCCACAAGCTGTCCAGATCCATTTCATTCCAATTCACTGATTCTAACTCCTCCCCAACTTTGGCCTTGTATTCATCTACCATTTCTCTGATCCTCAGCTTCGACTTTCAGACTGTCTCCCTGGCAGCTCCCCTCTATCTTGGTCCACCTCACTCCTCTCAGCTTGACCTTGCATACCACAATCATATGAGCTGACAAACTTTCACATCTTTCTCTCACTCCCCTTGTATCGGCAACACTACCTGGCATCGATTTCTCTATAAGCATGTAATCAATCAGCTCCTTTCAACATGATCTCCATTCCCTCTATACCATGTATATTTATGTGCATCTTTGTGTTTAAAATAAGAATTACAAACGCACAACCTCCTTTCCTGACACATGTCCTTCAGTCACTTCCCATTATCATTCACTCCTGGTACTCCACTACTACCCATTATATCACGCACAGGACCAGTGCCTACTCTACCATTCATACTGGCCATTACAATCACTTTATAACTCCGGGGTATTTTGCCTACTACTTCATCCAGCTCATCCCAAAACCTGTCTTTCTCTATCTCACTCCCGTCATCACACGGTGCCTACACTACACAGTGCATACCTGACTTAACCTATTGAATTTTTATGGTATGATCATACAGAGAATGCTTCTGAACAGAGAGATGAAAAGGGCTATATGTGAGTGGGTCTGAGGATGGAAGAAAAAAGAAAGCAAAGAAGAATATAGAGTAAGCTCTCAATTATTCATCGTTGCGATATCTGGCCCAAAGCAATATCCGGTGCTGCTGGCTCGTCTCTATTAAAGCAATATCTGGCAAAATTATGCAACATCCGGTGCAAAGCAGGAAGTTACCTGAGGTTCTATGCAATATCTGGCAGGAAGGCATGTCAACCGGCTCATACACAGTAGACAACCAGCACCTGGGAAAACCCCGCAACACATCAGCCAATGAGAATGCCCACAGCAAGCCAGCCAATCAGAATTCGTGGCAGAAGCAGCCCAACCAGTGCGCCAACTTACTGTCGTTCTCTCATCCTCCCTTGTGGATTTCGCATAGTGAAGACGTATCTGTGCACTCTGTTGTGACCATGCAGTAGCAAAACCGTGGTGCTCAGACTTACTTTATGGCCTCCTATGCCTCACTTGTTGTTGCTGCAAAGCTTGTGGCCTCTAGGTGCTTCGTGTCCTAGTGGTCTACCGTGATTCTGAAATTACTGTACCCATATAATAATTACTGCCACTAGATCACATGGGATTAAGTGCACCGTACTGTACTGCATGGTGTACAACTATACCCTCCACTGATGCCAACACTAGATGGGTACATTTTACACTATGTACTATATTCCTGTACTGTATCAGTACTGGATTGTACTTTACATTTAATTTTTATCTTTTACTCATAGGAAAGTTTTTAGGATAGTGGGTTGAGACAGAGAGTAACACAATATCCAGCTCAACACCAAACGTTGAGCCAATGGGGTGGGTACTATGCAATATCTGGCGTTTCACTTTATTCGGCATAGGACTTGGGTGAATTACAACGGGTAATTGAGAGTTTACTGTAGTTAAATGTGGGAAATGAATGAGAAAAATGGTGATGTATGGAGGCTGAGTAAGATGAAGAACTGATGAAGAGCAATGAACTGATGAATGGATATGGAGATGCACATGACAAGTGTTGTACTTTTTTTTTTTTTTTTTTTTTTTTTTAAGTATATGGAATGCTTCTGTACCCCCCCAAGATTGTTTGTGAAGCATAAGATTCTAAGGAAAGAAGTGCCCATGGGTCAAGTTACAAAATAATAAAATAAAATAAAATGCAAACTGCAGTGGAACAAGGTCCAGGAGTGCATAGTATAGTCACGGCAAAAGCGTAACTGTAAAGAAGTGAAACACTGAAGTAATGTAATGGCATTCAATTCCTCAAATATGAAGAAAGTAATACTGTGCCATAGTGAGACCTGGGCAGTAAAGGAGGAGTACGTTCATAAGCTCAAACATACTAAGGTTAGAATGATCTGACGGACGGGTAGTGCATCCTTGAATGACAAGTCTGGAGGTTAGGACTGCAAATAAAGAGTTGACAAGAAGACTGCAATTTGAATGTATATATGTTGTGATAAGAAGGGGCAATGTGAGATGGTTTGGGCATGTGGAGAGGATGGCAGCTGACAACAAAGTGCGAAGATCAAGAGCTGTGAACGTTGAGGGTAGAGTTGTAAAAAAAAAAAAAGAGGTTTGGGACAAAGTCATAAAGTGCAACCTCAGGGCTAACGGAATGAAAAGAGAGGCTGGTAGAGATTGAGCAGCATGGAAGGCCATCATGTGGCTACCAAGGTTGAAGGAAGCAAGCACACTGGAGCCTTTATAAACAGCACAAACAATGCAATGAGGAGTCTCTCCTAAGTTTATTTAAAATCATCTTATATCATTGTAGTAATGGATACAATGGGAATTGCTTTTAACCTCTTCACTAAGTTGAGTAATATTCTGTTAGAGCCCAGAATAAATTGTTTACTGATGGAGGTAACAGATGAAGCATGATGATACAAGTGCTGTTAAGAACATCTACAGAATGACTAACATTGTAGCAAGAAATGACAGTTGATATGGAACAAATGCAAACAAGAGATACACTGCCATACCATGAGTGAATTCCTAGGGGAAAAAAAAAAAAAAAGGCAAAGCAAAATATTCCAGTAAATTTTTCTATCATAAGTCACATTAAATAATGTCATTAAGATATAGTAATCAATGCATATATAATCTTCACATTCTAAACATGATTACAGGATGTAAAAAAAAATGGTATGGCAAGGACTGAATTGTCCCCAAAAAATTTTTCCCATAAGTATTTAGGCTGCATGAGATCCTACTGTACTCTCTTCAAATAAATAAAGATGATAACAAAGGTGCCCTCAAAAAGATCCCTGTTTCTCCTCCAAACACAGTTACATAAATACAGTACATTTCAAAAGGCAGCATTCCATGCATGCATGGATCAATAATTACAGTACCTGATTTCATCTACAAGCATTAAAGCCACACCACTAATGTTGAAATTTTCCTATCACATGAGTTGTGGAACCCACCTGCATAGACCCTTTTATTCCTGTCAGGTTCAGTGGCTGCAATTGTACGCCATGGTAATACTCGCTTATTGCCATCATACCATGCCAGCAGTCGCTCCTGCACCCTAGTCAACTCATTTGCTGTGAAGTGATGCAAGGGTCCCACAATGGGACTAGCAGATGACTTGGCTGATCTCACCATACCTGCAACACAATACTGTACAGAAAAGAAAATCAAGTACCAGTAGGCCTATAGTACTGATATACAATTTAGTATTTCTCAATACTGACAAAATATCGAATCCAGTACTGGACATTCTCCGGTTACTTACACAGAATAACTGTCAAACTCTATATGACAAAGCTATAAAACTAATTAGCCTACTATCATCATCTATGATGTCTTGCTTCTTCCTGAGGAAATGCCCTGAGAGGGGACGGCCTTGACAGAAGTGTCTTGAGATCTCTTTATCCTTAGCCTACCTGTTTCTCTTGCTATACATTACGGTACGGTACATCTCTTGCATACTGAAGTGGCAGTATCATTACATACATAAAGCTGAGCTATTATCAAAGTGACTGAGGACTGGGAAACAGATTTTTTTTTTTTTTAATAAACTATAAACTATGCCTTCAGCTAACTTTCAACTTTCATGGAACACCAAATCTTTTTAAAGCAGCTGAATGGCACACAGGAAATTTAATGAAAAATGTAATATACTACTGGTTTGTTAAATAACAATCTTCTATACTTTCTGGCCCTCCCATTTGTCCACTTGGTTGTTCAGTTTGGTAAAGTAAGGTAAGGTATGGCTACAAAAGGCTGCAACCTTAAGTTAGGATGTTTATGAGTTAAGATCCCCTTGCATGGTCATATTAAAAACACATCTTTCTGGTGCATTTTTGTATGTAGCTTGAAACTGACCTTCACTTCCCTGGAAAAATCTCTTTGGGGGAAATGTCATTTATTACCCCCCAAATAACTTTTCCTGTGAGAAGTCTGAAACACACACACACACACACTCTTTCTGGTAACCGAGTACAATGTTAAAACAAATACATACAGCATCCTATACAGTATTTGGTGAAGCATGAGGTGGTATCATACCAATGTAACATAAATCAATATATCATTACCTAATAGCTTAAAAAATTTCAAAGAGATACTTCTGGAAAAGGCTATTTAGCCTATGGCTCCACCTCTAAATTTGTCATCTCTCAGTGGGTCTTGGTGGTCCACGCATTAATGATATATATACCTATGGGTTTCAGTATTTACACAGGTATGATTTTTTTTCCCTGCAGTTGATTTAATTTTCGGAATTACACCAAACTAACGAATGCCGTAATTAATATGCTCATTACTTAGTTTATGCAATTCTGAGCTATACCTCTTTAATAAACAGTTATTGGAAATGTAGTTTTACAGACAGTAAAGCTCTTTTAAGGCAGACAAGTACTGTGAATGACATACTTCCAGTTCAGGCTACACAACTGGAAGTGTCTTCCAGTTCAGGCTACACAACTGGAAGTGTCCAGTTTAAGAAAAGACAGGCTGGGGGAAAATTTGTCTCAGGATACCCTGATAAAGACTAGAGTGCCTGTACTGTGTCTATCTATCTATCTAGTGCTAGACGCCTTAATTCCGTACAGGTTGGCCACAAACAAATCGCCTCAATGTCATCTTGTCCCCCGCCATTTCACTGCCCTGCTCCCAGCTCACACCCCTCTCTCTCATATACCTCTCCACTCTATCCCCCCACCTCATCCTTGCCCTCCCCCCCCTCTCCATCCCTCCACCTCCCTTACATACACTCTCCTCGTCAGTCTCTCGCTCTCCATCCTCCCCACATGGCCAAACCACCTCAATGTGTTTCTACTAATGCTTCCCAGCACATCCACATCCACACCACAATGCTCCTTCACTTCCTCATTTGTCAGTCTGTCTCTCCATGTGACTCTATAAGCTCCTCTCAAATACCCTAACTCATTTCCACTGCCCTCACACCCGACTTTGTACCTCCAACAAGGTCCTAGCTTCAATTCCATATGTTATGAGTTCCTATCACAATACTGTCATGCAGTAAAATTTTCACTTTCATGCTTACTTCCCTGTTTCTTATCACTGCTTTCAAAGAACCAGCAACCTTTCTTCCTTGTTGTACCCTTTCAAGCACTTCATCCTCAAAACTTCCATCCTTACTCATCACACTACCCAAATATTCAAAAGCACTCACATTTTCCATTTCCTCCTCATCCAACCTCACTGTAAATTCAGTTACTTCATTTCTCTCAAATACCAGAATTTTCATTCATTCATTCATTCATTGCCAGATGCCATGTATCCCAAACGGGGTGGCCAACGGCCTAGAGTTAATTGTTTTACAGGGAGGGGCACTAATCCTCCACCGACACGTAGGGATGCCAACAGCATCTGGTGTTCCCAGGCGGTCACCCATCCAAGTACTAACCAGACCTTTGGATTCCGTTTCTTACATATTCGCCCAAACCCTTTCACCAAGCCTTGCAACTCCCCTTCGTCTTCACTTAACAACACAGTTTCATCTGCAAACAACAGTACATGGAATTTTCATACACTACCCTCTCTCATTAAGGCCGCTCCAAAATCCACTGCCATACCTTGTTTCTCTTCTATAAACCCATCCATGTACAGAACAACCAAGGAGACATGACACATCCCTGTTTCAATCCAACCTTCAAAGAGAAAAATTCACTTAGCTCACTGTCCGCACTCACTGCAGCCTTGGCAACTTCGTACATACCATTCACGGCGTTCAATGACTTCCCATTTACTCTCTAAATTTTTAATATTTTCCACACTCTTTGTCCACCCACCTTGTCATATGCTTTCTCCAAATCCACAGAGGCTGCATACAACTTCTTTCATTTCTCTAGAAACTTTTCCACTAAAGATCTAAGAATGAATATCTGATCTACACAACCTCTTCCCTTCCTAAAACCTCCCTGTTCTTCTCCAACTAATTCCTCTGTTATTTTCCTAACTCTGTCAACAGTATCCTACCATATACTTTTCCTATTACACAAAGAGGACAAATGCCCCTATGATTAGCACACACTTCTTTTTCCCCTTATCCTTTGTACAGGGGAATAATTATATTGTACTTGACTTCCAATCCTCCAGGACTCTACCTTCCTCCCAGGCCAATCCGCACATCTTCCACATCCATTCTACTACTATCCCTCCCCCATGCTTCAGCATTTCACAACACACTCCATCGATTCCTGAGGCTTTCCCCATTTTGACTTTCTTCATTGCTTCCACAAATTCTACTGATTTCGTCTTCTCTTCTCACATCCCTCCATCTCCCAGCCATTCCCCAGCCACTTATACTCACAATACTTCTATTCTCTATGTTCAACAATTCCTTAAAGTGTTCTCTCCATGTGCTCACTTTTTCTCCCTTCACGAATAATCTACCAATTTCTATCTTTCACCCCCTGACCAGCTTCTTTATCACCCTGTCTAACTCTCCTTACCTCTTTCCAAAACATTTTCTTACATTCCCTCCACTTTACACTCAAATTCCTTCCAAATTCCTCATCCACTCTCTTCTTACTCTCTCATACTATCTTTTCATCTCTCTCTTCTTCTCTACATATAAATCTCTCTTCTGTCCCTCAACTTCCTCCACACCTCTGTTTCTCATCCACTCACTATATGCTTTCTTTTTTTGTGCCACAGCCTGTCTCACCTCTTCATTCCACCATGCTGTTCCTTGCATCCCCTTTCATCTTCTGTTCACCCTACACACCACCTCACATGCTGCACAGATCTCTTCTGTGAATATTTTGCACATACGTCTATCCAACATTATGACCACTTTCTCTCTCGTTCCCACAGATATCGTCACAGTGGTCTTATGGTTCATCGACATAACGTGGTGTGTGCCCGCCTCAGACTGGGCTACCGACGTGTGTGGCACGTGGCTGGGGCGGGCAACGCACCTCATTTCTCCTCCTGTAAGCTGTGTGATGCACCCAATGCCAACACCCTTGACCATTATTGCTTGCAATGTCCACTTGTCTCTGCTTTAATACCACACAGACTCACATTAGTGGACACTTGTAAACATTTGTTGGAAGATGATAACCTAATGTTATTCTCATGCGTCATCCACACTTTGGTGAGTGTTAATTTGTTATAGATCGACAGCGTGTCCTGTGTGGCATGAGTCCCCCTGTACTCACCTCACATATGGCCGCATAGCACTGTAATAGGTTTGTCGCCTTCGGGCATAATAAATTAATCAATTCAAATCAATCTTGCACACACCTTCCACGTTCCCCATCTGCTCCAAATCATATTTACCCAGTCACTCTTCCACTTCTCTCTTATATTCTGCCTTTCTTCCATCCTGTACAGTGTAAGCTTATGAAATGTACAGTACAAGCAATAAACAATATGGTGTAAACATTGCCAAACAATTTTTTTTTTTTAACAAATGCATAAGTGCTTCTGTTTAGCTGCTTTCTTTTGTTGCTGACTGAATAAAATGCTGTATTGTTGTTGTTACTCAACCCTGGTCCACTGGACTGAGCAGACTCATCGACCACAGGAAAGCACCTGCCCCTATGGGGGTGTCCCATAGGTTTCCTACACTGTTGATGTTGTTTCTCAGCCTTTGTATGGCATGTGCTGTCCAATATTCCATTATGTGTTATATTGTTTGGGCTTAATCTACAAGCTGGACACAAGTCATCTGTAATTCCACTAACCCAAATCTAAACTGGTACTTGTGATGGCTGGGTGATGTCATGCTTTTGGCCTAGCTAGGTGCACTTGATTATTTAAATATACCTTTGATGGGTGGACGTCAAGAGGGGGGCTTGTAACGTGGTACTGTAACCGAAATGTTGTACTGCTCTGCATGTGAAGTGGGTATATAGGTGTTTTTTCATTGCTGTTTATCAGATGGCATCTGCCTGTCCCAGCATGTGGTGTTATATGTGGCATTGCAGGGCTCCATACACTCACTGCAACTGGACCACCCAGCATCTCATAGATTTGGTATCTGGGACATAGCACCTGTTGCTACATAGCTACTCGTCAAAAAAGACCATAATTCTGCAGTGGATAACCTTGCACATGGGCATCTGAGGCAATGATATTACTGACAAGACAGCTTCAGTAATCTTTAAGGAGACATGGAACCATGTTATTTGGCAGTTTTCTTGTTTTTATCCTTACCTTAGCTCTTCGTGGGATTCTTTAAGTGTTTTTCTTTTTTCTTTAATATCTTTTAAAGGTGGTGAAAAGTATTTTAAAAAGTGGTGTTTGCTTACTAACAGATGCCATCTTGTGGTGTGCAAAGACAGACAGATACCATCTTTGAATGCGTTTTTAACAAAATTACCCTTACCAATGTCTATTTATCCAACCAAAACCTGAATTTTCCTAACTTAACCTAATCTTATTATTAAAACTCTTTACCTAATACGCACAGCCTTTCCATACAGTATTTTCTATTGAAATGAGTCTTTCACAGGTTACTTATTATTCCTGGATTACCACAGTCACTGGGGATTTTATAAACTTACCTCTGAAAGCTGTAAATGATTTAAAATGTGTAAATATTCAGCTGATCCTTGCCAGCAACCGGCCATATTTAACGTTCCTAAAGCTCATTTTTAAATTTGAGAGCTTGCTGTCATGTGCATGTGAGGTTAGGTTGGATTTGGTTTGGTTTGATTAAATCATAAGGTTTCCCATTGCTTTGATACACGATACACTGACGCGACCAGTCGGAGCAATGGTTGGTAAACTATGCAGCCAGTCGGAGAGATCATCAGTCTACCACAGGCGACCTGGCTGCATCCTTTAATATGGTACCCCACAATAGATTTATTTTGTCTTTTTCCAATTGTTTCTTGCAGTCACAATGGAACAGTTAACTACCTGTGTTGTTTATGTACCAAAATTACTTACCTTGACATCATGGACTTGTTATAATATAGGTGGAGTGACTGCACCTGTTTGATAAAGAATTACCATCTTATGTATTCCAACCTCACCTAAACTATTTTATGCTGACCTAACCAAGCTTATCCTAACCTAACCTATCCCTTCTGTAATCATATTTTCCTTATTTATTGATGGACCCCCTTCATACTTGAAAATGTAATTCTCTACACCTTTACAAAGTCACTGATCAGTTCAAAGGTACCAGTAGGTAAAAAAAAGACAAATTATTTTAAAGAGGTGGTCAAGGATTGTGTGGGTAAAGTTGAAAGTTGGAATACAAATGTGGGCGATTGTGTGTGTGTATGCGCCAACGCAAGATCGTGCTAGAAGAGTGAGAGAAGAGTTCTGGACAAATGTAGAAGTGTGCATGGAAAAGTTTGGAAGGAATGAGAGAGTGTTTTTGATTAGTGATATGAATGGTAAAGTTGGGAATGTGAAGGTGGATGGAATAGTTGGTGAGTGGGGTGTGCCTGCTGAGATACATGAGAATGGGAGTGCGTCAGTGGACATTTGGGCTGGGAGGGGGTTGGTGATAGCCAATACCCTCTTCAGGCATAAAATGATCCACAGGTATACATGGCGAGTGATGAGAAGGGTGGGTGGTGAACTGAATGAAAGGAAGGCAATGATTGATTATGTGTGTGTGGATGATAGGATGCGAAGATGTGTAATGGATGCAAGAGCTTTTAGAGGTTGGGGGAGTGGACTTTCTAACCACTACTTGGTGGTGGCCAGAATTAGGATTCAAGTAAGATGGAGGAATAGAAGAAGGGAAAGACAAGAGGAAGAAGTAGTTGCAAGGAGTGTGGAAAGATTACAAGAGGATGAGAAAAAGGCAGAGTATAAGAGAGAAGTGGAGGAACGATTGGGCAAATATGAATTGGAGCAGATGGGAGACGTGGAAGGTTTGTGTAGGATATTTACAGAAGAAATATGTGCAGCATGTGATGAGGTGTGTGGAAGGAAGAGAAGACACAGGGGGGTGCAAGGAACAGCGTGGTGGAATAAAGAGGTGAGACAGGCTGTGGCACAAAAGAAGAAAGCATACAATCAATGGATGAGAAAAAGGGGCGTGGAAGAAGTTGAGAGGTGGAAGAGAGAGTTATATGTAGAAAGAAAGAGAGAGGTGAAAAGATTAGTAAGAGAGAGTAAGAAGAGAGTGGATGAGGAATTTAGAAGGAATTTGAGTGTAAAGTGGAGGGACTGTAAGAAAATGTTCTGGAAAGAGGTGAAAAGAGTAAGACAGGGTGGAAGTGAAGTTAGCAGGGAAGTGAAAGATAAAAATGGTAGATTACTAGTGGAGAAGGGAGAAAATGTGAGCAGATGGCGAGAACACTTTAAGGAATTGTTGAACATAGAGGATGGAAGTAATGCGAGTATAAGTGGCTGGGGAATGGCTGGGAGAAGGAGGGAGGTGAGAAGACAGGAAGAAATCAGTAGGACAGAAGTTGTGGAAGCAATGAAGAAAGTTAAATCGGGGAAAGCCCCAGGAATTGATGGAGTGTGTGGTGAAATGCTGAAGCATGGGGGAGAGATAGTAGTAGAATGGATGTGCAAGATGTGCAGACTGGCCTGGGAGGAAGGTAGAGTCCCAGAGGATTGGAAGTCAGGTATAATTACTGTATTCCCTTGTACAAAGGAAAAGGGGAAAAAGAAGTGTGTGGTAATCACAGAGGCATTTGTCTTCTTAGTATAATAGGAAAAGTGTATGGTAGGATACTTATTGACAGAGTTAGAGAAAGAACAGAGAAAATAGTTGGAGAAGAACAGGGAGGCTTTAGGAAGGGAAGAGGTTGTGTAGATCAGATATTCATTCTTAGATCTTTAGTGAAAAAATTTCTAGAGAAGGGAAAGAAGTTGTAAGCGGCTTTCATGGATTTGGAGAAAGCATATGACAGGGTGGATAGACAAGGATTGTGGATAGTGTTAAGAATATATGGTGTAGATGGGAAGTTGTTGAATGCTGTGAAGAGTATGTACGATGGTGCGAAGGCTGCAGTGCGTGTGGATGGTGAACTAAGTGAATTTTTCTCTTTGAAAGTTGGGTTGAAACAGGCATGTGTCATGTCTCCATGGTTGTTCAATCTGTACATGGATGGGGTAATAAAAGAGGTACAAGGTAGGGTAGTGGATGTTGGAGTGGCCCTGGTGAGAGAGGATAGTGTTTGGGAACTCCCTGTACTGTTGTTTGCAGATGATACTGTGTTGTTGAGTGAAGACGAAGGGGAGCTGCAATGCTTGGTGGATGAGTTTGGGAGAGTGTGTAAGAAACGGAATCTAAAGGTGAATGTAGGGAAGAGTAAAGTGATGGTCTTTGATAGAGGTGAAGTCAGTGAATGTACAGCGAGGTTGGATGGTGAGGAATTGGAAAATGTGAGTACGTTTAAGTACTTGGGTAGTGTGATGAGTAAGGATGGAGGTTTGGAGGGTGAAGTGCTTGAAAGGGTACAGCAGGGAAGAAAGGTTGCTGGTTCTTTGAAAGCAGTGATAAGAAACAGGGAAGTGAGCATGGAAGTGAAAAAGTTACTACATGACAGTATTGTGATACCAACTCTAACGTATGGAAGTGAAGCTTGGACGTTGTTGGAAGGACACAAGTCAAGAGTGAGAGCAGTGGAAATGACGTATTTAAGAGGAGCCTGTGGAGTCACATGGAGAGACAGGCTGACGAATGAGGATATAAAGGAGCATTGTGATGTGGATGTGGATGTGATAGGAAGCGTTATGAGGAACACACTGAGGTGGTTTGGCCATGTGGAGAGGATGGAGGGTGAAAGACTGACGAAGAGAGTGTATGTGAGTGAGGTGGAGGGGGGAAGAGGGAGAGGGAGGCCTAGGGTGAGATGGAGGGATGGGGTGGAGCAGTATATGAGAGAGGGGGGGGTGAGTTGGGAGCAGGGCAGTGAAATGGTGGGGGACAGGGCGACTTGGAGGCGATTTGTTTGTGGCCACCCCAAACGGGATTGAGGCGTCTGGCAATAGATAGATAGATAGATAGGTGGTCCTACTGTATGTCTCCATCAGGTTTATCACAACTTCTCTGGCTCATTTATGTGAGGAGCTGGTGGTTCTGGAGCCAGATGCTTTGTCCTTGATTGATTCAGTCAAACGAGCAACCAGTGCACTGTGGGAAAGAGAACTCAACATGTATCTTCCAAGTACAATACTTGGTCAATATCACCTGGATTCCTTCCCCCACGCATGGGCTAGACTTAAGCTGAGGCATGTTGATAGGACACTAACTTGTACAAGCACTGGACATACCATCCTTGCCCCTCACTTAAGAAGCTTGAATTTGGTGGACATCCCTGCATGCACCCGGTATGGGCATGAGGAAACCATTGCCCATGTTTTACTGGTCTGTCCCCACAACTATATGGAAAGGTAGGTAAATGTACGCTTTACTTTAAGCAGCAGACAGATCTTACCAATTCAGTTAACATTTCTCCAGTGTGTTTTCTGTACTTTTCATACTACTACCAGGGTGGTAAATTACCTTTTCCTGCTGAAAAATTTTCCCCCCGTTATTATCATCACATTCCTTCAGCCATACCGGTACTATTGATGTTTCCGGTGTAATGGCAAAAGCTTACTCAACCTACTCAAAGGGGGATTTCATTTTCCAATTTACAAACTGGAGGTTAGGTTTGGTTAAATTATTAGGTACAGTTAACCCAGGTTGGGTTGGGTTTAGTTAAACACTTAGGCTAGGACAGTCCTTTCTGTCATTACACTGGCAAATCCAAAACGAGTTGTCACAGCAGAACAGCGAAAAACCATGGAGAAACAGAATGAACTAGAAATGCTTATTTAAGACCCCAGAAATAATCAGAAAAATAAGGCTTATTTACTACCCCAGAAATAATCAGAAAAATAAGGCTTATTTACCACCCTAGAAATAATCAGAAAAATAATGCTTATGCCTAGAAACACTGTAATCAGAAAAATATAACAGACTATCAGGAAGAAGAACTGATTTGGTAAGGTGCTTCTACTTAAAGCAGAGTGCATGTTTACCACGAGGTGTACCTTGAGGGATTATTTGGGCATACTGGCAGTGAGGCAGTTCACCCTGTGAACTCTCACTGGTGAGTTACCGTAGCTCTGGACCTACTCATGCAGGCATGGATTTTCAAGCTCCTCTGCATATCTCATCAGTTTTGAGGCCCTATACCCAGGCTCTGATGTAATGTCTATCAAGCTGCTGAGGCGGTAGGGCGGAAATGGTCACCCCTTGTCTGTTGCACCCTTCAAATCTCTAAGAAAAGTGGGTAAAAATTAATATGCAAGAGTTGGTCAATTTTTGGTAGTTCACATCACTCGATTTCGAAACAGAAAATATATTTTCTGGTTGATTTTCGTATGATCTGAATGAATTTGAACTTCATTTTTTTCAAAAATAACTCGCGAAACAAAAAATATATTTTCTGGTAGATTTTAGTATGATCTGAATGAATTTGAACTTCATTTTTTTCCAAAATACAGTAACTTGTTTTGGAGATTAGGTCTACCGATGGCAAAATATACCGGTACCTATTTTTGGGTAGTTATGGAAGCGGCCAGGTTGCCCGCAGCAATGTTTACCAACGATCTCTCCAACTGGCTGCATTGTTTGCCAACCATCGTTCCAACTGGACATGTCATTGTGTCTCGTGTCAAAGCAATGGGAAACTTAATGATTTAATCAAACCAAGCCTAATCCAACCTAACCTCATTTGCGTCTGACAGCCAGCTTTCCATCCATCCATTCATTGCCAGATGCCATGTATCCCAAACAGGGTGGTCAAGGGCTTAGAGTTAATTGTTTTACAGGGAGGGGCACTAATCCTCCACCAACCCCACTTGACACGTAGGGATACCAACAGCATCTGGTGTTCCCAGGCGGTCACCCATCCAAGTACTAACCAGACCCAACGTTGCTTAACTTCGTTGATCGGATGGGAAGCGGTGTACTCAACGTGGCATGGCCGTTGGCACATTTTAAAAATGCGCCTTAGGAACGTTAAATATGGCTGGCAACTGGCAGACATCAGTGGAGATCCAAGGTACTGTAAGATCTCACTATAACAGACTAATTGGGGCCCAAACCATTCCGAAAAATGCGAAATTCTGATATAAGCGACATCCAGACTTCCCCCTGCTAATCCGGACTTTTTCTGATATATCAGACATTAGTCCGGACCACATGAATGGTTTTTAAACTGTTTTGACTACCATTGCGGTACTATATAATAATACTGTACTGTACACTGATAAACATGTCTTTTATTTACCTTATTGTGGCGAACACAGCTGAAATGGTCAGGCAGTCCGGAGTGCTCCTGGCTTTATCGGACTTTATCTGATATACAGTAGAACCTCGGTCCTCGAACACAATCTGTTCTGGAAGGCTGTTCCAGGACCGAATTGGTCGAGGACCGAACTAATTTTCCCCATAAGAAATAATGTAAATCATTTTAATCCATTCCAAGACCTCAGATGCTTACCTATTTAAGTTTCAGCACTGGTACCAATGCTTTCCTTTACGAGGTGACTGTATATTTCTCTTGCCTTTTCACAAATTATATACTCACTAACACTGTCTCCTGCTATCTGTTTCTCATTGATGAAGATAAGCAATAATTTTTCCACTTCTTCAATTATTTTCCGCACTACTTCCCTTTTTTCACTGCCAGTAGCCGTACTGGACGAACTTGCTTTCTTTGGAGCCATTATTAGGGGCTAATACTGCACTGAATCAAGAAAAATGTGAAGCACAGCAGGACAACCACGCTGACGAACAACAAAGGTGGACACGTGACTGTCGGCCGGCCAGCTTCCCTTCGTTTGGCTACGTTCAGGTTGGTCGAGGTCCGATATTTTGGTCGACCTCTGGAGCAAAACAAAAATTTCTTGAATTTTTTGGTCGAGGTCCGATTTGTTCGACATGTGAGACGTTCGAGGACCGAGGTTCCACTGTATAGGAATTTAGTCCAGTAGCTCCTTGAGTCTGATAAAAGTGAATTCCGGTCTATTGAAGTCCATCATATCGAGGTTTTACTGTAATTAAATACGGGATTTTCGGTATATATCGTTTTTCAGCCCATACTGCTTTTTCCCAAAAAACCTATGCTTTTCTGATGGTTTCTGATGTGATCAACTCGATTCTGAGCATCATTTCCATAGGAAATGACCAGATTTTGAGATAAGACCCCCCTGTCTCCCTGCAATAATGGGGGATCTTGGGGAATCGGGGGTTTTAGGGAGGGGAGAAACACAAAAAATGGTCATTTCCGAGTGAAATGAGCTGATAATCGAATGAATCATATAAAAAAAAATCAGAAAATCCAAGGTTTCATAGGTAAAATCCGAAGCTCAAACTTATCCTAACCTAACCCAACCTAACCTGAAACCTAACCTAACCCAACCTAAAACCTAACCTAACCAAACCTAACCCAAACTGAGAGTAACCTACTTCTCAAACCTTATATCTTCTTACCTTACTCATCAGAATCAGCGTCCTCACTGATGAGGATAGAGAGTGCAGGGACCTAAGAAACTCAATGCTTGAATCGCTGTATTCAAAGCACCTTTGAAAAATGCGGCCAGGAACCGAGTGACATTTGTTGCACTGGACCGCCATATCTACTCTGATTTTGAAATGAAAGTGGGAGGTAGTGGGGGAAGCAGCGCAAAAGCTGACTGGCTGTAGGTGATCTGGTGACGGCTGTGATTGGCTCGCTTCGCGCCAGCATCGAGAGTTCAATTTGAACCGAATTTCGTTGAGCCAGCAAGTCATCCTAGCTGGGTTGGAAGGGGGAGGGTGGGGTGGGGGTACCCAAATATTATTACATCTTCCTTAAAACCAATTTGCGACAGAAGTGTATAAGGAAAATGTTAATGAACTGGAGGAGATGAGTGTGCGAACAAATAAAATTGACAGGAATGATTATGGGCTGAAAACCAACATTATCCGGATTTTCATGGTAAATATACATTTCCGAATACAAGTTTATAGCGGAATTGATTCAAAACAACATGGTCTACAAGGTGGTTGTGCCAGATTTCCCGGATCGAGTGTTGTGAACTACCAAAATAATTGACCGATGGGCCTAAGTCCCCTTTAAGAACCTAAAAATGTTTCCATGTTGTTGTTGTTGTTGGCGCCTACTCCCATCCGGGAGTTCTTGTCTTTACACAAGATGGCTTTATTTATTTATTTATTTTTTTTTTTTTCAGTCTCTATTGTTCATTTCTATGGTGCTTCTTATATTCATAATTACTTCTCTTCACTTCATTATTCTGCTCACTGTATTTGCTACAACCTGTAATTCATTTTGTTTAAGTACAGTAATCACTCTAATATCCGGACGCCCAATATCCGAACATCCCCACTATCCGGACATAAGAATGTTTCATACTGTACTTTTTTCCATACTATACTTACCTCATTTCACTCTTTAATGTCCTTTATTGGTGTGAATAGGGTGTTAGGAGCTAGGCATGTGCAGTAGGAAGGTGTTTTTCTGAGTTAGGCTAGGTTAGGGTCCATAAGTACCAGTCCAGGAGCCAGTCACCAGAATGTTTATTATTGTATGAACCTACTTCTAAACCCTCATTTTATGTTTCTTTTGCATTTATTTCAGTCATTTATGTGCCTTATTGATGTGATTTGGGTCTTAAATAGGTGCTATGCATGTCCAGAGGGAGTTGTATAGGTGTTTCTCTGAGTTAGGGTCCATAAGTACAAGTCCATAAGCTGGGGCCCAATATCCGGACAGAACCAGTATCCGGACCTACCTATGGCTCTGTTATGTCGGATATTGGAGTGATTACTGTAATTCTGTTATTGATTCTTTTCCTTTAATTTCTCGTTAAATCTTCGTATTATAAAAAATAATAATACTGTACTTTGGTTTTACGCCAGGTATCCCCGAAGGGCTAAGGCGTTGCCCCTAGGTAGAGGACTTTGGATTGGAGCGTGTAGCATTATATGACCAGATGCCCTTTCTGATGTCCACCAATGACCCTTGGGTGGATTCGATCCTTCGACCATTCGGTCAGAGCGGAATGCTCTAACCCACCGAGCCACAGCTTCACATATGAATAAACGATGCTGATTTTCATTCTCTTCTTGACACATGTCACATATTAGGTTAGGCTCATACCTTTTCTTATAATTTTCTGGTCAATATTAAGTGTTTGCCATTAATCAGGCCCAGCTGTCTGGGTTGAACAGAAACAATCTACACAATAAATAGGGCAGGAACAATCAAGTGAAAGCTGTCGCAAATGCATTAGTTGGGAATTTGATGAGTTAATTCTAATACCTCACTTTTGGCTTACCTTGCTCATTTCGGCAATTTTTCCCCTTCTTTACCCTTCACGAATGAGAGCACCTCTCTTTTAAATGAACCAATCATTTTCAAAGTAGACAGTGACGTCATGCCTCAGAGATGTGCAAGCCAATCAGATTCAAAGGAAGACATGTGGGATCCAATCACATTCAAAAGAAACGCACATGCAGCTCAGTCATAGATATGGCATTCCCCTCGTCGGCCACGTTGTGCGTGGGCTGTGAATATCTTCCCTACAATATCATTAGGGCGTGTTACAAGGATAATCAAGCCAGCATCGAGTTGTTAGTGAATCATGGCGTCCTGCCAGCCATACTGAACTGTCCTCTTTGCAGAAAAAAGTGCTTGAATAACGAGAGAAAACATCAGTTTTATTGTTCAGGTACGTACATAATCCCAAAGACGAAGAAGCGTCGCCGCTGCAATTACAGTGTAACACAGTACAAAGGCACCTTCCTCTCCTGGACTCAACTGCAGCCTTGGCAAGTCATCTGCTTCATAAACGAATAGCTGGATAAGTCCTGGTGTCACCACAGGACAATACAAAATCTTCAAATTAGCCTCTCAACAAGTACTGACTGGAGATCATTTTGCTCTGAAGTCACCCAGCACTGGTTTTCTAATCAAGAACCTACTGGAGGACTTGGTGTCAAAATTGAACTGGAGGAAACACTGGTAACCAGGAGAAAATACAACCATGGATGAGATATCCAACAAATCTGGCTGTTTGGTGGCATTGAATGGGACATGAAAAGAAGATTCGTTGTGCCTCTTCTTACAGATGACAGCACTGTGCTTCCCAGGAATAAGGACACCTTAATTCCTATCATCCAAAAATTCGTCAAGCCTGGGTCGGTCATCTACAGTGACTGTTGGAAGGCCTACAACTAGATGACGAAGGTTTCATCCATCTCTGCATAAACCACAGCCTCAACTTCGTAGATCCTGATAATCATGACAGTCACACCCAAAATATCGAGAGGCTGTGGTTGGATGTGAAACAATACATCAAGAGGCCTGGCATCAAGGCAAAATATCTGACACAGTACCTCGGGAGGTATTTATTTCTTAAGGAGCATGAGGGGTCGGAAATCCACGCCTTCCTCATCGAAACCGCAAAATTGTATCCTCCAAAACTCCAATCCACTGCCTCCCAGATGCCGTGGCTGTGCTATTCCACACGAAACAAATGAACGAGAAGATGACGCTGAGGACGAGCTTGACCTGGATGACCTTCCTATGCAATAAGGTATTGTAGGTTAAGTTAGGTTAGGTTGGCTTGGGTTGGATTAGGTTAGGTTAGGTTAGGTTAGATTAGGTTTGGTTAGGTTAATTTAGCCTAATTTCCACTAGTCTTTTATTTCATTTTTTGAGTTTTTTTGGTATGCTGAAACAAGCTGCAAATTGGTTTCTAATCATTACCCCAAAATCACTGAATGGATAAAAACCAAATTGCAACAGGTTTCAACATTAGAAATAACCAAAACAACCAAAAAACTCGAAAAAATGAAATAAAAAACTAGTGAAATGGAGTAATGGCAGACACTTAATACTGACCAATTTTCCTTCACTTCTAGCTTTTTGGTTCGCATCAAAAATATTATCTTTGCACTTTCAAACTCTATTTCCTCTAGGTATCTCTGTAGGCCTATTTCTTGTTCCACTGATTCCTTTGTCTTACTCCCTTTTCTCATGTCTTCACAAATTTCTTCTTTATTTTTTGTCATTATTTTTTCTCTTATTACCCTTTTTGCCACTCTCTTCTAATACGAGTGGACTTGTAAGACCCACACAACTTACCTAAACAAACCTAACCATATTATGGGTCTATCTCTGCAATAGTATGTCAGTGTCAGCGATACATCTTTACATACTGCATTTATCAGTCTTACTTCTCTGCTTGTGTCCTGCCCAAACGCTTATCTGATGCTTGGAAATACTACAATGCTTACCAAAGTAAACACTGCCCGAATTTTTTGTTTACAAATAGGCGCCAAGTCGCGAACAAGTACTCCGAATGAAACTTGGAACCGAAGCCGTAACTTTTTGTAATATATATAATTTCTAATATCCGTCTTGACAAAAGTGCTAAGTTATCAGAGAAAGTAATAAAATAATGTTAATGAAAAATGCACCTCTGAATGATGAAAACAAGTAATATTAATAGATTCGGTTTCGGTTTAGAGAGGCTTTCTCTTAGGCTGCGTAGTGCGTACACAGAGAAAGCAGGCAGGCGAGGTGGTTTCCGGCGGCGTCCCGCGCTGGTTACCTGCACGGGTAGGTGTTCACAAAGGAAGCAGGTAACCAGCTCCGATCCGCGCGATGTTAAAGGGACAAGGGGACGTTAAAGGGACAAGGTCGCAGTCAGCTGTGATCTACCAGGCATACAGTGAAGATGTCAAGCTCGTCGTCTAATGAGTTCATGTTGCTTGACAGTGTTCACCCAAAGATCAAAAGGAACAAAACTGCAACACATGAAATAAACTGCAAGAGAGGACAGCTTGGAGAATATCACCTTTTTTTTGTGTGATCTTAAAAAGGAGTTATATTAGCTATTCCGCAAACAATTGTGGGAATAACTAATAGTCTTTCCATCACAAAATGTTTAAATTTCATTGTTTCCATACCGATCCTGAGTCTACAATGACCGATTCTGATATAAAAAGGCGAAAAAAAAAAAAATGATTTCTGCATATTACTGGAGCGTCGCGATCTCCACAATTTCGCGCCATCGCCAGTCTGTACACCTCTACCTGCGCGGGTTGAGCAGGCAAGAATGGTCCGAGGAATCCGGAAGGCGGGTTGAAGCAGGCCGATTGCTCCGACACGTTCGACCCCGTTTCTTCTATGAACACCCCCATTTGTTTGTATGGTTTCGTTCTTGGCGCAGGTCGGCGCCGGTAACCTGCGCGGGTAAACCCGCCTTCTCTGTGAACGCATCCTTAGATAGGCTTTCTCATAGGTAGCCAGCGTAGTTTGTCTGCCCGCAGGCTGCGGCCCGCCGCCTGGGCGCCAGGGGCTCTGGGCGTTGCTGATGATGTTCATACACCCGACACCTGCACCTTTTGAAATCAGCCGATGAATTCGGAAAATATAGACATAGTCCACTGCGCAGCTAAAATATAGTGCCATGGCCGACTCTCATTATGTAAGTAAGCTAAGAACAGCATTACCATGGTGGGGACGAATGCGGGTGTTTCAATGTGGCGACCAAAGTCACACGCTTGCTGGGGAGATAGCCCCTATCGTAAATCAGTGGCCAAACTATACTGGATGCCAAATATTAATCAGCTTTAATTCTTGTATTACGGGGATATATGAGGTACAAATACTGGATGTTCTGTATCATTTCTTCCATTACTTAAAACTTTTCATGCTTTATAAAATGCCGGCTGTGGCAACTCAGGTCGCCACCACACCCCCAGGAGGGGGACACGGAGGGCTACACGATGCACACAACGCGCCCGGGCAATGCGGACATAAGTTCACCTAGGCCGCGCTCCCCTATTCCCCGGAACTCACCCGCCGCCACCACCTTAGTCAAAGTACACTACCTCCCGGGCGAGCTGCCCACTGACACGATCGAGGTGGAACTGGTCTAGCAGTTCCAAGCAGCACCCCAGCACTGGCCTGTAACTGCGCCATACCTGAGACGGCCTGTAGCTGCTCAGAGATAAAGGAGACGGCCTGTAGCCACTCGAGAGATAAGAGAGACGGCCTGTAGCCACTCTGATTTAAGGGCCATGGCCTGTAGCGGGGCACCAGTGACGGCCTGTAGCCGCACACAAAAAAAGGCCACGGCCTGTAGCCGAGCCGCCAATTAGGAGACGGCCTGTAGTCACTCCATCCAGTGCTGCTAACATCCCCTGCAGAAACCAGTGACAGTCTGTAGCCGTGCCAAGGAGAGACTATAGTCTCACCAATCTAAAACCAAGGTTTGGGTGGGGTCTGGCGCTGGGTGCAGCCATGCCATACTTCCTAAACGAGCGATGAGTAGATTCTGTTATATATGTAATAGGTACACACATACTAATACAATATAAACGTAAGTATTCTAGCATATCAAAGGAAGGTAAACTTGTAATGCATATGGCTCTTGTACATCAATAAAGAAACGTGGCATACATATTTTACAGTGGTGCTGAAAAAAATGTAGTTACTTTTACCGACTTTCACGGTAGTTCTAAGTTGGGTAAGTAATGTAACAATTACGTTTATATAATTTGAAGGAATCAGTAGAACATACGCTATTTTCTTAACAGAAATAAATAAGTTAAAACACTCACGAGCGGCAACATCCAGGCCCATACTGGGAGTTAATCCATTGGAGGGAGATTAAGCTTCTGTCACGTGCTTCCACTGTTCACTTTGTTATATATATAACTTAAATTATATTTATAACTTAAATTAGTTTGTCTTTACACACACACACACACACACACACACACACACACACACAGAAGTGGGTGAAGTCATGTCAGGCCAGGTGGCGAGGTGTGAGCGGACGAACTCTAACGGTGTCAGGTCAGCCACTACCCAATCAGAGTATAGGAAACAAGGCAACGATGTACGCCGGGAAATCCCCGGCTGGACTCCACCCAAACCTTGGTTTTAGATTGGTGAGACTATAGTACGTCCCCTCTCCTGCAGTTGTTTCGGAAGGCATGACACCGTCGATGGCCTGTTGCCACGCCAGTATGCAGGATATGGCCTGTAGCCGCTCCTCGCCTGCACATCGCCCTCTTTGTGGGACTCTGGCGACGGCCTGTAGCCTTGCCGACAGACAAGCGACGGCCTGTAGTCACGCTTCATCTGCATTTCTGTCAGGGAGTCAGGTCCCAGCGATGGCCTGTAGCCACGCCGACAGCGAAGGGATGGCCCGTAGCCACTCTCCATCTGTTGCCCAAGGGAACCCAGCGACGGCCTGTAGCTATGCCGGGGTGAGACACCAAAGTCCCTCACCCCCTGTGACTCCACAACGAGAAGGTGATCTGTTCTCAGTCCTGCCCTCTGGTGGGGGCACGGATTGCCCTTCTGTCCACCAAGACTGAGGCAACCTCCAGGAGGAGGACCACTGCCTTGAGGACTGGTGCAGAGGCCCTGTACTGTCCCTGGGGTTGTTCTCCCTCCTTCTGGAGGAAGAGGGTGCCTACCTGATGGACTCCAGCAGGGAACGATGCCACAGCCCAGCCTTGATGGCGGTGCCACCAGCAGGAGACAGCAGCCAACGCATCTCCGAGGACATCCCCAAGGCCCCCATGCGGGCCCTATCCCCTCCCTGATGAAGGCGACGCCTGTCCTCCTCCACCCGGCGCCTGAGTGAGTGCCTCCAGTGCCTATTTGGTCCTAGTCCTGAGGGCCAGACTCCAGTCCCCAGCCCCAATAGTGAGGGGCCTTTCGCCACACATAGCCTGAGCCTCAGCCGAGAGACGATGCCCCTGAGGGTGGTCCTGTGGCCGTGGGATGAAGGGACTCTCAGAGGGCCTCTGCCTATCCCAGGCCGAGAGTTGTGAGCCCCTGGACCTCCCCTTCCCTCTGCCTCACTCGTGACATAACAGTGAATACAAAGACAGTGAAATATAAGTGAACAGTGAGACCGGCACATGAGGCACAAGGGTGAGTGTAACGTAATATAAGTGTACAGTGAGGCCAAGAAAGAACGCATACTAATGAGTATAAGAACAGGCGTTTCAGTGATACCAAACAGTGAATATACAGACAGTGCAATGTACACGAATTCCGGGATGAAACATCACCCCTTGGTGCAATGCCTGTAACATAGTGTCAAAATCTACCCTCCCCCCTCTTTGTGCAGAGTCAGTAACCCCCCATGATCAGTCTAAAACTTAGTGCCAGAGCAGTGTGAGCCTCACGGAATTGCCTCCTCACTACTGACAGTGAAGTAGTGCCTTGCCCTCCTGAACCAGACTTAGACTCCTGTACATCTAGTATCCTGTGTGATACTCTTCCCACTAATACCAGCCTATGTATTGATTTTTGCCTAATATGTTGTGTAAGACTGTCTGCCTGTTCCACAACATTGAATTTGTCAGTATATGTGTAAGGTTGTTGCCCTGTGTTTTTATGCCCTGGCTCTCATATTTGTCTAAGCTCCGGTCTAGAAAGGGAACCCAGCTGCACCCTAGGCGTTCTAGGGACGGGAAGTCCCCCCTTAAACACCCAGCATAACACTTTTAATGTCTGCTTTCTTACATCTGCTGACTACATGGTTGACTGGTAATTTCATGATGCTGCCAAAATGTCTAGCAAATTGAGCTGTCCCTGCAACACAGGATTGGAGCTCAATGTTATGCAGCGTAGCCTGAGTCCGACTTCTCGGGGCCAGGTATGGTGTGGGCCTTGGGTTCTTTGTTCATGACTGGGCCAGAGTATGCAGAGAAGGGGGGGAAACCCAAACACTGACTGATCAAAGGCACACATGTATTAACAATAAAGCAGGTTACAAAACAATTAACACTACAGTCCGTGACCAAACCTAGTAAACATAGAAAATTGACCAATACAGAGAAATATAACTTACACTTAAACAGAGTAATTGCACATTACAATACACGTGTACTACATACAAAATGTCAGGTTTGTCTCATTAACTTTCACACAGAGGTGGGTGAAATACTTGCATGGCAAAATGAGCCCGACACCACCTTCCAAGGAGGAGAGTACAGGGGGGTGACACCCACCCCGCGAGATGACGGGGAGGCCGTTTTTTCTGACAAGCCGCCCACGCAGGAAGGACATATCTCCCCCGTGACCCGACGCCCCTCTTCCCCGCAGCCAGACCACAGGGCAGTGTACAGTGAAAGTACACTACATTCCAGCTGAGGAAACATTTGCCAGAATCGGGGTGGGACTTGCATACGCAAAGTCCCAAGCAAGCCCTCGGGTGCTGTATCCACTCGGCCTCCATAAAAGGAGAGGACTCAGGAGGAGCTTCTAGACTTGCTGCACCCCAGGGGAGTAGTGGCACAGTAGCGCCCGCCGGTTCTGCTGTAGGTAGAGTGGTCACTGGTTCTCCATCCTCTGCCACCCACCTTCGGGATCCGGCACGTCGGCACATCCTACGGACGACCTTCGCCAGAACTCCCCAGGAGGCAGGTGGGCCCAGGGGTAGACTCCACTGAAGATACCACTTGGGACAGGCCACCAGTCGTCCCCTAAGGCTGCCCCAACCACAATGGACAGAGGACAGACTCCACCTGAGCTGTGGCTTTGCCCAGGAGTGCCCACCAGGCCTCCCCCTCCCGTTATCCCTGGGACAGGTGCCCCAGTCCCGACGGCAGAAGGGCAGACTCCACCAGAGCTGCAGCTGTAGTCAAGAGAGCCCACCAGGCCTCATCTTCCCTCTGTCACTAGGTTCTGTGACACCTGGAGTCCCCTCAGACTCCTCCTCCGCCCCTGTCCCGAGTAGGAGCTCAGGCAGTGCCCAACGGGGCTGCCTGGCCGAAGGAGTGTCCCTCGGGCCACCCACTCGCACCCCGGACCGGAGTTTCGGCAGGGTTCATCAGGCCCGCCAAGATGGGGAGCAGGCCTCTGGTCATCCCCTCTCCATGAGTCCTGGAGCTCCTACCGAGGGCAGTGCCTCTTGTTCAGCCCACCCCTCATGTGGCAGAGCGAGGTGCCCCTCTCCCCGCCTCTCTTCTCGAGAGGGTGGGATGTTAAGAGGTCGCTTGTTGGTGTGTTTCAACATGGAGGGCCCGTGTCTCCCCATGGATAGACGGGGCCATCCCCCGTGTCTACAAGGTGGGCCGAGTTGGGGAGTAGAGGGCCGAAGGCTGTGGAGTGACAGGAGTAGAAGTGGTGGTATAAACATGATCTGGCTGCTCCCGTGTCAACCAGTAGTCGAGCTTTCACCCTGTTCAGCCATACCTTATCGTAGACTGGGGGGTAGTACTTGTGTGAAGTGGCCTCCACCACCGTGATGAGATGCAGGGGCGGTCCTAAAAAAACAGCTGGGGTGAGGCATCCTCCCCCTCGCCACCTAGTTCCGTCTCCTCGGTTTTGGGATCATCTGTGGGGGGTGGCTTGCCCTCGGCTGGGTCATCTTCAATGGCTGATACTTTGCGGTGCCCCTGGTTGGCTGCTTTGCATCAGGCGGCCTTCAGCTGCTCCCAGATGTCGTGTATGAGGCAGCAATGGCTACATGCGGAAAACTCCCATGGATTGATGGAGATAAGGGTGGTGGTCTCCCTGGGGTTAGGGTGCTTCTAGGTGGGGACGGCCCTTGGTAGGACGGGAGGTTCCGGGGGCGCCTTGTTTCTGGGGGGCGTCCGGGGTTTGGTGGAAGGGGGCTTACGGATGGGAACTCGGCTCACTGCCCTGATTTGTTGGGGGGTGGTGCAGGCGGCAAGGAGACGCCTCACCATCTGGATGTCCTTGTCGATGTCCCCAGTTGGGTCGTAGATTGTAGTGTTCCCTAACGATGCTGGGGAGGATCCTCAAAAGGGTGTTGAACACATGTTGGTCCCAGGTGTTGGTATCTGCCTCCGGGTAGGCAGTGGTGACAAGACGTTGGGTTTGTATAGGGTGTCGTCTGAGTTCCCAGTGTATGTAAGGGTTTCTAGCTGGGAAAAGGCGACGACCATTCCGAGCAGGGGTGTGACGGCCTGTGTCACAATTTGTTGGAACCGGTCCCATTTCAGATCCGGGACTATTTTTGTGGCGATGCTCGATACAATTTTCCCGAGGTGTAGGAGTGTGACTGCTATTTTCCCGTGGTCGTTTTCAAAGCTAATGTTTTGTAAAGCCTTGATCATGGACATGTAGGTGTGTATATCGTATAGTTCGGAGTCAAACTTAGGGAGTTGAACGTGTGGTTTGGCAGCCATGTTTGCGGTCTTCCTCCTTCCTTGTTGCTCTACTGCCGGATCGAGAACCACCGCTAGCCACCAGTGTTATGTAGTGTAGCCTGAGCCCGACTTCTTGGGGCCAGGTACAGTGTAGGCCTTGGGTTCTTTGTTCACGATCGGGCCAGAGTATGCAGACAAGCACAAACACTGAGAGATCAAAGGCTCACGTATATTAACAATAAAGCAAGTTAAAAAACAATATACACTACAGTCCATGACCAAACCTAGTAAACACAGAATATTGACCAATACAGAGAAATATAACTTACACTTACACAGAGTAATTTCACATTACAATACACGTGTACAACATACACTATGCCAGGTGTGTCTCATTATCATATACACAGAGGTGGGAGTAACACAACACTTCCTTTACTGGCTATCTCGATATACACAGAGACAGAAATATATTCTCATTCCATAGCACATCTGCGTGACATGGACGTACCCTATACCAACTATAACACATCTGAGTGACATAGATGGGATATAGGCCGCCATATGTCACATCCGCGTGACATAGGGACGGAGAGATATATCACTTATTACCAACTCGAATGACAGGGATGGAAGACACTATGGAGACACCGTTTTCTTGCGTGACCTAGACACAGAGAGTAAAACCCTTGGTATATTCATCCAGTGTAGCTGGGATAAGACTAATGGGGGGTCTGTGGAATGTATGACAACTCAGGGGCCGAGGCACAATACGGTACTTAGGGGGAGTCCACGCTGTATTGCACTGGGAGGGGGGGTCACACATGGGAACCAGCCGGGGCCTCACGCCTTTATACCAACACTAATGGTCAACGTGAGTCTTCCTGCGATTACAGTTCAATGCACAAAGAAGGGGGAGCGGGGGGGGGACCACTCGGGACACTAGGGGAGGTAGGTTTCACACAGGGTCATCTGAGAGTCTTTCTACTCTTGGGTACAGGTGGTGATGGGTGCTGGGGTGCGCCGGGGGCCCGCTACACTGGCAGCCACAGGTAGCGGCTGGGCATAGGGGGCAGGCCATCAGGAGTGTGCTCCCGGTGTAGGTCACTATCGGGATTGCCACTGGTGCTGCTGGAACTGAAGGGAGGAGTGGTGGGCAGCCCTTTCTCAGTAGGGGCCATGGGAGAGGGGTGACCCTCAGGACTAGGGCCAAATAGGGCCAGGAGGCGTGCAGCACAGCGCCTGCCCTTTGTCATGGTGGGGGTCCTGAGGCAGATCTGGCTAGGCCCGTGTCAAGGGAGGGCTGCAGGTCAGGCAGAGCCCTCACGGAGCTGCGATCCCCTCCAGGGGAGGCGGCCATCAGGGGTTGACTGCGACCACCTGCTTCAGGAGGAGTCCGGCAGCTGTGACGGGTGGTAGGGGTGGCTCGCTGACACCAGGGACTGCGGTCTTGCCTTGGAAAGGAGGCCATCAGGAATGGTCTGTGGCCGCTCGCTCCAGGGGAGTCCGGCAGCGTCTGTTGGTGGCAAGGGTGGTGCCACAGCGACAGGATGCCTGGCCTTAGGGTGGTCTCGCCCTGGCTGGTCTCTGGCAGGGTATCTGCAGGGGAGCAGTTCCCACCCTTCGTACAGGAGGGGCAGGGAGAGGGGAGCCTCACTCTGCCACAGGAGGGGCGGGCCGAGTAAATGGCATCACCCTCAGTAGGAACCCCTCTGGTCACGAAGGGGAAGCGACTGGTGGTCTGTTCCCTGGCTTGGCTGTCCTGACGGTCTCTGCCAGAGCTCCATGCCAGGACGTGAGAGGGAGACCCAGTGGGTACTTCATTGGCCAGACAGGCCCAGTGGGCACTGCCTAGGTTCCTTCTCGGGGCAATGGCTGAAGGAGATCTGGAGGACACTCCCTCAGGTGGCCACTTGTCCGGGGACGACCGGAGGGGGAGGCCCGGTGGGTCTCCTGGCTGGTGCCACAGGCCCGGTAGACTCTGTCCTCCTGCCGTCGGGGGCTGGTGCAGCTGGGGGACAACCGGTGGTCTTTCCCACAAAGATAGATCAGGTGGATACTATCCATGGGCCCGCCTCCCTCTTGGGGAGCTCCACTGGAGGCCGCCTGGGAGACGTGCCAACGTGCTGGCTCCCAAAGGTGGGTGGCAGAGGGAGGAGAACCGGTGGTCACTCCTCACACAGTAGATCCATAGGACGCTACTGTGCCGCTGCTCCTCTGGGGTATTGCAAAATGTGAGGCTCCAGTGGAGTACCCTCCTCTTGTGAAGGCTGATCCGGTGGACATGGCGTCCGAGGGTCTGCTTGGGACTTGGCTGTTGCAAGTCCCACCCTGATTCTGGCGAGTGCTTTCTCCGTTGGAGTGTAGTGCAGTCAAACTGCATACTGCCTGGTGGTCCGCCTGTGAGGAAGAGGGGCATCAGGTCATGGGGAAGATATGTAATTCCCGCTCTGAAGGCGGAACAGCCTCCCCATCATCTCCCTGTACCCTTCTCCTGGGGTGGTGATGTCCGGTTCACTCTGCCGAGCAGGTATTTCACTCAATATTCGCACTACCCTGTACATTCAACGATTTTCTCAGTGTTCACTTTTTTAATCAAATATTCACCCTTCATCCTTGGATGTATTATTCTATATTTCTGTTACCGCTGTTATTTTTTTCCACTTAGTGCAGACCTCTAGTAGTGAAGGTATTGATGAAGGCTATATGTAACTGAAGCTTCCACCCCCACAAGAAGTCCAGGGAGGGGTGTCGCAACACCCACCCCAGGAAGGACCCACAGCCCAACACCCACCCCAGGAAGAGACTATGGGGAGGCACATAGGGAGAGCACAAGGCCCGCGTGAGATGGGCCTAGGTTCCCCACGACCCTGCGCCCCTCTTCCCCTCAACATGGCCACCAGCAGGAACGCCGACCTGGCAGACTACAATGCAGCTGGGCCAGCCCTCTCCAGGATCAGGGTGGGACTTGTCCTAGTACAGTCCCAAGCAGCACCGCAGTGACGGGCACTGTACGCTCTGGGAAGGGAGGGATGGCCACTGTACGCTCTTCAGCTGTTGGCCCCTGCAGCTCCGTGGTGACGGCCACTGTACGCACCGGGAAGGAAGTGACAGCCACCGTATGCACTTCGGCTGGCAACCCAGAGAAAGGCAGAACCGTAGTGATGGTCACTGTACACCCTTCGTCCACTGCCCTTTAGACTACCTCTTTGGAGGAAGTCCCTGGCTCAGCCCACCACCCATCCAGAGACTGAGTGGGATGCCCTTCTCTCTCTCCCCACAGGTGCTGCCCCCCAGAGGAGTTGCAGCTAGAGGAGCCGTGGTGAGGGCCCATCACAAGCCTGGGGGTCCCTTCCCTGCAGCCAGACCCCGGACGACGCCCCTGCTGACAGACTTCACAAGGAAGGAACACCACAGGCAGCTCCTGATGGCAGCTCAACCCTGCGGAGACCGCAACCCCCAGACACTCAGGGGCACCCCTAGGACTCTGGCGTGTGACCTCCCCAGCCCCACCAGCAGGCAGCCCTCCTCTAGGAGCAGGCAGAGGCAAGCACACCTACTTGCCCTGTTCGGCCCTAGTCCAGAGGGCCGCCTTCCCCGTAGAGGCCCCACCAGGGAAGGGCCTCCCTCCACACCGACAGCAGCCCTGTCCGGATGACACCGCCGCTGGCAGCAGTCCCATGCCTCCTACGGGAAGGCACACCTGATGAGCTACCTCCCACACCCAGGTGCCACCTATTAGCAGCCCAGCCCCACAACAGCCCAGGCCAGAGCCTACCAACCTAATTGTGTGCCCCCCCCCTTAACCTGTCTGTGTATACTATTGTCATTGTACTGTACTGATTGTAACTAAGGTAATATATGTGTAAGGTTGATCAGCCGAGTTCTTATGCCCTGTTCCTCTTGTGTATTCTAGTTCTGGTCTCAAAAGAGAACCCTGGTTCAGTAGCTAGTGTTCTAAGGACGAGAGGTCGACCTAAGAACACCTAGCATAACAATAAGGTAAGTAAGTTAGTAGGTAGGCAAGCAGATAGGTTAGTAATGTGGTTGACAGGTAGGTATGAAGGTAGGAAGGTAGGCACGTAGAGGTAGGTAGGAAAGTAGGTAGGTATAACACTGATAGAAAGGTAGGTCGGTATAACATTGTCATAGACAGGTATCTGAAAAGGAAAGAAGGGTAATGAAAAGTGACAGGAAAAATGAAAGAAATAGGAAGAGAAGAGGGCAGACACAGATAAAGAATGTTAAAGGTGAAGGAAGAAGTAGGCAGCACTACATCAAGTGAGTTGATGATGGTCCCCACCACCTACCACATCTGCCCATAAATGTACTGTACCACAGTAGCCTAGCCTCGGGACCATACATCTTGCAGTAGGTATAATGGGATTGGCTGTATACTTTTACCTATTTTACTTCTTACTGACCAGATCAGGATCCTCCTCCTCCTCCTCCTCCTCCTCCTTCTCATCATCATCATCATCATCATCATCATCATCATCATCATCATCATCACTATCATCATCATCCTCATCTTGAACTCTATTCCCAACCAAGGACAGGGTGAAAAATTTCCATGCCAACACTGGAACCGTTGTGTGTTGAAAATGATGATGATAACGAACAATCCGTGGCACAGTGAAATCAAGAATCCATATTTTATACCTCTGGTGCCAAAGAGGGTCTCCTTCAGTGTGGCAGTACCTTTATAAACAGGCAGTTCAACCACCTGTTTACACAAACATCCCTCATCTACTTTCCTATCCTCCAAAAGGAGGATGGTGGGCTGCAGGATAGGGGTAACTGTAGAATTGTGTGGACCTTTGGGCACAACACCTTGCAGAGGCTCCTCAAGACTAATACAGTTTTGGCAGAGCTCAGTTGTATAAACACCCACCACACTTTTAAACTAAACCTGTCCTATACAGTATACGTAACAGTGCCTATTGTTCTTTGAATTTTAGGGCATGAATTTTCTATGATCAGTGTTTACTCATCTTGTAGGGATCCTTATAATCTGGGGGACCCCAGGGCTCCCTGCTCCTCCTTTAATCCAGCCCTGGGTACGCTGTACATATCCCATTGGCTCCCAGAGTTCCTGGGTGAGGGATTCTGCTGGCGGGGTGCTAAGTGTACTGCCCTTCGCCTATCAGCTCATACTCGTGAAGCTCATTAGGTCCCTACCCAGGGGTTCCCTACCTTATTAACTTTTGAAAATTCCCAGTTCTGTCCTATACTGAGGACACTGGGCTCCAATGGGTTAAAGAAACTGATAGATTCACCAGTCTTTAACCCACTGGCTCCCAGAGTTATTGGGCGAGGGATTCTGCTGGCAAGGTGCTAAACGTACCACTCTCCGCCTATCGGCTCATAGTCATGAAGTTCATTAGGTCCCTACCTGGGGGTTCCCTACCTCATTAACTTTTAAAAATTCCAAGTTCCGTCCCATACTAAGGACACTGGGCTCCAATGGGATATATACACACATACATACATATTTATATAAATGTAAATATGGTATAAATATAATTACTGTATAAAAATCTATCAATCTGTCTATCTATCTATCAGTCTAACTATCTATCTATCTATCTATCTATCAGTCTAACTATCTATCTATCTATCTACCTTTTAATCTATCTAATATTCAAAGATACAAATAATTGTAGACCCTCCTTTCATAGGATGTAATCCTTATCACAGTTGCTATATCTTTATTTTAAAAACGTAACACACAGGAAGTATAATGTCAAGAGGAGTCCCCACTTCTTCATACTGATGTAGTCTATCTCATGCTGAGGGAATTTTCATTCATTCATTCATTGCCAGACGCCATGTATCCCAAACGGGGTGGTCAAGGGCTTAGAGTTAATTGTTTTACAGGGAGGGACACTAATCCTCCACCAACCCCACTTGACACGTAAGGATGATGCCCCTTGATATTGTATAACACTGTGTAAGTGATTTTTTTTATTCTTAGGCTAAAGAGGCTTGTATGGTGCAGCTCTGGTCAGGATTTAACAATGATTTTCTTCCTGAAGACAGTGTCGAGGGCCTTAGATGGGTTGGTTCAGAAAAAGTTCTCCATCCGTCTCTCTGTTCAGGCACTAGAGGCCACAGTAATGGACTGATTTTGATAGCTGAGGTGTCAAATGAATCCTCTCTACTTGACAGTGTGCCCTCATTGGAGTGGTCAAAACCAAGTTCATAATGAATTAGTGACCAAAAAAGTTTGAGACCATGAAAAAAACTTCTTTATTTATGGGAGTATTGGAATAATGTTGCTACCATTGAAAAGGTTGTTCAAAATGCATTAATTCATGTCCATATCACACTTTTCATACACCACACTGGAAATCAACAAAAGCCTCAAATACATGCTAGTATTGCTACCTCATTAGGTGGTAGAGGTAAATGATTAGGTAGGCAGGGAGGTAGGTAGGCAGGGAAGAACATAAGGAGGTTGGTAGGTGGGGAGGACAGTAGGTCAGTAGATACATAAACTGGAAGGTATGCAACAAAGTAGGCCAGGAGGTAGGTTTGCAGGTAGATAGTCAGGGAGTTAGCATGGAATTTGAGTGGGATGTAGGCAGGAAGACAGGTTCAGAGGTAGACAGGCTGGGAAGTAGATGGTGAGGTAGGTGAGAGGTAGCTAAGTAGGTGAGGAGGCAGGTAGGGAGCAAGAGAAAGATAAAGGTGAGGGAAGATGCCATGAGGTGCTTAGCCATGGGGATCATCTCCATATGTTAGGTCTTTGACCTTGTAGTGGGTTTACATCCACTACCCTGAGATACAATGTCACTGCATCATTCAGTTACCACAGCTACCTTTCCTAGGTGTTACCCCACGCATTCAATTTTAGCTGTCATCTATCAAAGGATGGATGGACACATGAGTTCATGATGCCAGCTCCTTGCACCAGGATTAAAGCCCTGACATTGTTGGGCCAGCAGCTTCATAGTCGGTGATGCTAACCACTCAGCCACTGTAGCTGTGGATTAACTTGCATCATAATACCTTCTGGTGGAAAGATCATATCGTTTGACAAAATAGTTGCAAAACCTAGGATCAACACATAACATGGCATTTGCAGCACATAGTAATAATCTTATGATGTGGCAACATCCAGCTAATACTGAGTGTGCTCTGCCTAAATAGCACCCAGTTGGTCATATGACACCCTGAATAATAATGTCCAGTGTCAAAACAAACAGGGAAAATTTTCATTATTTCTGCTGGACCAAGATGTTATGACCTGTGTCGGGAAAATCTCAAGACTGTTGAGAAATACAACATCATCATCATCATCATCATCTCTTGATTCCTTACTTCCTCCTGGGAATCAGAGAACCGCCTCCTGTCTAATTTATCTTCACATATCTCTCACTCTCTTAAACACTCCTCTTCCTTCTTTCTCACCAATATACTGCTCCACTCTCTTCTTCCATATTACACTCGTCTCCTTTTTCACTCTTAACAATACAGTATATGGTGGGACCTTGCTGTATGTGGGCTTGGTTTATACTAACTATCCTTTATGCAGCACCCCTAATCTCTTCTTTTCTGCCCTTTACACTGGCCATTCCACAGTTTATGCAGAAAGATTGAGGCAACAAACCTTGGATTGCTGCTTTCAACAATTAAAATATTCGTGCAATGACATGGTAGTCACAAGACATTGACCTCATGGCCTTGACACATGTACACACACTGCTCTGGGCCTCCTTCTGCTGCCCCTTTCACCCATGCTGGCCATGTACTGTATTGTGTCCCAACCTTGACTGACCCTCAGTAAAGTTGCAAGGACTGATGGATGTTGCTCACTACTGAAAATGAAGTAGAACATTTTCAAACACTTAGACACCGGAGAACAAGCAGCGGACATTGTATTTTAACAAATTAATAAAACAACTGCAGAGTATGCCATCAGGCTGGGCTGGCTGAAGGATGCTGAAACAAGACCGTATGTAGCAAATAAGGTACTGATCAAGACTGAAAAAAAAGATTGCTGCAGACCTCATATGAAGCACAATGGAGTTCTGAACAAGCCAAGCTGCAAGCCTCATGTGAGGTACCACATACAGTGGTTACAAAACTATGACTTAGGAGAAGTAAACTGCCTTACAAAGAATCAGCCTGGAAGGAGTTAAATACATGTGCATCCAGCATGAAGCAGGAGTGCCCACTGATGGTGTTGTTGCAAGTGTGAAGGCCAGAGAAACTTATGCCAAGCCCCTCAGCCTCAGATGCCCGCTTTCCAAGACAAATTATTCATCTCTGCTACTGTGTCAAGGTTAGCTTAATATCCACTCTTATTACCATTATTCTTGTACAATCAGTATTTAACATGCCAAATGATGATCATTGTGCATTTGTGTACATGTTAGATGGAGGTACAGCTTCCAAGATGGCCATAATAGGAACTTCTTAATAATTTTTGGATGGCTTCCCCCACCTTAGCCATATAAATGCCCCCTCCATCTGCCCCTCTCCTGGTGACGACTCGAGGTGCCTGGAACCACTGTCTGACTCTCTTCTTCTTCATTTCTGCAACATTCGCGGCCTTTCATCTAACTTTCGCTCTGTAGAGCACCACCTCTCCTCCTCTAAACCTCACCTTCTTTTTCTAACGGAGACTCAGCTGTCTGAGGCAACTGACAGCAAACCCTTTTCTGTATCCTCCTACTTTCTCTATACTCATTTCAAAGCCAAAGGTGGCTGTTGTGTATACATACGCAACGACTTATCTTGCTCTCGTGTTCCTGAACTTGATTCTTCTGAATTCTCCACACTCTGGCTTCGGCTTTCCTGTCATTCTCTGACTAAATATATCTGTGCTGTTTACTTATCCCCTAATTCTACTGACTATCAAAAATTCTTCGACTATCTTACTTCTACGATGGAACACAATCTGTCCATTTCTCCTTTCTCTGAAATCTCCATTCTTGGAGATTTCAATGTTCACCACCACCTTTGGCTCTCCTCTCCTTTCACGGATCCACCTGGTGAACAAGCCTACATCTTTTCTATCCTTAATGACCTAGAGCAGCTTGTACAGCACCCTACCCGTATCCCTGACCACCTTGGAGAGAGCTCCAACATACTTGACCTCTTCCTCACAACTAATCCTTCTGCTTACTCTGTTAATCTTTTCTCTCCGTTGGGCTCCTCCGATCACAACCTTATTACCTTAACCTGTCCTATCACTCCGGTACGGCCTGTGGACCCTCCAGGGAAACGTCGTCTGTGGCATTTTGGAGCCGCGGACTGGGTGGCCCTCAGGCAGTACTTCTTTGATTTTCCCTGGAATGATTATTGCTTCCATGGCCGTGAGCCATCTGAGTGTGCCTTGCGCATTACGGAGGTTATTCTCTCGGGCATGGAAGCATACATTCCTTTCTCATATCCTTTGACTAACGCAAGAAAGCCTTGGTTTAATCACGCTTGTTCTAATGCTGTCCGCAACAAGGAGAAGGCCTACAAAAGGTACCGGAGCCAAACCCACCCCTGAATCACATAATCTTTAGGTTTCTGCCCGGAATCGTGCTAAGTCTGTTCTTCGCTCTACTAAAAATAATTTCATCCATACTAAATGCTCTCAACTCTCCAACTCGAATTCTTCCCGCTCCTTCTGGCACCTTGCCAAAAATCTTTCTAACAACTTTACCTCATCATTCTTCCCTCCTCTTTTCTACTCTGATTTTTCTGTAGCTATTTCTTCTACTGATAAAGCAGATCTCTTCACACAGACTTTCTCCTCCAATTCCACCTTAGACGATTCCAGTGCTGTTCCTCCATCACTTCCCCCCTCTGACTTCCTCATGGCTGACATTAAAATTTCTTCAGTTGATGTATTTTCTGCCATCACTGACTTCAGTACTAACAAGGCATATGGGCCTGATGGGGTCCCTCCTGTTGTTCTCAAGAACTGTGCGTCTGTGCTTACACCCTGCCTAGGCAAACTATTTCGCCTTTGTCTGTCAACTTGTACCTTTCCTTCTTCCTGGAAGTTTGCTCTCATTCAGCCAGTCCCAAAGAAGAGTGACCACTCCCAACCCTCCAACTATCGTCCAATTGCTTTAATGTCCTGTATTTCAAAAGTTTTCGAGTCAATTCTTAATAGAAAAATTTTAAGGCATCTTTCCTATCACAACCTTCTTTCCGATCGTCAGTATGGGTTCCGTCAGGGACGCTCCACTGGCGATCTTCTCACCTACCTTTCAGACTCCTGGTCATCCTCCTTTCGGGACTTTGGCGAAAGCTTTGCCATTGCACTTGACATCTCAAAGGCTTTCGATCGAGTCTGGCAAAAATCTTTAATTTCCAAACTGCCCTCCTACGGTTTCTATCCTTCTATCTGTGCCTTCATCGCTAGCTTCCTTTCTGGTTGTTCTGGAGCCGCTGTTGTAGACGGCCATCGTTCTTCTCCTAGATCTATCAACAGTGGTGTTCCTCAGGGCTCTGTCCTATCACCAACTCTCTTCCTTTTATTCATCAATGATCTTCTAAGCTGTACATCTAACCCTATCCACTCATACGCTGATGACTCCACCCTTCACCTTTCCATTCGGTTCCCGCAACGCCCATCTCAACAGTTACTTCAAGAAACAAGGGATGAGGCTATGGCACACCTAATGTCTGACTTGGCTCATATCTCTGACTGGGGTAAAAATAATATGGTTGTCTTTAATGCATCTAAGACTCAGTTCTTACACCTATCAACCCGACAAAATCTTCCACAGGTATACCCACTAATGTTTAATAATATTCAGCTTAATCCTGCATCATCCTTGAACATGCTTGGGGTTTCATTTACTTGGGACTTATCTTGGAAAGATCATATTACATCTCTTGTAAAATCTGCTTCCAAGAGATTGGGTGTGCTAAGCCGACTCCGCTCTTTCTTTACCCCTGCACAATTGTTGACTCTATACAGGGGTTTTATCCGCCCCTGTGTGGAGTACAACTCTCATGTGTGGGGAGGCTCCCCACATACAGCTCTTCTCAATAGGGTGGAGTCAAAGGCTTTTCGTCTCATTAACTCTCCTCCTCTTACTGACTCCAACCTCTGACTCTTCGCCGCACTGTTGCATCTTTATCTCTTTTCTATCGCTACTTTAATGGTCACTGCTCCTCTGAACTGTCTGCTTGCATTCCTCCACCTCTATGACGGGCGCGTAGCACACGTCTGGCAGCAAACTCTCATCCCTTTTCTGTCCAACTCTCTAATGCAAGAGTTAACCGTTACTCCCAGTCTTTCATTTATGCAACAGGTCAGCTCTGGAACTGTCTCCCTCTGTCTGTATTTCCTGCTGCCTATGATCTCCAGTCTTTCAAACGTAGTGTGTCCAGGCATCTCAAAATGATCGGATCTTGAATTTGGCTCTCTATTGTATTTTGTTTTTCTCTTGGAGGGAACTGTTACTGCGGGCTCATGGCCTTTGGTTCCTTCTTCCTCGCATAAAAAAAAAATATATATATAACAATGTACTGTATCTTTTGGAACCACTTGTGTGGAATTCCTTTACATGGGGACCTTACTCCCCTACAATACCTGCATAAAACAAGGGCTCAATGTACTGCTCCAGTCTCTTCTTCCATACCACAAGAGGTATAATTCTTCTAATTTTAACTGTAATCTCACATTCGAAGGCTTCCTTTGGCACCTTTTCCATGTGTATTCTTTCATATGGTATGTCCATACCACCTCAATATATTTCTGTTTACCCATTCAGTCATTCCTCATATCACTCGTTCCTCCTTTTTCCATGCCAGAATAGCCCTAACTTTCTCTATTACTTGCAGCTGCACAGGCTTCTTGGTTAGCATACGTAACTCATGATGCATATGTTCCTATCCTGTGGTGGACATTGAAAATGGGTGCTGATAGTATGTCTTTTCATATGCAATTTTCATACACAGTTCTTTATTACTTGCATAACCCATCATGTTTATACCTTCAGCTGTACTGACAAAGGTCATTTCTACAGCGCGTAACCTACAAAGCTTTATGTCAGTGAGTGCCTAGTTTTCAGTTCTTCTCAAGAGTGTCAGCAATACAACAGTTTCAAGCAGCATCCTCTTAACATCCAAACTACTGTATGTGACTGCACACTGCTGAATTATACAGCAACAGATTTCAAAATCTGTTACCTTTCTAGTGACAAGGAAGATATTTCTGTAGACATGGAAATTTTCCTACCTTAGCCATGTCATAATATGTTGCCCAAGAAGAAGCTTATATAAAAGTTAGAAACACTGTAGTCACTTACTTATTTATGGCATTAGTGATGACAACATTTCTTGAATGACATTAATACTGTTATTACAATTCAGAAAAATGGATTTAATAAGACATCACATTTAAACAGTAAATGGTGTGACATTAAGCCTATTAATGAAATAATACTGTGTATTTGTTATAAGCAGTACAGTATGCAGTTGGAGCAGTGACAGTTAAAGATGTCTACTTAAACATTAATAGCACCAAGTTATGTATTTTGCTCATTAATTATCCATATCTGCCTACTTTCCATGAGTAAAAACTGTCATTCTGTGTCTGACCAACTGATATGGCTCCATTACTATCCAGTGCATTAGAGAGCCATATCGGGGGCTGAGGTCAGATGTCACTCTCAATCAGAGAAGAATTTATGTTGCTTCTATGAGATGTGGGGCCACTGGGATCCTCAGAACTGCCACTGTATGCGTCTCTCACCTCATCCTCAGCTAAAGGGGCCCTAGGATACACTTTTTGAGAGGTGACTGCACAGCCCCCAGGGTGTTTATCTGCTGGTGAAGGTGGGAAGAAACCTGAGGGACAGCTGTTTGAACTGAGCACTGGGAGACGAGCTCCGCCGGCAATGGATGTTTGGCTAAATGTTCGAGGAGGTTTTGGAGGGGGAGTAATTTCACAGTAATTGTTCTTCTTATGTTTTAGAGGTGAGAGTTTGGCACTCCTGTTGCTGGAAGTGATGGCTGCTGACTCTTGTTGTTGTGATCTGTTCTGAGGTGCTAGAAGTTCTTGTTTGTCAAACCTCACAACTTTCCCATTATGTATCTTTGGAAGCTTTCTTCTATTTCTCAGAGTTCTTGGAGAGCCTTTATAAACACGTTTAGTTGGTGATAAGCACACTCTTTCTTTAACACTGAGTGGGTGTGAGGTGTTATCTGGTGTGGGTGGACGTGGAGGAGGCTGCTGACTATTCTCTCCCATCCCATTACATGGTTCCTTTGTTGAAACTGCAACATATGCTGGTACCTTGCCTCCCTTGGACATCCCTGCAAACCTCTCACGTGTAGCAGGGGAAAGTCTGATTACTTCAATGACAGACTCAGGCTCAGATTCTTCAGTGCAATCACTGCCGGAGTCACTCGCCTGCAAAGGAGGAGACACTGCTAAAGATTAAAAGACCCTAAATTCAATCAAAACATTATTTACCCCATGAACATTTCAGACACAATTTCAGTCCACTCTTTCCTGTAAAAATTCATTCAACTGGAGATTTGTCTGGGAGTCTAGTGTGTTACTGGTGTTGTTATGACCCCAGGTTCAGTTGGATATGAACCTGGTGTATTTCTGGCTGAAGTCCCCCTCCTCAAACAGTCCATCCTCCTCCTTTGGGGGGATAAAGGGGAAGCTAAGTGGGATTTGTATAACAGGACACTGAGTCATGAAGTTATATTGTTACCACCATGTGAATATCTCCATCTTTATCTAATTTACTACCATTGATGGAGGTTGTGTTGGCAGCTAAGAGAAACGTTTCACTTTCAAACCTCTTAGTTGCACATATATTCAGTGGGAGTGAGGTATTCTTCTAGGAGAGGTGTTATAATTCCATGGAGCTTGCAATGTAATAGTATTTATCCTTGCAGCTCCCTTTAAGTTTTTACAATAACATGAAGTAAAAGTGCGTTAGTGGACATTTGTGCTGGGAGGGGGTTGCTGATAGCTAATACCCTCTTCAGGCATAAAATGATCCACAGGTATACATGGCGAGTGATGAGAAGGGTGGGTGGTGAACTGAGTGAAAGGAAGGCAATGATTGATTATGTGTGTGTGGATGAAAGGATGCGAAGATGTATATTGGATGCAAGAGTTTTTAGAGGTTGGGGGAGTGGACTTTCTGACCACTACTTGGTGGTGGCCAGAATTAAAGTTCAAGTAAGATGGAGGAATAGAAGAAGGGAAAGACAAGAGGAAGGAGTAGTTGCAAGGAGAGTGGAAAGGTTACAAGAGGATGAGAAAAAGGCAGAGTATAAGAGAGAAGTGGAGGAACGATTGGGCAAATATGAAGTAGAGCAGATGGGGGACGTGGAAGGTGTGTGTAGAATATTTACAGAAGAAATATGTGCAGCATGTGATGTGGTGTGTGGAAGGAAGAGAAGACAGAGGGGGGTGCAAGGAACAGCGTGGTGGACTGAAGAGGTGAAACGGGCTGTGGCACAAAAGAAGAAAGCATACAATGAATGGATGAGAAATATGGGCATGGAAGAAGTTGAGAGACGGAAGAGAGAGTTATATGTAGAAAGAAAGAGAAGGGTGAAAAGATTAGTAAGAGAGAGTAAGAAGAGAGTGGATGAGGAATTTGGAAGGAATTTGAGTTTAAAGTGGAGGGACTGTAAGAAAATGTTTTGGAAAGAGGTGAAAAGAGTAAGACAGGGTGGAAGTGAAGTTAGCAGGGGAGTGAAAGATAAAAATGGTAGATTACTAGTGGAGAAGGGAGAAAAAGTGAGCAGATGGAGAGAACACTTTAAGGAATTGTTGAACGTGGAGGATGGAAGTAATGCGAGTATAAGTGGCTGGGGAATGGCTGGGAGAAGGAGGGAGGTGAGAAGACAGGAAGAAATCAGTACGAGAGAAGTTGTGGAAGCAATGAAGAAAGTTAAATCAGGGAAAGCCCCAGGAATTGATGGAGTGTGTGGTGAAATGCTGAAGCATGGGGGAGAGATAGTAGTAGAATGGATGTGGAAGATGTGCAGATTGGCCTGGGAGGAAGGTAGAGTCCCCGGAGGATTGGAAGTCAGGTATAATTATTCCCTTGTACAAAGGAAAAGGGGAAAAAGAAGTGTGTGGTAATCATAGGGGCATTTGTCTTCTTAGTATAATAGGAAAAGTGTATGGTAGGATACTTATTGACAGAGTTAGAGAAAGAACAGAGAAATTAGTTGGAGAAGAACAGGGAGGCTTTAGGAAGGGAAGAGGTTGTGTAGATCAGATATTCATTCTCAGATCTTTAGTGGAAAAGTTTCTAGAGAAGGGAAAGAAGTTGTATGCGGCTTTCATGGATTTGGAGAAAGCATATGACAGGGTGGATAGACTAGGATTGTGGAAAGTGTTAAGAATATATGGAGTAGATGGGAAGTTGTTGAATGCTGTGAAGAGTATGTACGATGGTGCGAAGGCTGCAGTGCGTGTGGATGGTGACCTAAGTGAATTTTTCTCTTTGAAAGTTAGGTTGAAACAGGGATGTGTCATGTCTCCATGGTTGTTCAATCTGTACATGGATGGGGTAATAAAAGAGGTACAAGGTAGGGTAGTGGATGTTGGAGTGGCCCTGGTGAGAGAGGATAGTGTTTGGAAACTCCCTGTACTGTTGTTTGCAGATGATACTGTGTTGTTGAGTGAAGACGAAGGGGAGCTGCAAGGCTTGGTGGATGAGTTTGAGAGAGTGTGTAAGAAACGGAATCTAAAGGTGAATGTAGGGAAGAGTAAAGTGATGGTCTTTGAGAGAGGTGAAGTCAGTGAATGTACAGCGAGGTTGGATGGTGAGGAATTGGAAAATGTGAGTACGTTTAAGTACTTGGGTAGTGTGATGAGTAAGGATGGAGGTTTGGAGGGTGAAGTGCTTGAAAGGGTACAGCAGGGAAGAAAAGTTGCTGGTTCTTTGAAAGCAGTGATAAGAAACAGGGAAGTGAGCATGGAAGTGAAAAAGTTACTACATGACAGTATTGTGATACCAACTCTAACGTACGGAATTGAAGCTTGGACGTTGTTGGAAGGACACAAGTCAAGAGTGAGAGCTGTGGAAATGAGTTATTTAAGAGGAGCCTGTGGAGTCACATGGAGAGACAGGCTGACGAATGAGGATATAAAGGAGCGTTGTGGTGTTGATGTGGATGTGATAGGAAGTGTTATGAGGAACACACTGAGGTGGTTTGGCCATGTGGAGAGGATGGAGGGTGAAAGACTGACGAAGAGAGTGCATGTGAGTGAGGTGGAGGGGGAAAGAGGGAGGGGGAGGCCGAGGATGAGATGGAGAGATGGGGTGGAGAGGTATATGAAAGAGGGGGGTGTGAGTTGGGAGCAGGGGAGTGAAATGGCGGGGGACAGGGCGACTTGGAGGCGATTTGTTTGTGGCCACCCCAAACGGGATTGAGGCGTCTGGCAATAGATAGATAGATAGATGAAGTAAAAGTACGACTATCTGAGGGTAGAGATCTCATCTTTTTTGTACACTTTTCTTGGTGACTTAAAAATTGACATAGTCATCGTGCCTGTTTAAGCATGTCACTCAACATTTGTTTACATTTTTGAAGGCTTAAGCCATACATGTATGTGTAAGCCACTTGTCTCAAGCTGATGACAATAAGGCGATAATAAGTGCCATATTGTGCCAATATCATGATGTGCCACCAGAGAGTAGAGTCCCCCCCCTCCTTTTTTTTTTTAAGGACTATATGCCCTTACCAAAGGTCTCAGGTTTAAATTACTGTAGGAGTTTTCCCTCAGGGCTAGCTGCCATCCAGGGCTAACAAGTCGTGGATCATTATAATTTTCTGTTTGGCATTTGTTTTCCATGTAGCATGGATCAGATAGGTTAACCTGATAACACACCTCCATCTTTCTGTTATGTGCCAGCTCTTTAGTAAAAGATATGAGGTCAGCATACACCACATCACTCTACATCTTCCTTGGTCTACCTCTCTGCCTACAGCCCAGTATATCTGCACAAGTACTTGTAGGCTACATCTCCTCACACTGGGAACATATTATTATTGTGCAGCAGAGACATGCATATGTAGTAGTCTTGGCATGAACTTTGTATAAATGTGGTTGTGTCCCCCACTTGCGAATGCTGTGATATGCCAGGTACTGGGCTTTGGGTCTCACACAACTCCCATGGTAGTAACTCCCTGAAATTATGGTAATCATCCACCTACAACCTAGTCTCCACTGTTTTTTTTTTTCATTATTTGTATGATCTGTGTATGCTACTCTTCTTTCTCAATTTCTAGGTGAGCTGCAATCCTCCTTTGGTCATGAATTATCCATCTCCAAATGAGCCATGTTGCTGTGTTGTTGCTCAACCCTGGTCATGTCTGGCCCAGCAGACCTGACAACCACAGGGAAGCAACTGCCCCAATGCAATCATCCCACGGGTTCCCTACATTACTGATGTAATGTCTGTGTCTTAGTGTGGTATGTGCTGTGCAATGTTTCATAATATTAGTTGTGCTGGGTGGGCCTATTCTACAGTACAAACAGGGCACATGTCATCTGTGATTCCACCCAACCTAGATCAAAGCTGGTAGCTGGAGAGGGTTGGGTGATGTCCTGATCCAAGCCTAGCTACATGAGACTGATAATTTCTGTTTAAGGATACCTTTGATGGCTGTATGTCAGAAGGGAGGCTTATAGTATAGTATTCTATAGTCACGGGCGCGACTCTGAGGTTGTTATTATCGTGCCCTGGCAACCTACCATTCAAAAGTGCGTTTGATTTCATGTCTAATACGAGAAGCATGTGATTAGTGTATAACATGTTCGTGTATACTATATTCATGCATAATAGTATGATTCGTGTATTATATGATACGAAATCGGATGCACTTTTGAATGGTAGGTTGCTAGGGTACGATAATGACAGCCTCAGAGTCATGCGCCGTGGCTATAACAGAGGTGTTATAGTGCTCCACACATGAAATGACTATGTATAGTATGTGTTTCTTCACTGGTGGTGATGGAGTATCTGGACGTGGCATGCTGAAGTAATTTTTTTTCCTCTTCACCTCTGACTTACATCTTCCTGGCCAATGTGCAATACCACTTCAGTTTGGCACAGATGCACCTTGGGTAAATGTATTATGCAATCACTGATTGCTCTTCATCATTCGCCAACAAATCCCATTTACTCTTTATTCTGTTGGCGAGAACTTATCATATTCATGTCATGCCTACCCTGTCTTCCATTCATCTATGTTTTTCTTTTCACTTCATTTTTTTTTTTTTTTCATCCACCTCCCAAAGTCCATCAAACCATATGAGCATGCCTGGCCTTGCCTAGCCCCTGGCAGGCATGGGGATAAGTATGATGCTTCTGTAACCTTCTTCCAGACAGAGCATATCAAATGTAGTGTAAAGGAATTCCCAGGCCTGCAAACCTTTCTCTTCCAGCCATCTTTTGAAATATGTACATAGGAAATAGATGGACGGTATTCTTTTTCCCCTTTCCCAAGTAAAATCTACTGATTAGCAGGATGAAGTAATGTGAGATGTAAAACAAGGCTTGCAGTATTGTTGTGTGAGAGCTTCAGTCTGAACTGCATATACATGTACTGTACCTAGATTGGTTTCCTATCTAGGTGATGAAAGTGTATCTAGTTACCAAGACTGTACCAATAACATCCATCCATCCATCCATCAATCCACAGCCCGACGCCCCAATCCCGCAAGGGGTGGCCGCAGACAAAACGCCTCCAAGTCGCTCTGCCGCCCACCACCTGACCACCCTCCCCCCAACTCACCCCCCTCCCCCACACACCCCCCAACTCCAACCCCCCACCCCCCCTGGCCCCCCTCCCCCTCCCCCCCACCCACACCCCCCCCCAGCCAGTTCCCCATTCTCCACCCCCTCCACATGTCCAAACCACCCCAGTGTACCCGTCCCAATCCTCTCAACCACATCCACATCTACCCCACAGCGCCCCCCACCCCCCCACCCGCCAACCCGTCCCCCCACATCACTCCACATGCTCCTCTCAAGTAACTCATTTCCACTGCTCTCACTCTTGACTTGTTCCCCTCTTGTAAGGTTCATGCCTCGCTTCCATACATTAGGGTAGGGATCACAATACTATCATGCAGTGACTTCTTAACTTCCATACTCACCTCCCTATTTCTCATCACTGCTTTCAGTGTACCAACAACCTTCCTTCCCTGCTGTACCCTTTCATGCACTTCATCCCCCAAAGTTCCATCTTTACTCATCACACTACCCAAGTACTTGAATGCACTCACATTCTCCATATCTTCACCATCCAACCTCACTGCACACTCTGTGACTTCATTCCTCTCAAACACCATAACTTTACTTTTGTTTACATTAACTTTCAGATTCCTCCTCCTACACACTGTCCCAAATTCATTCACCAAACCTTGCAACTCCCATTCATCTACACTCAACAGCACTGTATCATCAGCAAACAGCAACACCGGAAGCTTCCAAATCTCACCCTCATTCATTAGAGCCACCCCCACATCCACTGCCCTACCCTGCACCTCCTTTACAACCCCATCCATGTATATATTAAACAGCCATGGAGACATCACACAACCCTGTTTCAGTCCCACATTGAGATCAAAGAACTCACTCAGCTCACCATCCATTCGCACCGTAGCCCTAGCTCCCTCGTACATACTCTTCACAGCACTCAACAATTTCCCCTCCACTCCATATGTTCTTAATACCTTCCACATACCTTGCCTATCTATTCTGTCATAAGCTTTCTCCAAGTCCATGAAGGCAGCATACACTTTCCTTCCCTTCTCTAGATACTTCTCCACTAAACATCTTAGAATAAATATCTGATCTACACACCCTTTTCCCTTCCTCCATCACCACCAGTGAAGAAACATCATTATGCTTATTTACTACTAGCAAGGTCAGTCGTAATCAGCCATCAGCTATCGCTTATACTGTAAGTATGTACAGTACTGAACAGACTTCAGTGAATCATACCCACCTGACATGCAGTTTCCACCAGGACAGCTTTTGTGCTTCCATTAACAATCCTTCCATTAAGCTGTATTGTGGGTGGAGTGTGAGGTTGGGTGGGTGAATTTGCTGGGATGAATGTCTGTGTGTGCACATTAACCAGTGACTGTGTACGTGTAAAATCTGGTTCATCAAAACTGGAGGTGCGGAGGTTGCAAGCAGAGGAGACAAGGTCGGGGTTGTAGTCATCCCACATCTTCTCCTCTCTTGCCTCAGTCACCTAAAATATGCAATGAAAAATGAAAATTATATACAGTACTGTGAGCAAATTACTACTACCTGAACACTGTGTAATAAAAGCCATTAAAACATACAAGCAAACAAGCACAAGTTACCATATATTTTTTTTATTTTAATTTGATATTCTGTCACTGTTAAGTCAAAAACATGCTTTTGTGGTAAGTCCTCAACCAGCAGTCAAAAGCATACGTACAACTGCTGCCAGGCACAGCACATCCCCATTATCCGATCTCCCAGTAATCAAAATATTGTGATAACAAAGTGAAAAAGTTAGGACTGTCTCCCTACATTCGATGCATTGCTCCTGCTGTAACAGCGAAGGTGGCAGACGAAAAGCCCACCATGCACCCTGCCACACATGCAAGCCAACTGTTGCCTGTTGGAACCAAGATGGCTGTCAATGTTTACATGCACAGAAACCTGTTCTGATGTTTCTGCACAAGCCCTGTATCTCCTACTTCTCCACTGAACACCTGGACTGGTCTCTCTCTCTCTCTCTCTCTCTCTCCTGCAGTTATAATCACAACTTTCATGTTGCATTGTTCTCTCACTCCCGTGCATAACGTTCCAGACCCCTTGCAATCATTTGTGTGCAGTGCTAGTGACTGAAGAACATTGCTGTGTGTGCTTTAAAGTGGAATAACTGAAAGTAGTATGTGATAATGTCTGGCTGAGGTGCTACCCCCAGTGGACAGCATGATGCTCAGGGCACTGCCTCTGGTGAAGGGAAGATGAAGCTGTAATGACTAGAGTGAAACTTAACAAATTAATCACTGGTCTGGCCCGGATTCGAACTCTGGCCCTCGCACTTCATAGGCACACACGTTACCACTGAGCCAAAGAAGCTTTGCCTCTAAGCAACGTGGGCTTTTATACACCCCATTACATCACTCTTTTTCTCCCCCGATGCTTAATTTGGTCAGTTTCGAACACACATGGTAGCGTAGCGGATGGAGGCCACCAATGGGGGTGCTGCGGACCACACCATACAGCTCACCACCGGGATGTAAGGCCTAAGACGCTGTCAACAACAACATCCTTGCCCTCTAAACCTTGCCTCACATCCCACACCGCTGCCAACCAATGTAATGTCCGGAATGAAACTTAACAAATTAATCACTGGTCTGGCCGGCATTCAAACTCAAGCCCTCGTGCTTCATAGGCACGAACGTTACCACTGAGCCAAAGAAAGGATCCCCTCTTTGCCTTTAAGCAATGCTAGCTTTTATACACCCCATTACAAAGCACTCTAGGAAGAGTGTCACCACTGAAGCGAAACTGAATATTGTGATGCAGCATCAAGGCTGCCACAGAGCTAATAGCATCGCTGACACACTGTGCATGCCCCAGCCAGCTGTCTCTACCATCATCAAGAGGTTTGCTGATGTGTTAGCTGCAGGGATTGCCTGACTCAGCTCCCTCTGCCTCTCCTCATTGCTTTCCATCTCGCTGTCCCTCGCCTGACGTGATTGTTTCAGATGATGATTGAGTGCCCAGAGACACCACCTGTCCTCCAGCCTTGGGGGGGACCCATGATGACAACCTGGCCAGGACCTGGCACCACTGAAGGTTAGTTACATTTGTTTTGGGACTTTATAATTTGCCTTACATCTACTCCACCTCCTATATTATTCTTTCTATCTTACCACAGGCAATAGAGTGAAGGAAAGTAGTCATATATGGTCTAGGAACCAGTCCATGGGGTATTTTTTTTTGTTCCTTATTATGGGTGGGTGCCTCTTAGCCTAAAACAAAACCCTATTGAACCCATGTTATAATCATCCTGGCATCCAGTAAATCATTATCTAACCTACTTTCCATAATGTAACACAATTGGATAGCAGGGGTGTGCTGTATTCCTTCTCACTCTTATAACCTTATTACCTTAACCTATCCTATTGCTTCGGTGCGGTCTGTGGACCCTCCAAAGAAACGTTGTCTGTGGCACTTTGATGCTGCGGATTGGGAGGCCTTCAGGCAGTACTTCTTTGATTTTCCCTGGAATGATTATTGCTTACATGGCCAGGAGCCATCTAAGTGTGCCTTGCACATTATGGAGGTTATTCTCTCAGGCATGGAAGCATACATCCCTTTCTCATATCCTTTGACTCAAGTAAGAAAGCCTTGGTTTAATCATGCTTGTTCTAATGCTGTCCACAACAAGGAGAGGGTCTATAAAAGGTACTGGAGCCAACCCACCCCTGAATCATATCTTTTTTTATGTTTCTGCCCGGAATTGTGCTAAGTCTGTTCTTCGCTCTACGAAAAATAATTTCATCCGTACTAAATGCTCTCAACTCTCCAACTCAAATTCTTCCCCCTCCTTCTGGCACCTTGCCAAAAACCTTTCTAACAACTTTACCTCATCATTCTTCCCTCCTATTTTCTACTCTGATGGCTCCATAGCTATTTCATCTACTGATAAAGCAGATCTCTTTGCTCAGACTTTCTCCTCCAGTTCCACTTTAGACGATTCTGATACTGTCCCTCCATCACTTCCCCCCCTCTGACTTCCACATTAAAATTTCTTCAGCTGATGTATTTTCTGCCATCACAGGCCTCAATACTAACAAGGCATATGGGCCTGATGGAGTCCCTCCTGTTGTCCTCAAGAACTGTGCTTCTGTGCTTACACCCTGCCTAGTTAAACTCTTTTGCCTTTGTCTTTCAACTTGTACCTTTTCTTCTTGAAGTTTGCTCTCATTCAGCCAGTCCCAAAGAAGGGTGATCATTCCTAACCTTCAAACTATCGTCCAATTGCTTTAACATCCTGTGTCTCAAAAGTTTTCAAATCTCTTCTTAACAGAAAAATTTTAAAGCATCTTTCCTATCATAACCTTCTTTCTGATTGTCAGTATGGGTCCCGTCAGGGACGCTCCACTGACAGTCTTCTGACATACCTTTCAGACTCCTGGTCATCCTCCTTTCGGGACTTTGACAAAAGCTTTGCCATTGCACTTGACATCTCAAAGGCTTTTGATCGAGTCTGGCATAAATCTTTAATTTCCAAACTGCCCTCTTACGGTGTCTATCCTTCTATCAGTGCCTTCATCTGTAGCTTCCTTTCTGGTCGTTCTATAGCTGCTGTTGAAAATGGCCATCGTTCTTCTCCTAGATCTGTCAACAGCGGTGTTCCTCAGGGCTCCGTCCTATCACCAATTCTCTTCCTTTTATTCATGAGTGATCTTCTAAGATGTACATCTAACCCTATCCACTCGTATGCTGATGATTCCACCCTTCACCTTTCCATTTGGTTTCAACAATGTCCATCTCAGCAGTTACTTCAACAAACAGGGGATGAGGCTATGGCACACCTAATGTCTGATTTGGCTCATACCTCTGACTGGGGTAAAAATAATCTTGTTGTTTTTAATGCATCAAAGACTCAGTTTTTACACCTATCAACCCATCAAAATCTTCCACAGGAGTACCCACTAATGTTTAATAATATCCAGATCAATCCTGCATCATCCTTGAACATGGTTGGGTTTCATTCACGTAGGACTTATCTTGGAAAGATCATATTGCATCTCTTGTAAAATCTGATTCCAAATGATTAGGTGTGCTAAGCCGACTCTGTGCCTTCTTTCCCCTGCACAGTTGTTGACTTTATACACGGGTTTTATTCGCCCCTGTTTAGAGTACAACTCTCATGTGTGGGGAGGCTCCTCACATACAGCTCTTCTCAATAGGGTGGAGTCAAAGGCTTTTCATCTCAACTCTCCTCTTACTGGCTCCCTTAACCTCTGTCTCTTCGCCGCACTGTTGCCTCTTTGTCTCTTTTCTATTGCTACTTCAATGGTCACTGCTTCTCTGAACTGTCTGCTTGCATCCCTCCACCTCTATGACGGGTGCATAGCACCCATCTAGCAACAAACTCTCATCCCTTTTCTGTCCAACTCTCCAATGCAAGAGTTAACTGTTACTCCCCATCCTTCATTTATGCAACAGGTCAACTCTGGAACTGTCTCCCTCTGTCTGTATTTCCTACTTCCTATGATCTCCAGTCTTTCAAATGCAGTGTGTCCAGGCATCTCAAAATGAATAGATCTTGAATCTGGTTCACTTTTGTACTGTTTTTGTTTTTTTCTTGGAAGGTACGTTTTGCAGGCTCAGCCTTTGGTTCCTTCTTCCTAGCATAAAAAAAAGACTCTGATATTTCTAGCTTATAGATATGGCAAAGTCACACATGTTCTATGAATATATTCAGTAGTGGCTGCTAGCAGTTGTTAAAACAATATAGATTTTGTCATTACTTTTATTAAGTTCTGAGACTGTGTGTGATGGTGCCATAGATACAGGACAGAAATAGCATGGGGAGGAACATTCCTGGCCACAGCTGTACAACATGAAATATATTCTTTTTTAAATTATTTTCTTTACACACATTCTAGATGTTAGCCTTTCACAATAAGATGCCCCCCCCATAAACTGAGTAAAACAGTTTGGTGGTAAACAGAATAAACCAGATACAGTACCGTGGATTGTCAATGCACTGAAAGGATTAAGGAAGGCTTCTTTTAATCCCTTGAGTCAATATTGTCCTCCATGAGCTAAATGAAATCGTCTGAAGATATAAGTACAAAATAAAAGTAATTGTGGTGAGTGGGTGAAACAACATATGACCTTGTTCTGCTGTGGAGTGGTGGTATGGCGGTGTGGGCGAGATTGTCGAGCTACCACCAGTGCCACCAGAAGCAACAGCAGCAGCACAGCACCAGCACCAACAGCAGCACCCACCATGGTTGGCATCCCTGCCTCACCATCATTTTCCGACTCTGAAAGGCAGAAATACTGAATTAATCCCTCAAATCCAGGGCATGTTATTGATCCTCAAGAGATGACTGGAAGATCTACATTCATTTAATGCCATGAAGGGGAATAGGCTAGTCATCTACTCAAGAATGTATTGAACTACAGTAGCCTAGCTTTGGCTTCCATACCTCAAAAGGGATAAAATGGAACTGGCTGTTATTGTAACCTAGGTGATGTCCTTCTTAGTTTATTCTTGCTGCAACTAGGCTAACTTATAAAACCAAAGAAAGGCCTCTCATATTGATGTTTATTAAGGATACAAGTACAGCACCAAACTCTTATCTCTTTTTTGTCCAACTCTCTAATATACAAGTTAACCGTTACTCCTAGTCCTTCATGTAGGCTATGCAACAAGTCATCTCAGGAACTGTCTTCTTCTGTCTGTATTTGCTACTACCTATGACCTCCAGTTTTTAAAATATAGTGTGTTCAAGCATCTTGAAATGAACAGATCTTGAAATTGGCTCTCTGTTATCCTGTTTTATTTTTTTCTTGGAGAGAACAATCTTGTGGCTTATAGCCTTTGGTTCCCTTTTCCTTACTTAAAAAAAAATGACTACTAGGTATGCAAGCATTTGCCAATATGATCAATAAAAATTTAGGATCTCTTCACAATATGTGATCAAAGGATTTTGGGGACCTGAATGGTAAGTTAATGCCTCTTTGGCCCCTTTTAATTAGTCATGGTGTTGAGCAGTTCTCCTTTTACAATGTTCTTCTCTTTCCTTGCTTTCTGGATCCAATTCCACCCTCCAGTGGATGAGGAAAAAGAAGCAGGATGATGATGATTATGAAAATTATTTTTACCTAACAACTTCCCTGGAGCTCCCACATCTAAAGATTTGTCTCTTTACTTTCGGAGAGGTTTCCCTTAATATGAATAAAACTGTTTCATGACAGCAATTAAAAATAAAAAGACAACAATTATATTTAAGGAATTTATGTATGGATTGACTCTTCATGTTCCTTCTTTTTCCTTTCTGCTTGAGGTGAACAGGCTATGGGCTGTTTCATTAAGACCGTGAATTAGAAGGTGTGGACAAGCCTCCAATTTTTGTGGATAATTTCTTAATCATGTAACCATGATGGAACATGTATTTCTTTATCATTTTTTACTACATTCTGCAATGTGGGATGCAGGCTTAGCACATATAACAATAACAACTTTTCACATTAATGACTATAAAAAATAAGGGATCTGTTATTCTATATTTCATCTAGCACTCACCACTGGCTATGTGATGCCTAGCACTGGCTCGGGGCACTTGCATGATGAAGGGGTCACTGCGTCCACGAGCATTGAGGGCAGCTACACTCACCCTTGCACCCTCACCACCAGCCATTCCCTCCAACACCCACTCGGGAAACTCACTGCAAAACTCATGATTTGTAACTGATTTTTCAATACTGCAATGGGTGAGAGAAAATGGTGAATGGTATTCAGGCTTTTAGATAGTGCATAGTAACATGCTATGGCACCATTTCACAACTAACAATATAGAATCCCTTTACAGGGAAGAAAGGCACCACCACAACTGATATGAGAAATAACAGGTGCTGTGTTTGAATATAAAAACTGATGCAACTATGTTGTGGTGAAAATATGTGTGCTCACCTGGTCATGTTAGCAACCACCTGGCCATCCTGCAAAGCTAGCAGCAAGAATTTCTGAGGCAGACCACCATCAAATCCTTCCAGGCAAGTGATGGTGAGGGCAAGGATAGGAGTATTATCAGGAGCAGGAGTAGGATCAGAAGAGACAGTGTGGGCAGCAGAGCAGTTTAAAGGTGGGTCAGGAGGCCCAGCTGGCACCAGGGTGACCACACAGGGCTTCACCTGCCGTCCCACCACAGTAGTGGCATGACACACTAGGTCCCCATAATCCCCAGGACTAACAGGAGTCACTACCACACTGGAGGTCAAGCCTTCACTCCTAACTTGCTCCCCTGGCACTGCCATTACTGTGCCATCAATCAGTATCCGCTGCCACGTCCATGTCACACTTTGAGCTGGCTGAGCCTCCACCCGGCACCACACCACTACAGGAGATCCACGCTCTGCCAGCTGTGTCCGCTCATTCACACCACCAGCACATGTGGGGGCATCTGCTGTGGAGAGTCTGCTTCACATTCAGGAATTATATTACTTCTATCATACCCACCATCAGTACATCTTAGAATAATCTGGTCAGTACATATCACAATCACTCTTACACTCTCATCACAGGTACAGCTCAAAGTTTGCAAGTTGTTGTTGTTGCTCTTGTGCCACCCAAGTCTGTCTGATCAAGCAGACCCAACAACTACAGGCAAACAACTGCCCCTGCAGGGCCATTCCATGCAATAAACTGATGTTCCCATGCAAATGACAGTGCCTTGACAAAGTGAGGTTTAGGGATTAATGTGGAGGTTTGGTTCCTGGGCGGATGCTGCATCTGTGTCTTTTCACCCAGTTAACTAGGGCACCATAGTAAGATCCACACCACCCCATTAATTATTTGGTTGTATGGTTACCAGCCAGCACTGTAAATGGTTTCCTGAGTTACAGGCTTGTCTCTCAGTGTAGAACTACCTGAAGCAGAAAGAATATAAATAAATAGTGACAGGAAGAATGAGAGAAATATGGGGAGGAGGACAGATATGGAACAAGAATGTCAGACTGGAGAAAGAAATAGGCAGCACAGGGCACTACATCAAATAATGTCAGACTGGAGAAAGAAATAGGCAGCACAGGGCACTACATCAAATAAGTGGATGATAGGCATTCCCACCAACCACCAAAGTTTACAAGTAAATGCTAGATGTGCATTATTGTCCTTAGTGACCATATCCTTATTGGCATTTTTTTTCCACTAAAAGGCACTGTTACCATACAGTTCCATCTGGACAGACAGAAAGCTCCAATACTCTTAAGCAAGGTGTCTCATGAGGAGATTCAACAAACAGGGTTCATGCAAGTTTTCACACCCCCATGATATACAGGTAACATGCAATAAAAAGCCCATTTTTCTGAGTACAGAATATTACAGAATAAAAGAAATTACAAATGAATAACAAAATAGTGCTCACAAGGTCCGAAGCACTAACTGGCTGACTTGGTGCATCATCACTAGCCAAGAAGCGATGTCAGTTCTAGCTATGAAATGGCTTTATTGCCTTTGGTGCATAGATAAAATGTGATTTGATAGAAACAGATACTTTTGTTTCCTTTTAAGCAAACAGACTCCGAAAATATTTTCAAAATTTTATCACCAGTCATATCTAAAAATGTTGCAAGTACATTGTACCCAATTATTTGCTGTTTGCCTAGGGGAAAGTACTGAAAGCTAGACTCAAATGGGAAAAACACTGACAAAAACAGTCAGCAACCCTGCTTCCCACGATTCATGGAGTGAAAGGGATCTATAAAGTGAATAAGTTCAAGAAATATCGACAAAGTGCCACATGAAACAGGCTATATCCATTCACTCACTATTCAGACCTAATAGCTTTTCAACTCTATCTCACATTAAAAAAAAAAAAAAACATGATTCAAAATGTCTGTGGGATAGAGATCACTCCATTGACTGCCAAGTTGAAAAACGGGTGCAACCTTTGTCATGTGCAACTACAAACATCTATCTATCTATCTATCTATTGCCAGACACCTCAATCCCGTTTGGGGTGGCCACAAACAAATCGCCTCCAAGTCGCCCTGTCCCCCGCCATTTCACTGCCATGCTCCCAACTCACACCCCCCTCTCTCATATACCTCTCCACCCCATCCCTCCATCTCATCCTCGGGCTCCCCCTCCCTCTTCCCCCCTCCACCTCACTCACATACACTCTCTTCATCAGTCTTTCACCCTCCATCCTCTCCACATGGCCAAACCACCTCAGTGTGTTCCTCATAACGCTTCCTATCACATCCACATCAACACCACAACGCTCCTTTATATCCTCATTCGTCAGCCTGTCTCTCCATGTGACTCCATAGGCTCCTCTTAAATAACTCATTTCCACTGCTCTCACTCTTGACTTGTGTCCTTCCAACAACATCCAAGCTTCACTTCCGTACGTTAGAGTTGGTATCACAATACTGTCATGTAGTAACTTTTTCACTTCCATGCTCACTTCCCTGTTTCTTATCACTGCTTTCAAAGAACCAGCAACCTTTCTTCCCTGCTGTACCCTTTCAAGCACTTCACCCTCCTGAGACGGAAATAGCTGGATATAGCATATGAATGTTAGAAAAGTGAGATCTGGAAGTTAAGGAAGCAAAATAATATTTAAATGGATGTATGAATAGCATATGAATGTTAGAAAGGTGAGATATGGAAGTTAAGGAAGCAAAATAATATTTAAATGGATGTACGAAGTACATCCATTTAAATATTATTTTGCTTCCTTAACTTGCATATCTCACTTTTCAACATTCATATGCTATATCCAGCTATTTCCTTCTTGTCTTCTATTACTATACCCTCAAACTCATTCATATATACAGTACTATTATTGTCACCCTAACTATATCCATTTTCTCAGACTGATCACTATATAGCATCTACGTACAGTACATTCTTTTATCTTTTGATCAACGAACTTCATTACTCCATAGCATCCATAAATCTCTTTACCCTGTCCAGGAGTCCAACTGTTTACTGTATATGTCCTCAGTGATACACAGCAGCCTCAACTGTGATAAATTTCCCCATTACAGTATATACCTCTGATCCTCTTTGTGTGTGTGTGTGTGTGTGTGTGTGTGTGTGTGTGTGTGTGTATTTACCTATTTGTATTTACCTATTTGTAGTATACAGAAATTGAGCAATGCTCGTGTTGTCCTGTCTCCATATCCACATTTATCAAGTCCACCTTTACACACATGAATGTTTTTCTCATGCACCACCTCTTTGTCTAAGTCGTTCCAAATATTTACTTATTTACCTAATATACCTAATTGTGATATACACGGAATGTACTATGCTCGTGGGTTTCCGTCGCTGTTTCTCAATAAGTCGAATTTAACTTTAAACTCGTTTAAGTTTTTAGACTGGACGATCTCTTTGTCCAGGCTATTCCATAAGTCTATACTTCTGTAAGGAAAGCTATGTTTCTTGATATCCTTCAAGCAGCTTGACTTTTTCAATTTCATTCCGTGTCCTCTTGTTGCTCTCTTATCCCATACAAACAGATCTTCTTTGTCAATTTTATCTACTCCCACCATGGTCCTGAACACCGCAATCATGTCTCCCCTCTTTCTCCTTTCCTCTAACGAAGGCAAATCCAGTCTTTCCAGCCTCTCTCTGTATGACAGGTCTGTCAGACTGGGGACCATCTTGGTTGCTGTTCTTTGTATTCTCTCAATCTTGTTTATATCTTTCTTTTTGTGTGGGGACCACACTACCGCTGCATATTCTAACCTGGGGCGGATCATGGCCACTATCAATTTTTTCATCATTTCCTCGTCCATATAATGAAATGCTACTCTTATGTTAGTCAAGAGCTTATAAGTCTCTCCAACTATCTTGTTAATGTGCTTTTCTGGTGACAAACTATCTTGGACCAGCACTCCCAAATCTTTCTCTTCTCTCCTTTTTGTGATTAATTCATTACCCAAAAAATAATTCAGTGATGGTCTCCTGGTACTTTTACCCATTTCCAATATTTTACATTTCTTTACATTAAATTTCATTTCCCACGTCCGGCTCCAATTGTGTATCCTATCCAAATCCTCCTGCAGTATTTTACAATCCTCCTCAACCTCTATCTTCCTCAAGATCTTTACATCATCAGCAAACAGACTTGCATAACTGTTCACTCCATCTACCATATCATTTACGTAAATCAGGAACATTACTGGCGCCAACACTGAGCCTTGAGGGACTCCACTTGTTACTTCCCTCCATCCAGACATCTTTTCCTTTATTACTGTCCTCATTTGTCTGTCTCTCAAAAAGTCTCTCATCCATTCCAGAAGTTTCCCCTTTAGTCCTCCTATATATTCTAGTTTCCACATTAGTCTCTTATGAGGTACCTTGTCAAAGGCCTTCTCTAAGTCTAAGTACACACAATCCACCCAACCATCTCTCTCCTGTACCACATCAATCGCTCTTGAGTAAAAGCTCAACAAGTTTGAAACACATGACCTTCCACTTCTGAATCCAAACTGACATTCAGCCAAAATATTCATCTCTTCCAGATATTTTATCCATCTGTCTTTCAGGATTCTCTCACACAATTTTGCGACCATGCTGGTGTGTGTGTGTGTGTGTGTGTGTGTGTGTGTGTGTGTGTGTGTAATGAGACTAGTGAAATCCCCTTCTCCCCATACTTCAAATCTGTTGAACAGTGACAGCATGATTCACGGCCTTGACCCACAGAGCATTCTGCCAATCTCCTCTCCACACCTGCCTTATGGGTGGTGTATTTAATGCTTAAATGCACTGCACAGACTTATTCTGCGTGCTCCGTGCTTCACAGTAAATAGGGTAAGTACTGTGTGTTGTCCCAGGAAAATAACTGTGCGGGCAGTTGCAGGATCATCTCAAAAAGCTTATTAGTGTACCCTTAACCGAGAAAAAGGAAATAATGCACCTAGACAGCCATGAAAACTTTGTTGAAATGGCCCTTGCTTTCAGCCTGAATGAATTTACAGTGTGCTCAGAGTAAAAATATCATGATAATATGGAGTTTGCATTGTATCTTGGCTCACAAGGAAGCACAGTGAAAAGTGCTGTGAAGAATAAGTGTTCTTTTGAAAGCAAAAAAAATTCATATTTTGTACAGTAAACTCCAGAATAAAATAAGAATGACATGGAGGGCTTTTGACAGAAAAATATAACATAATGAATGGTTTCCTGTAAGTCAAGAAACCATTTACAATACTGGGTGGTAACCATATAACCAAACCATATGTGCTCCCTATGTGTCAACAAGTGGGTTGGTGGAGAGTTAGTGCCCCTCCCCGCAAAATAAATAACTCAGAGTCAAATGGCCACCCCTTATGGGATTATGGCATCTGGCAATAGATAGATAGATAGAAAAATATTAAAACAAGTACAGTATATTCTAGTTTGTTGTGTCGCCTTTCATTACCAACCCACTGGCCACAATCCAGAAACTCTATATTTCATTTGGGCCGATGTCAGTAAAGTATGTTAATTTTTAAGAAATCTACAGCAGCTACCAGATTAAAAACTTTCTTGATTTATGTACTGGCTGAGGATTAAGAACTTCACATTTAATTCCAGATAATACTACATGATTATCATTCAGCGTTTAAAAATCTGCCCCAGCAAAAAGGTTTAATGAGAATTATGGAACAATACAAGACAGACAAACAATACATACAATAGAAAACATTATAGCAAAAGAATATGAGGACTGAGGATTCAGAGACATTTTGTGGAAAGATAATGAGATACAGGACAGAATGGGATACATTGATATTCATGGAAGAATTCTGAGGAAAGATCATGTGAAATGAAATGGAATGAGAGACTCAGCCAAGAAAAAAAAAAAAAAAAGAAAAAAAAAAGGATGAATGGACTAAGAGAAGATGACACACAATAGGATGTTATTGTTGCTGTTGTTATTGTTGTTGTTGCTGTTTTGGTCCTGGGTGCATTTGGACATGAACTCAGAAGACTGCAGCATGAAGTTGCCTTTCTCTGGTATTCTACCATCCCCTTTTTGGGGGACAAGGAGGGAGCTGAGGGATGCCTATATACTATAATTGGGCAGTGGAGCCATCTGATGCCACCACACTAAGATGTTCCTCACCAGCATACAAATAGAATGAAAGGGCTGAGACAACAAGACAGAAAAGTGTTAAAAGACTGAAAGAATGAAACAGAACAGGATGAAAGGGCTGACAAACAAGACTGAAAAAAGTTAGAAGGCTGAAAGAATGAGACACAGCTCAGGATGAAAGGGGTGAACAACAAGAGAGAACCAAATTAGTTGGCAGAGAGAACAAAAGAGAAAAGAATGAAAGGGCTGAGAAAACAAGACAGAATGGAAAGAGATGACTGACAAAACAAGACAGAAAGGAATAAGAAGACTATGAGAATGAGGGACACTGAATGGAATGAACAAAGGACAGAATGACAAGGTTCAGAGAACAATGCATATGAGACAGAATTAGAGGGCTGAAATTACTAGCCAACAGAATGATAGGGCTGAGTGAACAAGACAGAATTCAGGGCTGAGAGAAAAGGACACATGGGATGACATAAGAGGGCTGAGAGAACAAGAAAAATGAGATGGCTAAGAGAACAAGAAAAATGAAATGGCTGAGAAAGTGAAAGGGGTGAGAAAACAACAGAAAGAACGAAAGGAGAGGGCTGACATAATTAGAGGTATGGTAATTACTGCGCTCCAGTTGGATTGAGCCAGTGAAGGTTTATATAGAAGGGGTGGTTAGGGTTGATTGCTCATGTAATGCCACTCAGAGATGAGTGAGGCTGGTCACTCTCATCTTAAATGTCGAGACCAACTGCCTAGCCCCGGGCTCCTATGCTCCCCTTGGGGCAATGTAGGATTGGGTGATGGATGGATGGATGGAAAGAAATGAGAGGTAGGAGGCCTGAAAGTAGAATACCATGATGAAAGGCCTGAGAAATGAGAAGACTAGGAAAGTAAGACATGGCATAGAATGAAAGGGATGAGATAATGGGAGAATCAAGAAAAAGAGAGGATTCAGATAATGAAAAGGCTGAGAGAATGGGAGGGCACAAAGAAATACATACCATCCCATATAACTGAGTGAGTGTTGAGAGTATAAGAATTGAAAACAAAACATGCAAAAACTGAGGAAGTGAGAGGACAGAACACCAGAGGGCTGAGAGAATGGGATGTCTGAGAATAAAACATCCAGCAGAATGACAGAACAGAGGATGAAAGTGAGACTCTCACAAATAGAGCAAGAAAGGGGCCCCCCCAAAAAAACTGAAAGGACCATGAGGAAAAGGGGGCTGAGAGCAAGAAAAAGAACAGAACTAAGCATGCTGAGAGAATGAGAGCTAATAATGAGATCCCCTTAAACTGGTACTCTTGACTAAGATCTCACAGCGGACAAAGAGGTGGACAGGGTTGCTGGTGTTGGTGCCCTCGGTGTTGGTGGCAGCGCATGTGTATGAGCCAGTGTGGTGCCGCTGGACGCCCCTCAATGCCAGGCTTTGTCCTGCTACCACCACACCTTCACGTGCATTGTGCTTCACCTTGGCACCCTGGGGGATAGTTGGAGAAATACAGTCAGGTCTCATTCTATGCCATAGATGTGTTCCTGAATATCACAACTTAGCCTAGGCAACTGGCTCTACTGTGGGAAAAATTGGCAAATTAGCTTTAAGGGTATGAACTGATATTTAACACACAAATTTTCTGTGACTTTGCTGGACTTATCAGAAAAAAAAGGAAAAAAAAGTGGCACCTTCAAATGAATGGAATGAAACTGGGACTGTTAGTTTCTTCCCTTTTTAAGAGGGAACAATCTTGTGGGCTTCTAGTCTTCTGTACCCTTTTTCTTGAAAAAATATATATATATATATATATATATATATATATATATGTATATACACAGTATATATATATATATATATACAGTATATATATATATATATATATATATATATATATATATATATATGTATATACACAGTATATATCCATCCATCCATCCAACCATCCATCATCCAATCCTACATTGCCCCATGAGGAGCGAAGGAGCCCGGGGCTAGGCAAGTTGGTCCTGACACTTTATCCACTAAACCTCCAGGTGCCATAATTTGGTTATATGGTTACCACCCAGCACAGTAAATTATTTCCTGGTGTACTGTACAGGAAACCATTCAGTTAGTCACTCAGTGTTGAGTCACCCACAGGCAGAAGGTATATACTATATATATATATATATATATATATATATATATATACAGTAGGCTCGCACAGTGCGCGAGAGATTGGGCAGTCCACGACCTCGCGCACTGGGAATTCATGCACTGAGAATACATAATCTTATGGGAAAAATTACATATGGGCAGTACCCCCTAATACCTGGACATTTTTTGGCCCTTAGAGACATAAAAAAGGTCAAATTTTTCAGACATTGTACTACAGATATAGCTGCAATAACAAAAATATGGGCACTCACCTTAACAACAGTAGACAACAGGCCTGATGGATTTAAACAACAAGAGTTCTGAGGCGCAGCAACGCACTTACAGTGCCCCCGCCACCACCCCGGCCGCACCACGTTTGTTTAACGGTTGCCAATGTTGTATTATTCCAGGCTTTGACGAAGAAATTTATGGCCTGTTGAATGTTACATTTCTTCCAGAATGCAGCAACAGTCATTATGGTGGGGGTTGCCAGGTGAAGCAGGTGAGTCAGGTGGGGCTGTGATGGTGGAGAGGGAGGCGGCTGGTGAGTCAGGTGGGGCAGTGGTGGACGGCGGTGGGTGAGTCAGGGGAGGTGGTGAGGGGAGGATCCTCCCTCTCCTCCTTGCTACTGCTCACATTTTCGGCAATTTCCTTCATCTCTTCTTGCTTGTTTGTTTTATTCCTCATCTTGTTATGGACGTATTGGCAGTATAACAACTTGGTATTCATGAAATAAACATCATTATTATAGAAACTGGGTATCTATTCTAACTTACTGTTATTGCCGAAAATGTTATTATTGAAGTTGTTATTGGCGATATCTTATTGTAGACTCCTCTTGAGCACCTTCCCCATGAGCCTCTAGGTCACTATTGGCGCGTTGTGTGGGGAGGGGGGTCACGTACTGATGGAAAATGGCGTTTTTAAGCCACTTCTTGCCTCTACCTCGTGTTTTGTGGGGTAAACTCGCGCATCCAAGGTTTTTCGTTATGATTTTTGGTCACTCGCGCACTGGGCGAGCCTACTGTATATATATATACAGTATATATATATATATAGATATAGATATAGATATATATATATAGATATAGATATAAATATCTATATATCTATCTATCTATCTATCTATCTATATATATATATATACATATCTATCTATATATATATCTATATCTATCTATCTATCTATCTATCTATCTATATATATATATATATATATAGTATAGATAGAGAGATAGATAGATAGATAGACAAATATAGATATGGATACAAATATAGATATACTGTAGATATATAGATATAGATATAGATAAATAGATAGACATAATGATAATTCATTGCAATTACCAGACATTAAACTTTTTAGGATATATTTTAGCTGCCATCTTGGAGGAAAGTTAGGGGAAATAACAAAGATCTCGTACGGCTTAGATTATCCATTAATAAATGGTGGTAGGAAACAGAAACAGGTGAACATTGCATCTAAATACAGCACTCTTCTGTTCAAGAGTCCTGCAGTCTAGTGGCAAAATGTACCAGTTGGGGTGATGTAACTGTTTTGCAGGCAAGGGTTCCAATCCCCCTTAGGTGACTGGAGACTTCAAGAATGTAAAAGCTGCCAGAGGAATAGCAACAAACAGAGATTGAAGCAAATCAGAGAAAAGAGGAAAGCTGATGAGATGAAAAGCCTTTGGTTCCTTCCTGTTTAAGTGCTGAATATAATGAACCACCCACATATGAGAGTGTACTCCAAACAGGGGTAAATAAAGTCCTTGTATGACATCAGCAAGTGAGTAAGGTTAAGAAAGGTAGAGTGTGAATTCACTACAGCTAACTTCTGAAACGCTGACTTTGTAAGTAAAATAATTATCTTTTCAAGATTGATCATGAGAAACAGAGACACCTAAAGTTCTGAGATGCTGGAGAGTTTAGCTGTGTACAGGCATTTGGAAAAGGGTAGAGTTGAAAATGGAGGAACTGAGTTTGTGTGCCTTCACACACTCGCACTCATGCACTAACACACTCACACACATACACACACACAAGGCAAGAGCATGGAGTGATGATGAATACCAGGAAATGTTGTCAGACATGGCTAGCAATTTACAGAAAATGATTGAGAAAAGTAACAATATAATTTTAATGGGTGACTTCAATTGTAAAGAGGTGAACTGGGAGGAATGGGACTCAGGAGGCAGCGAAGATTCATGGGGCACTACATTATTAAATATAACAATGAACAATGTGATGACGCAGTGGGTCAAAGAAGAGACACGGTTCCGAGGTGAGGACACACCAACAAGACTAGACTTACTGTTTACCAAAGAACCTGATGTAATAGAATCCTTGGAGTATCTGTGTCCTATTGGAAAAAGTGATCATGTGGTCATTGAGTTCTAGATGATAACAGGGAACGTGGAGCCAAGAGACGAGCTTTATAGGCAGGGAAGATACAACTTTGGGAAAGCAAACTTTACAGGATTGAGAAAATTTCTCGAAAATGAAGATTGGAGGAAATTCAGAGAAACAAGAGAGATACAGAGGAAGTGGGATATTTTTCTAGCCTTCTATAATTCAGGAGTGGAAAAATTTGTGCCAAGAGTAAGGGAGAAAGAAAACAGAAAAAAAGAGTGGCTTAATAGAAAGTGTATGATAGCAAAGAAAGAGAGAGACACGGCATGGAACAATTGAAGAAAGAGAGGTAACAACAGAACAAAGGAAGAATATAAAAGAACTAGAAATGATTACACAAGAATACGTAGAGAGGAAGAAAGGAATTTTGAAAAAGATATAATAGACAATTGTAAGGATGAACCCAAATTGTTCTATAGATTTGTCAATGGCAAACTGAAACAAAAGGAAGGAATCACCAAACTGAAGGTAGAAGGAGAGGTCTATAAAGATGCAGCAGTGCAAGCAGAAATAATAAACAAACGTTTCTAGTCAATTTTCACTAATGAAAGTGAGTTTGTGGAAGGGGAGGGAGTGACTAGAAATGTAGTGATAAACGATATAAAAGTGGAAGTACAGGAAGTGCATAAATTATTGGAAACTCAAGATGTGAGAAAAGCCCCAGGACCAGATGGAATCTCTAACTGAGTACTGAAGGAATGCAGAAAACAATTGGCAGATAAGATTCACAGTTTAATTGTGTGTTCTCTGGAAGAGGGGAAAGTGCCTCAAGGATCTTTTTGGAAGAGGACAAATGTGGTACCAATTTATAAGGGAGGAAACAGGGAAGAACCCCGGAATTATAGACCAGTGTACCTAACCAGCATGGTCGGAAAATTGTGTGAGAGAATTCTGAAAGATAGATGGATAAAATATCTGGAAGAGATGAATATTTTGGCTGAAAGTCAGTTTGGATTCAGAAGTGGAAGGTCATGTGTTTCCAACTTGTTGAGTTTTTACTCAAGAGCGATTGACGTGCTATGGGAGAGAGATGGTTGGGTGGATTGTGTGTATTTATATATGGAGAAGGCCTTTGACAAGGTACCTCATGGGAGACTAATGTGGAAACTAGAGCATATAGGAGGACTGAAGGGGAACCTCCTGGAATGGATGAAAGACTTTTTGAGTAACAGACAAATGAGGAGAGTAATGAAGGATAGGATATCTGGATAGAGGGAAGTAACAAGTGGAGTCCCACAGGGCTCGGTGTTGGCACCAGTAATGTTCCTGATTTATGTAAATGATATGGTAGATGGACTGAACAGTTATGCAAGTCTGTTTGCTGATGATGCAAAGATCTTGAGGAAGGTAGAGGTTGAGGGGGATTGTAAAATGCTGCAGGAGGATCAGGATAGGATACATGATTGGAGCTGGATGTGGGAAATGAAATTTAATGTAAAGAAATGTAAAATATTGGAAATGGGTAAAAGTACCAAGAGGCCATCATTGAATTATCTGAGGGGTAATGAACCAATTACAAAAGCGAGAGAAGAGAAAGATTTGGGAGTGCTGGTCCAGGACAGTTTGTCACCTGAAAAACATTAACAAGGCAGTTAGAGAGACATATAAACTCCTGACTAATATAAGAGTCGCTTTTCATTATATGGATGAGATGATGAAAAAATTGATAGTGGCCACGATTCACCCCAGGTTAGAATATGCAGCAGTAGTGTGGTCCCCACACAAAAAGAAAGATATAAACAAGATTGAAAGAATACAAAGAACAGCAACCAAGATGGTCCCCAGTCTGGCAGATCTGTCGTATAGAGAGAGGTTGGAAAAGCTGGATTTGCCTTCCCTAGAAGAAAGGAGAAGGAGAGGAGACATGATTGCAGTGTTCAGGACCATGGTGGGAGTAGATAAAACTGACAAAGAAGATCTATTTTTATGGGATAAGAGAGTAACAAGAGGACACGGAATGAAACTGAAGAAACCAAGCTGCTTGAAGGATATCAAGAAATATAGTTTTCCTTAAAGATGTATAGACCTGTGGAATAGCCTGGACAAAGAGATCATCCAGTCTAAAAACTTAAATGAGTTTAAAGCTAAATTTGACTTATTGAGAAACAGAGACGGGACCACACGAGCATAGCTCATTTCCTGCATATCACAATTAGGTACCCCCTGGGGGTAGGGGGGTTTAAAAGAATACTCCCCCAGTATCCCTGCTTGTCGTAAAAGGCGACTAAAAGGGTTGGCGGAGGGTTAGTGCCCCTCCCCGGAAAACAACTAACTAAAAAAACAAACAAGAAGCCTCGGACAAGGACTGACCAAACGATGACGACCCAGGACCGGACAAAGGACTTGGTAATGAGTACATGGAATGTAAGAGGAGCGAATGATGAGGTGAAAGAGAGAGAGATTGTCCAGGTGCTTGAGGGTGCGAAAGTGGATGTATGTGGAATAACTGAAACAAAATGGAGAGGAGAAAGTGTGAGAGAATGGGAGTATGGATGGGGTATATGTGCAGGAGTAGGTGAGAATGAGAGGGCAAAGGAAGGAGTATGTATAGTTGTGAGTAAAAGATGGAAGAAGAGCATAAGACATTATGGATCAGTTGGGTCAAGGATTGTGTGGGTAAGGTTGAAAGTTGGAATACAAATGTGGGCGATTGTGTGTGTGTATGCGCCAACGCAAGATCGTGCTCGAAGAGTGAGAGAAGAGTTCTGGACAAATGTGGAAGTGTGCATGGAAAAGTTTGGAAGGAATGAGAGAGTGTTTTTGATTGGTGATATGAATGGTAAAGTTGGGAATGTGAAGGTGGATGGAATAGTTGGTGAGTGGGGTGTGCCTGCTGAGATAGATGAGAATGGGAGTGCGTTAGTGGACATTTGTGCTGGGAGGGGGTTGGTGATAGCCAATACCCTCTTCAGGCATAAAATGATCCACAGGTATACATGGCGAGTGATGAGAAGGGTGGGTGGTGAACTGAATGAAAGGAAGGCAATGATTGATTATGTGTGTGTGGATGAAAGGATGCGAAGATGTGTAAAGGATGCAAGAGTGTATAGAGGTTGGGGGAGTGGACTTTCTGACCACTACTTGGTGGTGGCCAGAATTAGAATGCAAGTAAGATGGAGGAATAGAAGAAGGGAAAGACGAGAGGAAGGAGTAGTTGCAAGGAGAGTGGAAAGGTTACAAGAGGATGAGAAAAAGGCAGAGTATAAGAGAGAAGTGGAGGAACGATTGGGCAAATTTGAATTGGAGCAGATGGGAGACGTGGAAGGTGTGTGTAAGATATTTACAGAAGAAATATGTGCAGCATGTGATGTGGTGTGTGGAAGGAAGAGAAGACGGAGGGGGGTGCATGGAACAGCGTGGTGGACTGAAGAAGTGAAACAGACTGTGGCACAAAAGAAGAAAGCATATAATGAATGGATGAGAAACAGGGGCATGGAAAAAGTTGAGAGGCGGAAGAGAGAGTTATATGTAGAAAGAAAGAGAGAGGTGAAAAGATTAGTAAGAGAGAGTAAGAAGAGAGTGGACGAGGAATTTGGAAGGAATTTGAGTGTAAAGTGGAGGGACTGTAAGAAAATGTTCTGGAGAGAAGTGAAAAGAGTAAGACAGGGTGGAAGTGAAGTTAGCAGGGGAGTGAAAGATAAAAATGGTAGATTACTAGTGGAGAAGGGAGAAAAAGTGAACAGATGGAGAGAACACTTTAAGGAATTGTTGAACGTAGAGGATGGAAGTAATGCGAGTATAAGTGGCTGGGGAATGGCTGGGAGAAGGAGGGAGGTGAGAAGACAGGAAGAAATCAGTAGGATAGAAGTTGTGAAAGCAATGAAGAAAGTTAAATCGGGGAAATCCCCAAAAATTAATGGAGTGTGTGGTGAAATGCTGAAGCATGGGGGAGAGATAGTAGTAGAATGGATGTGGAAGATGTGCAGATTGGCCTGGGAGGAAGGTAGAGTCCCGGAGGATTGGAAGTCAGGTATAATTATTCCCTTGTACAAAGGAAAAGGGGAAAAAGAAGTGTGTGGTAATCATAGGGGCATTTGTCTTCTTAGTATAATAGGAAAAGTGTATGATAGGATACTTATAGACAGAGTTAGAGAAAGAACAGAGAAATTAGTTGGAGAAGAACAGGGAGGCTTTAGGAAGGGAAGAGGTTGTGTAGATCAGATATTCATTCTTAGATCTTTAGTGGAAAAGTTTCTGGAGAAGGGAAAGAAGCTGTATGCGGCTTTCATGGATTTGGAGAAAGCATATGACAGGGTGGATAGACAAGGATTGTGGAAAGTGTTAAGAATATATGGAGTAGATGGGAAGTTGTTGAATGCTGTGAAGAGTATGTACGATGGTGCGAAGGCTGCAGTGCGCGTGGATGGTGAACTAAGTGAATTTTTCTCTTTGAAAGTTGGTTTGAAACAGGGATGTGTCATGTCTCCATGGTTGTTCAATCTGTACATGGATGGGGTAATAAAAGAGGTACAAGGTAGGGTAGTGGATGTTGGAGTGGCCCTGGTGAGAGAGGATAGTGTTTGGAAACTCCCTGTACTGTTGTTTGCAGATGATACTGTGTTGTTAAATGAAGACGAAGGGGAGCTGCAAGGCTTGGTGGATGAGTTTGAGAGAGTGTGTAAGAAAAGGAATCTAAAGGTGAATGTAGGGAAGAGTAAAGTGATGGTCTTTGAGAGAGGTGAAGTTAGTGAATGTACAGCGAGGTTGGATGGTGAGGAATTGGAAAATGTGAGTACGTTTAAGTACTTGGGTAGTGTGATAAGTAAGGATGGAGGTTTGGAGGGTGAAGTGCTTGAAAGGGTACAACAGGGAAGAAAGGTTGCTGGTTCTTTGAAAGCAGTGATAAGGAACAGGGAAGTGAGCATGGAAGTGAAAAAGTTACTACATGACAGTATTGTGATACCAACTCTAACGTACGGAAGTGAAGCTTGGACATTGTTGGAAGGACACAAGTCAAGAGTGAGAGCAGTGGAAATGAGTTATTTAAGAGAAGCCTGTGGAGTCACATGGAGAGACAGGCTGACGAATGAGGATATAAAGGAGCGTTGTGGTGTGGATGTGGATGTGATAGGAAGCGTTATGAGGAACACACTGAGGTGGTTTGGCCATGTGGAGAGGATGGAGGGTGAAAGACTGACGAAGAGAGTGTATATGAGTGAGGTGGAGGGGGGAAGAGGAAGGGGGAGGCCGAGGATGAGATGGAGGGATGGGGTGGAGAGGTATATGAGAGAGGGGGGTGTGAGTTGGGAGCAGGGCAGTGAAATGGCGGGGGACAGGGCGACTTGGAGGCGATTTGTTTGTGGCCACCCCAAACGGGATTGAGGCGTCTGGCAATAGATAGATAGATAGACAATTAGGTAAATACAATTAGGTAAACACACACACACACACACACACACACACACACACACACATACACACACACACACACACACACACACACACACACACACATGTATGGATAAAAAGTTGCCTAACACAAGAGGAACTGGAATTACTGAAAGAGAAAAGGGAGGAAGCAAAAACAAAAAATGAGGGAAGATCAGAAGAGGAGAAGAAGAAATTTTTTTACAAAGTACAGTAATAGGATTGCAGGTACGAAAGTGGTACACAAACAGGATGGAAGAAAAAGGAGGAAGGTAGTAGAACCATGTCATGACAAGTATATAAACAAGATGATAAAGTTGATGTACAGTACTCAAATGTGGATGGAATGGTATCTAAATTACTAGAGATGAATGATTATGTCAGAGAAAATGAACCACAAATAATATGCCTAACTGAAACAAAATTAATACCAAGGATATCAAATGACATACTAAACTTAGAGGAATACAATATATGGAGAAGAGACAGATATTTAAAAAAAGGTGGAGGAATTATAATATTAACTAAGAAAAATCTAAAAGTTAAGGAAATAAAACTAGATATACCATCACAAGTAGAACTGATTGCAGTAGAGATCGACATATCTGAAGGTAAAGTAATTGTAGCCAATTTGTACATGCCACCCAGATCAAACACATGGGAAAGAGACGAATATGAGGACTTGGCAGAGAATACAATTCAGAGTGTAAGATCATTGCTACATAAAATGGAAGAGAAATCGGAAAGAATTATACTAACTGGGGACTTCAATACAAATATAAATTGAAATACTCTAGATATAAATAGCCATGAAAGCTGTTGGGACCAAAAGCTCCTGGATCTTGTACAAGAGTTTTTCTTAACGCAACATGTGAGGGAAACCACCAGAAAAAGAGGACTTGATGTACCTTCAGTGCTAGATCTAATATTTACAAGGCAAGAAAATGATATTGACAGTTTAATATATCACCCTCCACTCGGCAAAAGCGATCATGCAGTACTAAATTATAACCTCAGGATAGCATATGACATAGTAAACAGCAATGATAGTTACAAAAAGAGCATAAACTATAAAAAGGGAAATTATCAAGACCTAAAGAAGTATTTCTTAGAAGTTGATTGGGAAAATGAGCTTAGAGGACAAGATTTAAATGCTGTATATGAAAAATTTTGTGAATTTTATAAAATAGGAGTCCAGAAGTACATCCCACAGCACAAAGAAGCAGATAAGAAAATACAGAAATGGTTCAATACAGAATGTAAAAAATCAAAAGAAAGAAGAGATTTGTTGTGGAATAGATACAGAAGACACAATAGTGAAAGGGCGTATAATAATTACAAACAGGCAAGAAACAACTATACAAGAATAAGGAGGGAAGCCCAAAAACAGTTTGAGGAGGATATAATAAATAAAAGTAGTGATCAACCAAAGCTGTTTTACAGCTATATCAGAAGCAAAACTAAAGTAAAAGATATAATACAATCCATTATGGACGAGGGAATCACTTATACACAAGAGAAAGATATTTGTGAAGCACTAAATAAGAATTTCCAATTAGTTTTTACAGAAGAAAAAAATTTTTGAGAGGGACTATGTGGAACACGCATGTCCACACATACTACCAGATATACAAATAGCAGAAAAAGTAATACAGGAGGAGTTAAGTAGATTAGACAGAGGGAAAGAAAGTGGTCCTGATGAAATTTCATGTTGGGTATTATGAGAATGTGCAAAGGAGTTAAGTAAACCATTATTTTTAATTTTCAAGAAATCCTTGAGTCAAGGTAAACTACCTGATATTTGGAAAAAAGCAAATATTGTCCCCTTATTCAAGAAAGGAAATAGACAAAATCCACTCAACTACCAACCAGTATCACTGACCAGTGTTGTAAGCAAAGTATTAGAAAAACTTATAAGAAATGCTTGGGTAAACCATCTAGAAGAACACAGTATGATAACAGAAAGACAGTTTGGTTTCAGAAAAGGAAAATCGTGTGTTACTAATCTGTTGAGCTACTATGACAGAGTAACAAGCACAATACAGGAAAGGGAAGGATGGGTGGACAGTATCTATTTAGATTTCAAGAAAGCTTTTGACACAGTACCACACCAGAGACTTTTATGGAAACTGCACCATCAAGGAGGAATTCGAGGCAAACTGTTTTGTTGGATGCAAGACTTTCTCATAAAAAGAGAAATGAGGACAGTACTAAGAGGAAACTACTCATCATGGAAAGAAGTGACTAGTGGAGTACCACAGGGTTCAGTGCTGGCACCAATCATGTTTTTAGTGTATATAAATGATATAAACAGTAACACTGGAAATGAGAGCTATCTGAATATGTTTGCAGATGATGCAAAAATACAAAGGAGAATTACTAACACAGACTCTTGTAAAGAGCTACAAGAAGAATTAAATAAACTTCATGAATGGAGTAGTACATGGCAAATGGAATTCAATGTGGACAAGTGTCATGTAATCTATCTATCTATCTATCTATCTATAGCCCGACGCCCTAATCCCGCAAAGGGTGGCCGCAGACAAAACGCCTCCAAGTCACTTTGTCACCCACCATTTGACTCCCCTCCCCCCAGCTCACCCCCCCCTCCCTCATATACCTCTCAACTCCATCCCTCCACCTCATCCTCAGTCTACCCCTCCCTCTCCCTCCCTCCACCTCACCTACATACACCCTCTTAGTCAGTCTTTCATTCTCCATCCTCTCCACATGTCCAAACCACCTCAGTGTATTTCTCCTAATCTTTTCAACCACATCCACATCTACCCCACAACGTTCCTTCACTTCTTCATTCGTCAACCTGTCCCTCCACGTCACTCCACATGCTCCTCTCAAGTAACTCATTTCCACTGCTCTCACTCTTGACTTGTTCCCCTCTTGCAAGGTCCACGCCTCGCTTCCATACATCAGGGTAGGGATCACAATACCATCATGCAGTGACTTCTTAACTTCCATACTCACCTCCCTATTTCTCATCACTGCTTTCAGTGTGCCAACAACCTTCTTTCCCTGCTGTACCCTTTCACGTACTTCATCCCCCAAAGTTCCATCCTTACTCATCACACTACCCAAGTACTTGAATGCACTCACATTCTCCATATCCTCACCATCCAACCTCACTGCACACTCTGTGACTTCATTCCTCTCGAACACCATAACTTTACTTTTGTTTACATTAACTTTCAGCTTCCTCCTCCTACACACTGTCCCAAATTCATTCACCAAACCTTGCAACTCCCATTCATCTTCACTCAACAATACTGTATCATCAGCAAACAGCAACACCGGAAGCTTCCAAATCTCACCCTCATTCATTAGGGCCACCCCCACATCTACTGCCCTACCTTGTACCTCCTTTACAACCCCATCCATATATATATATTAAACAGCCATGGAGACATTACACACCCCTGTTTCAGTCCCACATTGAGATCAAAGAACTCACTCAGCTCACCATCCACTCGCACAGTAGCCCTAGCTCCCTCGTACATACTCTTCACAGCAAAGTTTGGTAAAAGTGGAAAAAGACCTGATTGGGATTATAAGTTAGGAAATAAAACCCTATACACATCAGAAAGAGAGAAAGACCTAGGTGTGATTATCAATAACAGACTATCTCCGGCTGACCACATCAGCGAGAAGGTACGGAACATGTATACACTGCTTGCAAATATGAGAATAGCATTCACATACATAAATGAAGACATGCTAAGAAGGATAATAACATCATTCATTAGACCAACCCTGGAATATGCATCAGTAGTCTGGAGTCCTCATCTCAAAAAGCATATAGACAAGATTGAAAAAGTTCAAAGGGCCGCTACAAGATGGATACCAAGCTTAAGGGACCTAAGCTACGAAGAAAGGCTAAATAAACTGAATCTACCAACACTACAGGAGAGAATGTGACATGATAATGCTATATAAATGCGTATCAGGAAAGGAGAAAATAGACATAAATGATTACTTAACATATGGAGAAGCATCAGTAAGAGGACACTGCAAAAAACTGCATAAGAAGAGAGGTGATAAAGACGTAAGGAAATTCAGTTTCCCAAACAGAGCAATTGATCAATGGAATGCACTACCGAATGAAATAGTGTGTGCCAAAACAATTCACAAATTTAAGGATATGTACGATAAATATGGTTTAAGACACGGGACAGTACGAGCTTGACTCATTCCTGTAAAGATACAATTAGGTAAGAACACACACACACACACACGCACACACACACGCACACACACACACCATGCTTTAGGGAACTGACCTATGAGGAGAGATTGGAAAAATTGAAGTTATCAGCACTGCGCGAAAGAAGGGAAAGAGGTGACTTGATCATGATGTTTAGAAATGTAGGAGAACTGGAAAGGGTGGATAGAGAGGAACTTTTTGCATTGGATGATGGAAGAACAAGAGGTCATGACTTCAAGTTGAGGAAAAGTAGGTGTCTTATCGATCTTAAAAGGTTCAGTTTCCCGAATAGAAGCATAGGTATTAAGAATGACTTAGACGAAGAGATGGTGCAGGCAAAAAACATTCATGTGTTTAAAACTAGACTAGATAAATGTAGATCTGGAGACAGGTCAAATCAAGCTTAGCTCAATTCCTGTATACTACAAATAGGTAAATACAAACACATATTTATTTTGCCCCAGTTACAAATGAGAGATATGAGAAGTCAGAGGATCTTTTTGCATTGGATGATGGAAGAACAAGAGGTCATGACTTCAAGTTGAGGAAAAGTAGGTGTCTTATTGATCTTAAAGGGTTCAGTTTCCCAAATAGAGGCATAGGTAATTGGAATGACTTAGACGGAAAGACTAAATGAACGGATCTTGAATTTGGCTCTCTTTTGTATTTTTTTTTTTTTTTTTTAAGGAACTGTTTTGCTGACTCCTGGCCTTTGGTTCCTTCTTCCTCACACACACACACACACACACACACACACACACAAAAGTGTACCGAAGATGAATTTTGTGATTACTGCAGTGACTGTTTGTGATGGACAGTGTCAGATGTGAGTTGAAAAATGAAGGGTGGTGGTGTCAGTTTACAAGTGGACAAGGAATGATTGATGAATGGGAGAGTTGGAGACAGGAAAGAATCCTGTGAAACATCACTACTGATAGTTATGGAAGAACAGTAAGCATCTGAAACACCAGCAAGGAAATAATTAAAAAGTAACTTGTGATGAAGGCACAAAAATGGATAGGTAATATTGACAGATCAATTGGAAATAAATTAGGCTTGTGCCATACCCTGTTGTAGATCTTTGAGATGTCAGGCACAACAGCAAAAGTTTCACTGAATTTTCCAAAGGAGGAGGACCACATAACAGAGGAGTGTAGGGAGACCACATCCGTAATTGAATTCATACTGGTAGTCAAAAAGGATATGAGAAGAAAGATGCATGTTTGAAAATGGTGGGCCAAGCAACTTACATTATGGTACCAGTGTATTCTGATGGCAGGTGGGTTGGCAGTGATGGTGCACTCAAAGAACACGTCATCACCCTCCTTGATGCGGGATGGGTCTAGTGGTCGCCCAAGAGCAAGCCGCACCACTGGGGTATCTGTAGACAGGGAAGAAGGATCAGTTAGCCCCATCAATGGAATGATACATTTTTTTTCTTTTTTTATCTCCAAGCAACCAACCAGAATACCTGATAATCCTGACCATAATGCCCATCTCTTGGATTTATTCTTGACAAATAATCCAGATCAATACAGGATAGAGGTACTGTCACCACTTGGATCCTCTGACCACAATCTCATCAAAGCCTCATTAGTTAACCCTCCTACACCTCCCCATTCCGAACCTGTCAGGGTGACCCGATGGCACTTTGACAGGGCAGACTGGGATGGATTTAGAAATTATCTTGCTGATGTTCCATGGCAGTCTTTCTTCTCTAGTGATCCCAATTCTACCCAGTCCCACATTTGTGACTTAATACTAGCTGGTATGGATTTATTCATACCAAGTCAACAATTCACTAAAAGATCAAACTCTCCAAAATGGTTTGATGGCAATTGTGCCAGAGCAACAGCCCAAAAGTCATTAGCATATAACTCTTACTTAAAAATAAAAAACACCTGAATCACTCTCCCAATTTAAAATTGCTAGAAATCATGCAAAAGCTGTATTAAATCTATCTAAATCAAACTTTCTTCAAAAGCAAGCATCAAAACTACTTAACAACCCTAATGACAACAGAATATTCTGGTCAACTCTTAATTCTTTCAATAATAACTTTAACAAGTCATCTTCCATTCCCCCACTAAAATCTTCAGATGGCATTATTACAAATGACCCACGTGGGAAAGCAGATATCTTTGCTAGTACCTTTGCAAGAAACTCTACCATAGATGATACCAGCCAGAATGTCTCAGCACTGGAACTTGATTCTCCCGAAATTGCCCCACTTAAAATACAGACAAGATTTGTAAAATCCATCCTAGACAATTTACCTACCAAGAAAGCTCCAGGTCCAGGTGGAATTCCGCCAATTGTTTTGAAAAAGTGTTCCCCTGAACTTGCCTCTGTCCTAGCTAAATTATTCAGACTATGCATATGTACTTCTTTATTCCCAAATTCATGGAAAGAAGCCAATATCCACCCAGTTCCGAAGAAAGGAAGTTCGTCTGCCCCTCCAATTACAGACCAATAGCTATCACATCTTCTCTTGGTAAGGTATTTGAAACTTTAATTAATAAGCATATTGTTAAACATCTTGAATCCAACAACTTAATTAATGATAGACAATACGGTTTTCGCCCCGAAAGATCCACCATTGACATACTCAATCTCGTAACTCATACCATTCATCAATCAATTGATCTTTTTGGAGAAACTCATGCAGTAGCTCTTGATATCTCTAAAGCTTTCGACAGAGTATGGCACCGTTCCCTGCTGTCCAAACTCCCTTGCTATGGACTAACGTCTTTTGTTCCTTTGATTTCTTCTTATCTTAGTGACAGGAAAATAAGAGTAAAAGTACAGTAGATGATGTATAGTGTATTCGAATTTCCACTCAATTAACGCCGGCGTGCCGCAGGGATCAGTTCTGGCGCCAACCCTATTTCTGGTTCATATTAATGATCTCTTATCTGTCACTCACAATCCCATTCCCTCATATGCAGATGACTCAACACTACATAGTTCATTCACACTCAGACATCCATTTACAAAGTCAAATATCTCTACCTCTCAACTCAATACAGCCATCTCCATAAATCAAGATCTATCTACAATCAGTGAATGGGGACAAAACAACCTTGTCTCTTTTAATGCTAGTAAAACTAAATATATACAGTTTACTAATAGACAGATATTGCCAGATTCGTACATTACCTTCAGTGCTACTAATATTCCCATCTCCAAAAGTATTGAAATTCTTGGTGTCTCACTTAACAGTGCCCTCAGCTGGACCTCTCATGTCAGATCACTTGCTAAAACCGCCTCAAAGAAACCTGGATTATTGTACAGAGTCCGTAACTTCTTCACCGATGAGCAGTTAGCTATAATTTATAAGAGTCATGTGCGCTCTCAGCTTGAATATTGCTCACCCTTGTGGAATGGTTGTGGAGAGGTTGCATTAAGACAACTAGACAAAATTCAGAACAAAGTTGTTAGAATCATTAACAACCCTGCCATTACATATAAACTACCTCCCCTGCAAGTAAGAAGGAATGTTGCCTCCCTTGCATTATTTTACAGATATTTTTTTGGCAAATGCTCAGACGAAGTTGCATCCATGGTGCCACCTCTCCATGCCTTCCCTCATGCTACACGGGCATCTGGTAGTGCTCATGACTGGAATGTCACTCAACCATACTGCAGAACTTCTGCCTATCAGAATTCTTTCATTCTCCGAACTGCATCTCTCTGGAACTCGCTTCCCCAGAGTTGTTTTCCTCCAAATTTCAACCTACAACTGTTCAAGTCTAACTGTTACAGATATTTTATGAACAGAGGACACCAGTAATCTGGTGTATGGATTATTTTTTTCTCCATTTGTTTTTCCTTCCTCCGTTCTGTTATTTAAAAAAAAAAAAAAAAAAAAGCAGTTTTCTTCAGATTAGGAGATATTTTTCTAACTGGTGGGGTTAGATTTAACTTTCATTAACCCTTTGCTGCTAAGGTACTCTTTTTCACTGTATTAAATAACTTGACGGAACTGTAGCATGAAAGTACATAAAAAATACATCCTTAGCTTGGAGGGGTTAATCCATATAATCCAGTTATGTGCTTGATAGCTTATTTTTGCAACAACTAAATAATTTCATTCAACATAGGGAAGACCTCTCATACTGGGGGCTATATCCAACTTTTTTTGGTTGCTCCAGAGTATGCTGAACACCTGAGGTATCTGTAGCTGGGATATGTGTGGATAGGGAAGTTAGAGCAATGAACCAAATTGGTGTGAGATGGACAGGTGAAATATTTCAGGCAAGTTGCCACAAGATGATGTCATTCAAATTAGGCAAAGGTGCTGAAGCATGGGGGAGAGATGGTAGTGGGGTGGATGTGGAGGATGTGCAGATTGGCCTGGGAGGAGGAAAGAGTCCCGGAGGATTGGAAGTCAGGTATAATTGTTCCCTTGTATAAAGGAAAACGGGAAAAAGAAGTGTGTGGTAATCATAAGGGCATTTGTCTTCTTAGTGTAATAGGAAAAGTATATGGTAGGATGCTTACTGACAGAGTTAGGGAAATGGCAGAGGAATTGGTTGGAGAAAAACAGGGAGGATTTAGGAAGAGAAGAGGTTGTGTAATCAGATATTCATTCTTAGATCTTTGGTGGAAAAACTTCTAGTGAAGGGAAGCAAGTTGTATGCAGCCTTCATGTACTTGGAGAAAGCATATGACAGGATGAATAGACAAGGATTGTGGAAAGTATTAAAAATATATGGAGTAGATGGGAAGTTGCTGAATGCTGTGAAGAGTATGTATGAGGGTACTGAGGCTGCAGTGCATGTGGATAGTGAACTGAGTGAATTTTTCTACTTCAGGGTTGGATTGACATAGGGATGTGTCATGTCTCCATGGTTGTTCAGTCTGTATATGGATGGGGTTGTAAAAGAGATGCAAGGTGGGGCAGTGGATGTTTGAGTGGCCCTAATGTGAGAAAGCAGTGTTTGGAAACTCCCTGTACTGTTGTTTGTGGGTGATGCTATGTTGTTGGATGAAGATGAGGGGGAGATGTGGGGCTTGGTGGATAAGTCTGGGAGAGTGTGTGAGAAATGAAATCTAGGGGTAAATGTAGGGAGGAATGGAGTTGTGGTCTTTGAAAGAAGTGAAGTCAGTGAATGTGCAGTGAGGCTGGATGAGGAGGAAGTGGAAAGTGTGGGTGCATTTGAGTGCCTGGGTGGTGTGATGAGTAAGGATGGAAGTTTGTAGGGTGAAGTGCTTGAGGAGGTGCAGCAGGGAAGAGGGGTCACTGGTTCCTTGAAAGCAGTGATGAGAAACAGGGAAGTGAGCATGGATGTGAAAAAGTTACTACATGACATTGTAGTGATACCAACTCTAACTTATGGAAGTGAAGCTTGGACCTTGTTGGAGGGACGGAAGTCAAGATTGAGAGCAGTGGAAATGAGTTATTTGAGGGGAGCATGTGGAGTCACATGGAGAGACAGACTGACAAATGAGGATGTGAAGGAGCATTGTGGTGTGGATGTGGATGTGATAGGAAGTGCTAGGAGAAACACACTGAGGTGGTTTGGCCATGTGGAGAGGATGGAGAGTGAGAGACTGATGAGGAGAGTGTATGTAAGTGAGGGAGGGTGAGGCCAAGGATGAGATGGAGGGATGGAGTGGAGAGGTATATGAGTGAGGGGTGGGGGGTGAGATGGGAGCAAGGCAGTGTAATGGCGGGGGCCAGGGCGACATGGAGATTATTTGTTTATGGCCACCCCTTACAGGATTAAGGCATCTGGCAATAGAGAGGTAGATAGATCTATACATGAAGGAGTTAATTTAGGTTATATCCAACCTCATGTTCAAAACATCTCCCCCAGACTGAATAAAACTCTGTTTCTGCTAAGAAAAAAGTGACAAAGACATTTATTGTACCCTTTCATGGGCAGCACAGTACTTCTGGTTTTTCCATGCTGGCTAACCCTTGATAATATTACTGAGCTGATAGTCATAACAGCCAGACAGTGTTATTTGTGTTACCAATTGCCCTCTCACGGTGAGGAAAGTTCTGTTATTCTCCTTCAGCTGAGATTTAGTTGCAGGAGCTTGAGAATGTTGATACTTACAGAAGACTTTAAGCTTGACGGTATGTGTAATGGGGGTATCCGGCATTAGAGGGTTGGTGGCAGTGCAGGCCAAGGTGGTACCATCATGTTCACGACGGGCTATCGTTGTCAGGGTTGCTGTTGTTACATTACCACCGTCCTCAATCTGTTGGTGTATCATTATCATCAACAGTATAAACACTGTTGTCATCATTATGAATGTCATCTTCATCCTCCAAAAAGCCCATGCCTTACAGGAAAGAACTCATGCAACACAAGAACCTTATATATGTCAAGCCTTTCTGGGCTTGGACTCTAACTGTACAAATAATTCATTCACAGTTTTGAAGAATCTGCTAGATCCTTTCCATCTGTTCAAAGAGAAATGTAAAATGAATGAAGAAACACATGTCTTAACTTAAAAAGTATAATTGGAGAAAAACATAACTGGATGGAAAAAAAAATTTCCTAATTGGATACCACCTTGTCTGGAGTCATTCCATAAACTCAGATAAATGCTGTCACAACAGTCACACAATTTTTCTTGATTACTACTGCCCATTCAACTGTATGCCAAGCCTCAAGGTAGTCCTGGCTCAAACAAACAAAGTTGCATATTATATATCATCTGTGCTAGAGAGAGTTTGTGAGAGTGGCTATGAAACTTACTGTACCACTTAAAATGAATGTTCAGCTTTGGTCGTGGCATCCAACACTTCATTTGTGCTGATTACAAGTCGTACCATTGTTTACAACAATTAGTCAAAAGAATACATGCACTCACAGTGGAAGGAAACCTTACTAGATTTCACATAAGGGGCACTTTACTTCATCAACTGGACAAAATACGTAAGAGTATGGAAAGGATGTCTCATTTTCCTATAGCACCAGCCTCAACAAGAAAAGAAGGCACTAACAAAAACACTGGAGGGCACGAGCTACCAGACTTGGTTGTCCACATCAGTCCAGGGCTAAATGTGCTGGACAAGTGGTAGCAGTGTAGTAGATGGAAAGGATCCTGTCATCCCAGGGACTAGCTACCGATATCTAAAACTGCTATATTGAGAGATGAATGCACTTCAGTCAAAGGAAGCTGCTCCATTAATGTATTTGATAAACATAAAGGACACACAGAGCAGGAGACATCTCTGAGTAAATCTAGCAGTCTGAAAACAATACCCATATAAATAACACAATCATGACCATACTGGCCCTAAAGAATCATAGTCTGTTAGTGTATTCAGCAGTCAGCTGCAAGCAGTCTTAAGGCACATCTTGCAGAAACTTGAGCAACAGACTGACCAGAACATCTGAAACTGTAACTACAATGAGAGTCTTGGAATATACAATGAGAGTCTTGGAATAAAATATCAGCTGATTTATAATAAGAAGTCTATTCTACTGCGGCATCACATTCTGAAATGACAGATGGAGTTCAATCACATTTAAGCACTTAAATGACCTTTACTTTTCTGTCACTTTCAACACAATAAAAACCTCAGAGAATAAATGATGAAAATATCATGTGGACATTACAGATTCCTGTCTATTCAGCATAGTATAGTGGCAATAAAATATCGCCTACTGAGCATTAATACAAGTAGCAACCATGACCATACAAACTGGTTGGAATACCTGTTAAATACTAAGTCACTGTATATTCCAAGAAGAGCATATATAATAAGTAACATATACATCTCTCCACTAGCAAACACAGCTACCCAAACTCTTCCACTTACACACCACTTTAGAGACCAAAAATAAGATGTCAGTGAAAAAGCACTGTGAGTTTGTTGGGATTAAAAATGTGAGTAATATGGATGAAGTAAGGTGGTTTAGTATGAATAACTTATGAACAAGCATATACTGTAAAAGGTACCCACTCAAAAGACCTAAATAAGTGTAAGTGAATAAGCAGTGTCGCTATCAGAGAGTACAGTAAGCATGCAGGCAAAATGAACAATTTGAGGCAGCTAAGCATGAATGTGACTAAGCAAACATAAAGGCCATCCTCAAACTCCATTCACTGTCTTAGAGACTTCAATCAGTAAGAAAGGTGTGCGATAATTAGCAAAGTAAGCATGCAAGAATATGAAGAAAGCAAAGTACAGTAGAAGTCCTTTAATCCGACCACCAATAATCCAATATGCTAATGCTCCAAATTTTTTGAGGTGGCAGACAATTTTAAGTGCTGTAATATGTGCTAGGTGGGGGCACTCACCATCCACTCACTCAAAGTAATGCTGCTCTCGGGTGTCTGCCCTTTCCTCTCTTCCATCCTTCTTTCCTTCCATCCTCTTCTGTCTTTCTTTCCTTCATTCTTTCCTTGTCCTTCTGCCTACGGGTGACTTTACACTCCCTCTTCTGTCTTTCTTTCCTTCATTCTTTCCTTTTCCTTCTGCCTGTAGGTGACTCTACACTGATTGACAAGCCAAATGGTTTCCTGTACACCAGGAAACCATTAACTATGCTGGGTGGTAACCATATAGCCAAATTTTGGCACCTGGTGGTTTAGTTGGTAATTATTGCACTCTAGTCGGATTGAGCCGGTGAAGGTTTATATCCAAGGGGTGGTTGGGGTTGATTGCTCATGTAATGCCACTCAGGGATAAGTGAGGCTGGTCACTCTCATCTTAAATGTCAAGACCAACTGCCTAGCCCCGGGCTCCTACACTCCTCATGAGGCAATGTAGGATTGGATGATAGATGGATGGATGGATAAATTTAAGTGTATTGAGTGAAAATTTAGTGAATTACAGTAAGTTACTGTTGAGTGAACTGAGTGAAAACTGAGCGAATCAAGTGGATTTTTTTCCTCTGGGCTTTATCTATAGATTTATCTGGCTTGGACTCGCTCTTGGACTTGGATGTGCCTGCCTGCAACTATTCAGCTACACTTTTTATGCATTTACGATGAGTAAAACAACCCATATCATTTTAAGTGCTTATTTAATGATCATGTTCATATTTCTAATGTTTTCAAAAGTCCCTCCCAATAGTCAAAAAAAAAAAAAAAAAAAAAGTTCAAAAGACCCTCAGTCCCCTGCCATTAGGATTACAGGACTTTTACTCTCGTTCAGTAAGAGTATTTGCAAGCAAGTTTAAATGCCTCCTAAAACCCACTTACTTACTGGCTAACATATTTGAGTGAATAAGACAGGTGTGAGTGAGAAGAGAGTAAGTACTGACTTGAGTAGGGGTGCATACAAGCCTCTTAAAAACCCACTTACTCACCGCTTTGGAGACCTGAGTAAGATGAGTGTGTCCTCGCCACCAAGTGAGTCTGGCGGGAGGGTGAGAGCCAGCTGCACGACACACAAGCCTTAGCGTGGCACCAGCAGACACTCCAGACAGGGAGCCTAAGATCTGCACTTCCAATGGTGGTACTGGGGATGAAGGTAGATAAATTAGAAACAAAGGGATAGACAAATGGACAGGTGCTATTTGGGTTTATGCTGGGTAAAGGGAACATTGATGCAATATTTATTGTCTGACAGCTTCAGGAAACATATACAGGAAGGAAGAAAGAGTTTTAGGGGGCACTTTGTTTTTATTGATTTACAGAAGGGCTTTGACAGAGTTCCTAGGGAGGTGATGAAGCTGGAAATGAGAAATCTTAGGACTGACGAGTGGTTGGTTAGATTGGTCATGGCTACGCATAAAGGTGCTTGCACCCAGGTGAAAGTGAATGGGCGTTTGAGTGATGAGTTTTTCGTGAATGTTGGGATGTGTCAGGGGTCAATCTTAAACCCCTTTTGATTATAGTAGAGCTTAAAGGTACTGGACTCCCATGGAAGATGTTGCATGCTGATGACTTGGTGCTGATTGTGGAGAGTGAGGGTAGTAGAGGAAAGATATGGGAAGTGGAGAGATGAAATGGGGTTCAAGGGTTGAGAGTAAATGCTGATTAAAAAAGGTGATTATATCTAGGGTAGGTGGTGGTAATATCAAAGCAGAGGGAGTCAGACTATGCACAGTTTGACACAAGAGTGTAGGAAGCAACTCGGTTTTATGTAGTGTTTGTGATAAGTGAGTGCATAAGATATGTAGCGGTATTAGATGTAGGCAGCAAAATAATGCTGATTTTGTGTGTGCAGTACGTAAGGGAGACCATGTAGAGGCAGAGAGGTGTGAAGAGAGTCTCTTGAGTGTATGAAAGAGTTTTGTTGTTTGGGGGACATATGATATATGCTGGAGGTTGGGTTGAAGCTATTTCAATGGCAAGAGCGAGGAGTGATTGAAAGAAGCTCAAGGAGTTGCTGCTCCTCCTGATGCTGAAAGAGCTCTCCCTTTATGCTAAGGGGCCCTTGAATGCGGCATGTGTAATGAGTAGAATGGTGATTGGTAGTGAGCCTAAGCAGTAAATGAAGAGGATATTTCTTGGCTGAAATTTACAGAGATGTTAATGATGAAATGGATGTGTGGTGTGTCCTTGAATGACAGGCCTGGGGGAGGGCATAAAGGATTATGAGGAGTTGAAAGGAAGGATGGGACTTGAATGTATTAGTGCTGTGATGAGATGGGGTAGACTGAGATGGTTTGGGCATATTGAGAGGATGGAGGATGACAGTTGGTTGCAGAGGGTGAGTAGTGTGAACACTGAGGGTATAGATGCAAGAGGTAGACCAAGGTAGAAAGAAGACACATGGGATGAGGTCATGGAGTGTGACCTCAGGGATAAAGAACCAAGTAGAGGCTGCTAGAGATTGAGCACCATGGAGAGCTGCCATTAGGTGACCAAGGCTGGTGCATGTAAGCACGTTGGAGTCTTTATAAAGAAACAAATGAACAGATGCATATTAGGATGTTTTTGTTAAGGTTCTAGGTTCATCTAAATGTCAGGCCACTGGACTACAGGTAGAAGTTCTTCTATAGTCCATCACCCTATTTTCAGGGAGACAGGGAGAGAGTTGAGGGACATCCATAGAACCTTACAACAGCTGAGTTGCCCAAGCATATCAGTGTCACCACATGAACATGTCTCTCTCCTTCACCTCGTTTCATTTAGTTTCATTTTGTTTCATTTTTGAAGGCTCCAATATGCTTGCATGCATTGGCTTGGTCACCTAATGGTGGCTCTCCATGCTGCTCGATCTCTGGCAGCCTCCCTGTTCAGTCCCTTAACCCTGAGGTCACACTTAATGACCTCGTCCCAGGTCTTTTTCGGTCTACCCCTTGCAATCCCACCCCTAATACTAATGCTTCTAACTTTCTGCACCCAATTATCATCCCCCATCCTTTCTGCATGCCCAAACCACCTCAATCTACCTCTCCTCATCACAACATCAATAACTCCAGTCCCATCCTACCCCTCAATTCTTCCATCGTAAACCTAGTCCCCCCAGGCCTCACACACGCATTGCACATCCACCTAATCATTGTCAATTCTGTACATTTGGGGCTGCGAATATTCTCTTCCTTTGCCCAGGTCTCATTACCATACAGCATTACAATTTTAACACATGCTGCATGCAAAGATCCATTAACAAGGAGGGAGAGACCTTTCAATGTCAAGAGAGGCAACAGCTCCCTGAACATCTTCCAACCACTTCCCACTCCAGCCACTGAGCTAGCTCCAGCCCCACCTCCAGCACATAACATGTCTCCCAAATAACAAAACTCTACCACACACTCAAGAGACTCACCAGCAAGTTCAGTCCTTTCACACACGACAATCTCCACCTGCTCTCCCCTACACACTACACACATAAAATCAGCATTGTCTCACAGTCTACCTTTAATATCACTACATCTCATATGCACCCACTTATCACAAACACTGCATAAGATGGAATTAAAGTACTTCCCACACCCTTGTGGCAAACTGCACATGGCCACTCTCCCTCTTCCTTGACAGTACCTCCACCAGCCCTAGATACCATCATTTTTGCTTTATCTGCACTTACTCTTAAGCCCTTGTGCCTCATACCATCCCTCCACTTCCTAAATCCTTCCTCCATCTCCCTTTCATTCTCTCCAATCAACACCAAATCATCATACAACATCTCCCAAGGGAGTCCATTTCTGGAGTCACATGAGAGGGCTTCAAGTACCATGAAAAACAACAGGGGGATCAAAACTGACCCCTGGTGCACACCAACATTCACAGAAAACTCATCACTCAAATCTCCATTCATCCTTACCTGGGTGCGAGCACCCATATACATGGCCATAACCACCCTAACCATCCACTCTTCCATCCCAAGCTTTCTCATTGCTCACTTCACCACTTCTCTAGGGGCTTTGTCAAAGGCCTTCTCTAAATCAACAAAAACAAAGTACAGCTCCCTTTTCTTTCCTATATACTGTGTTTTTCCTGAAGCTATCGAACAATGAATATGGCGTCAGTGGTCCCTCTGCCTGGCATATATATATATATGAGAGAAAGAGAAACAGAGAGAGAGAGTGTATGTGTGTGTGTTAAAAGAATCTGGGGAAAAATGAGATAAATTTACACTAGTAGCATGAGAGTGATAAAATATGATAACATTATGAGGATGAGACACAAAATATCACATCAGAAAATTCGTGAAATTCTTAGTCACATAAATTTCCACAGAATGACCAAGCAGCACATAAACAATGAAATATCAGACGACCAACGGCATGAAGTTCTCTAAGAAGATTCTGTTTTTTCCTGGAGGAATTAAAATTCTAGCAAAAACCATGATCTTAGTTTCCCCACAGCAATAAATACAGCCTCCAGGACTTAAATGCTGAAACTTCTGAGAGTACAAAACAAAACTCTAATAACTGTCACCAACCAAAGATACCCATACACCAGGAACATCTGTAACTGTAGTCCTTCCAAAAAGAAAGACAGTTACAGGTGATGGGCTTAGTTAAGGGAATATGGACTGGTCTGGAAGGGTATGAGTCTTAGTTCAATGTATTTAAAGTGGAATGGGATATAGCTGTAGGGGTAGTGAACTAATGGAAAGGAGGTGGGGGAAGATGGCTGTGGGTTTGAATTATACCTCATTTGCTTTAAACAGGCATAAATTTGCCCTCATTTCATCATGGATGTTGAACCATTACTAAAGACTGACACTGGAATATGATGTTAATTAGGATGAGATATATGAGATGGATGTAAAGACATAACACTGTCTTTTTTTCCCACTGAGCTATGTGAAATAAACTGCAAAAGGACAAAAATCTCCACTTATTTAAAATGAGCACACTATAGTTGCTTGGGAAGTGATGGTATGGGTGTCAGGGTGAGGTGCTATGGAAGTGAAACTATAGATGTCTGGGGTGCTATGGAAGTGAAAGTATGGGTGTCTGACTGAGGTGCTATGGAAGTGACGGTATGGGTGTCAGGGAGAGGTGCTATGGAAGTGAAAGTATGGGTGTCTGAATGAAGTGATATGGAAGTGAAGATATGAGTGTCTGAGTGAGGAGCTATGGAAGTGAAAGTATGGGTGTCTGAGTGAGGTGCTACAGAAGTGAAAGTATGGGTGTCTGAGTGAGGTGCTAAGGAAGTGAAAGTATGGGTGTCTGAGTGAGGTGCTATGGAAGTGAAAGTATTGGTGTCTGGGTAAGATGCAATGAAAGTAAGGATATGTGTCAGGTTGAGGTGCTATGGAAGTGAGGGTATGGGTGTCACAGTGAGCTCCTATGGAAATGAAAAGTATGGCTGACAAGGTGAGGTGCTATTAAAGTGAAGGTAAGGGTGTCAGGGTGAGATGGAATGGAAGTGAAGGTATGGGTGTCGGGGTGAAGTGCTATGGAAGCAGGGTGAGCTGCTGCAGATACAGGGAAAGCAACAGGGGAAATGGTTGGCTGGTAAAACACAGGAAGAGGGAACACAAGCAGAATGAACTACAACACACATCATAGCAGGATGGTAAAAGCTTTCTCACAGTACCATGACTGAAATACCCGTGCTGCAAGGCGAGCCGGCCACCACCACCCCAGAAGGAGAGTACAGGGGAGTGATACCCATCCCACTAGGAGATGACAGGGAGGCTGGCTCACCTGTCACAGCTTCCGGACTAAAGCGTCTTATATCCCTCGCGCCCCGACGCCCCTCTTCCCTGCAGCCAGACCACCTGGCAGTATGCAGGAAAAGGACACTACACTGTGGCAGAGGGAACGCTCGCCAGAATCGGGGTGGGACTTGCAAAGGCAAGCTCCCAAGCAGACCCTCAGAGGCTGAGTACCCTGGATTGGCCTCCTATTTAATAAAGAACTCAAGAGGAGCCTCAAGGACTGCTATCCCCCACCAGGAGCAGCGGATGCACCATCGCGGTCCATTAGAGCTGTCTCCGGGACAGGAGTCCCATAACCAAATGAGCAGCCTCCGTCGGAGCTGTGGCAATAGCCAGGCATATACATCGGGTGCCTTCTCCCTGTCTACAGACCAAGGGCCGGAGAGCAGCCTCTGTTGGAGTTGTGGCGAGAGCCGGGCATATCCATCAGGTGCCTTCTCCCCACCTTCGGGACAACGGCCGGAAAGCAGCCTCCGTCAGAGCTGTGGCCATAGCTGGGCATATCCATTGGGCGCCCTCTCCCTGTTGTCAGAACAACGGCCAGAGTGTAGCCTCAGTCGGAGCTGTGGCAATAGCTGGGCATATCCATTGGGTGCCTTCTCCCCACCATCAGGGCCTGTGGAATCCAGAGAGTCGGTCCCCGACTGCTCTCCCTCAGTCCATCTCCAGGCTCTGGTAGAAGCAGGCACCTCCCACCCTGACCACTCCTCCGGTGGCGAAGTAAGGTGTCCCTCTGTCCATCCCCCTCCACCAGAGGACAACTCCTGTCTCTTTTCAGGGACCCCACCAGAGGCCGGAGCAGAGGTGACGTCCCCGAGAGTCGGTGTCCTGTCCCTGCAGCCCCCGGTGTTGTCAGACTCCTCCAGGGCGAGAGGCCACAACTCACCCCTGACAGCCTCCTCATGACAGCGAGACCGCGGCCCCGCTCGGACAGCTGCCCCAGCAGGACGCCCCAGCAGCTCGCCCCGGGCACCACCCTCTCCACACCTGACCCCAGCCCTGGGCCTCCCCGGGTCCTCCCCCAGGACCCTGACTACGACGAAGGGCCGGTGCCAAGCAGTGCGGCTCCTGGGCCTCTTCGGCCCTAGCCCTGAGAGCCCGTCCTCCTGCTGGGCCGCCGCGGCTAGGGAGCTGCCCCGTATACCACCCACTTACTCCTCGAGGACTTGTGGCGACCCTGTAGAACACCTGCCCCTATACTACTCACCGGGAGCCCTGCCTTCCACGCCGGGCCAACACCTGAAGCTCCCGGAATAGGTCTTCCTGTCCCATGGGCCTATCCTCCACTCCACCAGAACTGTGAGTAGTAGATTCCTGTTGGTGTCCTTCCTGAATCCCTCCCCAGTGACTTGGCCCTCATGAAGGTCCTCCCCCTGTCCCCGAGCCTTAGTGATACTCTCTCTCAACCCTCCCCAGTGTGATTCGCCCTAGTGAACCCTACTGCTCGCGCAGAGTGCCCGATGCCCATATACAGGACAGTTTCCCTACAGTGACCACCCTCTCCAGTGTTACTCGCTTCCTCATGGAACCACAATCCCCAGTGTGACCTTCCCCAGTGTCCGCATCCCTCCTCTGTCCCGCTCTCCCCAGTGTACTCACTCTCCCCATACCTTCCCCCCCTCCCCTCCCATAGCGGTCAGTGCAAGGCAGTGTGTATTTCCGTCCCTTGTATCGCGGGTGTAGAAAGAGGTTAGCTAGGACACTATCCAGGCCATTCGGATGCATTATATTATCCAGGAACTCATGCCTGTCACGCAGACACCTAGCGCTAGACCCAGGCTATATAATAATTTCGGACAGTACACACCTGTCATACCTAGCGCCCGACATTATATGGTCTCTCCCCCATAAAGTGTGTAAGAACTAAGACTACTTAGGGCCTCGTAACTGTCACGCAGATACATTGTATTAGTTAGGATCTCATACCTGTGACGCGGATACTTAGAGCTAAGGACCGGAGATATACTGTCCTACGCATCAGAGCAACGATATACTGCGCATTGTCTAACATCTTTGTGCCGCCTTTCTTGTAACACTGCATACCAGGGAGGTGTAATACCGTGTAAAGGGTAAGACTTGCTGAACTAGGTAGAGGCTAGAGAGGGAATATGTCTGATGATAAGCAAGAAGTGGAAGGAGAATATAAGAGAGTATGGAACAGTGGGTGCAAGGATTGTATGGGTGAGGATGAAAGTAGGTATACAAGCGTGGGCGATTGTATGTGTGTATGCTCCGACAGAGGACCGAGTGGCAAGAGTGAAAGATGAGTTTTGGGCGAAAGTAGAAGCATGTATGGACAAACCTGAGAGGAGCGAGAGAGTGTTTTTGATTGGAGACATGAATGGCAAAGTTGGGAATGTACGAGTGGATGGAGTGGTTGGTCAGTGGGGTGTGCCAGCTGAAGTAGATGGGAATGGTAGTGCTTTGGTGGACATCTGTGCTGGTAAGGGGTTGGCACCTACTTTCGCCATAAGATGATCCACCAGTATACATGGAGAGTAATGAAGAGGATGGATGGTGAGCTTGTTGAACGAAAGGCAATGATAGACTATGTGTGTGTGTGGATGAGCGAATGAGAAGACAAATGTTGGATGCAAGAGTGTGGAGAGGGTGGGGGAATGGAGTCTCTGACCATCACTTACTGATGGCCAAGGTAAAGCTGCAAAGAAAATGGTTGAGGAGACGAAGGGGAAGATAGGAGGAAATGGCTCCTCTGACAAGAGTGGAGAAATTGCAAGAGAGTGAGAAAATGGCAGAGTATAAGAGCATAGTGGAAGAAAGACTGGGAAGGTATGAGTTAGAGCAGATGGAAGGGGTGGAAGATGTAACATTTTCACGGAAGAGATAGGCGCTGTGTATGAGGTGGTTTGTGGAGTGAGGAGGAGATGCAAGGGTGTGCAAGGGACAGCATGGTGGAATGATGAGGTGAAACGAGCTATGGAACAAAAGAAGAAGGCATATAGTGAATGGTTAGCGAGCAGAGGTAGGGGAGAAGATGAGAGAGAGAAGAGAGAGGTATATGTAAGCAGGAGAAGGGAGGTGAAGAGAATGGTGAAGGAGAGTAAGAAGAAAGTGGATGAAGAGTTTGGGAGGAATCTGAGTGTGAAATGGAGGGAGAGTAAGAAACTGTTTTGGAAGGAGGTAAAGAAAGTAAGGCAGTGTGAAAGGGGAAATAGTAGGGGAGTGAAAGATATGAATAATAGATTGTTGGTGGAGAAGAGAGAGAAATTGAGGAGATGGAAGGAGCATTTTGAGGATTTGTTGAATGTAGAAAGTGAGAGCAGTGCGAGTATAAGTGGTTGGGGAATGGCTGGGAGAAGAAGAGATGAGAGGAGGGAGGAAGAGATCAGCAGGGTGGAAGTAGTGGAAGCAATGAAGAAGATCAAGTTGGGAAAGGCCTCAGGAACTGACGGAGTGTGTGGTGAAATGCTGAGGTATGGGGGTGAGATTGTTGTGGAGTGGATATGGAAGTTGTGTAGATTGGCTTGGGAAGAGGGAAGGGTTCCAGAGGACTGGAAATCAGGTATAATTGTTCCTTTATACAAAGGAAATGGGGAGAGAGAAGTATGTGGTAACCATAGGGGTATTTGCCTTCTTAGTGTGACTGGAAAAATATATCGTAGAATACTCATTGATAGGGTTAGGCATATGACAGAGGAGCTAGTTGGAGAAGAACAAAGGGGATTTAGGAGGGGAAAAGGATGTGTAGATCAGATATTTGTTCTAAGATGTTTAGTGGAGAAGTATCTAGAGAAGGGAAAGAGTGTGTATGTTGCCTTCATGGACTTGGAGAAAGCTTATGACAGAATAGATAGGCAAGGTATGTGAAAGGTATTAAGAATATATGGAGCAGAGGGGAAATTGTTGAGTGCTGTGAAAAGTATGTACGAAGGAGCTAGGGCTATGGTGAGAGTGGATGGTGAGCTGAGTGAGTTCTTTGATCTCAGTGTAGGACTGAAACAGGGTTGTGTGATGTCTCCATGGCTGTTTAATATATACATGGATGGGGTTGTAAAGGAGGTGCAAGGCAGGGCAGTGGATGTGGGGGTGGTTCTAATGAATGAGGGTGAGATTTGGAAGATTCCGGTGTTGCTGTTTGCTGATGATACAGTATTGTTGCATGAAGTTGAATGGGAGTTGCAAGGTTTGGTGAATGAATTTGGGACAGTGTGTAGGAGGAGGAAGCTGAAAGTTAATGTAAACAAAAGTAAAGTTATGGTGTTTGAAAGGAATGAAGTCACAGAATGTACAGTGAGGTTGGATGGTGAGTGAAATACCCGCCACCGCCAGGCCACTCACCCCGCCACCCCCCATCCCACCACCGAGCCACCACCACACCACCACCCCAGGAGGACACCACAGCGGGGTTAGTGACCCAGGACAAGAGGGTCACCAGGACACCTATTCCCAGAGCCCCTCTTCCCCGCAACCGTCACAACACCAGGTGAGCGGCAAAAGGCAATGACCCTGCCGGCGGGGCAACCCTCGGCAGGCTCAGGGTGGGGCTGATCCAGAGTCAGTCTCAGGCAACACCGCGGTACAGCCACTGTACGTACCGGGGAAGGAGCGGCCACCGTACGCCCTTCAGTTGTTTCCCCCTGTGACACCGCCATCACGGCCACTGTACATGAAGGGGGAGGGAGCGGCCACCATACGCCCCTCAGTCACAGCCACCTCTGGGGATGGCCTCGGCGCGTTGGTTATTGAACGCGCCCCGACTGGCAGAGAGAGGAATAGTGGAACCGCGTTCACGGCCACCATACGTGATGGGGAGGTAGCGGCCACCGTACGCCCCTCATCCGCTATTACCTCCTACGGGATTAACGCCTCAGTTACTTCCCGAAGGGCAGGCAGGCCCACGGCTACGGCCTTAGTGCATGCAAAGGTAAGCAGACCCTCGGCTACAACCTCAGCACGTACCGGGGAGGACGCTGCCTCTGTGCACCCCTCTCCTGCCTTTCCCTCCTGTGGGGGCAACACCGCGTTCATGGCCACCGTACGTGACGGGGAAGGAGCGGCCACCGTACACCCTTCAGTTGCTTCCCAGCAGGTGGGCAGGCACACGGCTACGGCCTTAGTGCGTGACAGGGTATGCAGACCCTCGGCCACGGCCTCAGCATGCACCGGAGAGGGCGCTGCCCCTGTGCACCCCTCTCCTGCCTCTTCCTCCTTCGGGAGCAGCACCGCGTTCATGGCCACCGTACATGACGGGGAAGGAGCAGCCACCATATGCCCTTCAGCTGCGAGCCCTAGGAGTCACGGAACTGCGTTCACGGCCACCGTATGTGACGGGGAGGGCGTGGCCACTGTACACCCCTCATTCGTGACTCCGAAGGCTCTTCTGGAGCAGGAGGTCCCTTGCGCGGCCGACCCCTTTCCTCTCGGCTGCGTGGGACGCCCTTTGTCTCCCCACCGGAGCGATTCCCCAGAGGTGCTGGCGGAGTGGTGGCGTGGCCCAGTCCAAACCCTACCACTTACCCCTGGGAGGTCCTTGTCCCTGACGGACACCCGACGGAGGCGACGCCGCAGTCCAAACCTGACAGCGCTCCTTCCTGCAGGCAGCCGCAGCCTCCGGACTCCCAGGTCTGGCCAGCAGCCCCCAGGCCCAGACCACCCAGGCTCTCTCTCTCTCTCCTAGGAGCCAGAGGTGCCAGGCCTGCCTCCTACAGCTGTTTGGCCCCAGTCCCGAAGGCCACCCCACAGGTTGAGGCCCCCAGACCAGAGGGCCTCCCTGCACCCCATCGACACGGCCCCAGTATGAGGGCCGCCTCTCAGGTTGAGGCCCCCAGAGTGAAGGGCCTCCCTGCACCCCGACGACGACTACCACCCGGGCAGTGATGCCCCCATGGACAGTGCACTGCCCCCTTCAGGAGGGCTCCCCGTAGGGCCTCTCTCTCGCGCCCAGGACGCGCAGCAAAGTGATACCCAAAGGAAATACGGGTACATAGTGACACTGATACAGAGAACAATCACCACAGTAATGTATAGTGAGAGAGAATAAAGTACGGCCCGAATGATAAGTGAATAACTATAGACCCATTCAGTGTACAGTGACCCGATACCTGGCAGAACAGAAAAACCCGTATACAGGAGGGCGTAAAGAAAACGTGGGTTAGAGCAGGTGCGTGTGGGGTTCATTAGAAACCTGTGATTCAGTGCTACTGGGACTAAGTAACTCCCGCGAGTGACACGACCTGCATTCTACCCACTTATGGTACTATTCGCTTCCCCCATTCCTGATCCCGTCCTCCCACAGTGAAACAGACTCAGTGAATTAAACGCCACCTCTGCCAAACTGTATTATTCGGGTACTATAATATCCATACTAAATATCCCTGTACAAGTGAATAGGGACTTACTGTGGTGCCATTTTGTCTATTGTATTAAAGGCTAATTCTTTATTCCCTGTTTTTTACCAGTATCCAATATCTCTTTGTCCATATTGTCAAGGTGTCAGAATTAAAGTAATAGATGTGTTAAGGTGTACTGCCTGGTTTTTATGTCCTGTTCCTCTGTGGGTGCTTTACTTCCTGTCCGGAAAGAGGACCCCGCTCAGTAGCTGGTGTTCTTAAGACGACTTAAAAACGCCCAGCATAACAGCGAGGATATGGAGAATGTGAGTGCATTCAAGTACTTGGGTAGTGTGATGAGTAAGGATGGAACTTTGGGGGATGCAGTGCGTGAAAGGGTACAGCAGGGAAGGAAGGTTGTTGGTTCACTGAAAGCAGTGATGAGAAATAGGGAGGTGTGTTTGGAAGTTAAGAAGTCACTGCATGATAGTATTGTGATCCCTACCCTGACGTATGGAAGCGAGGCGTGGACTTTGCAAGAGGGGAACAAGTCAAGAGTGAGAGCAGTGGAAATGAGTTACTTGAGTGGAGCATGTGGAGTGACATGGAGGGACAGGTTGACGAATGAAGAAGTGAAGGAAGTTGTGGGGTGGATGTGGATGTGGATGTGGTTGAGAAGATTAGGAGAAATACACTGAGGTGGTTTGGGCATGTGGAGAGAATGAAGGATGAATGACTGACTAAGAGGGTGTATGTAGGTGAGGTGGAGGGAGGGAGAGGGAGGGGTAGACCAAGGATGAGGTGGAGGGATGGGGTTGAAAGGTATATGAGGGAGGGGGGAGTGACTTGGGGGGAGGGTAGTCAAATGGTGGGTGATAGAGCGACGTGGAGGCGTTTTGTCTGCGGCAACCCTTTGCGGGATTAGGGCGTCGGGCTATAGATAGATAAATAGATAGATTATTTTGAGTCATTGCAGTTCCTTTGTTTTGAACATAGATCCTTGTGTGTATTTGACTTGTGTTAATATATAAGTGTGCTTTTGACCCGTGGTGTTTGTATTTTCTTTCTTTGCTGACACTGACCCGCCCGCACCGTGTCTGGAACCGAGGAGTCGGGACCCAGAATACGTTGCATAACAATGATACTGTGGTGTTCCTTTTCTCACACTGGGTCATCATGTGGGGTCAAGGTTCACACAATATAGAACATCATATGTAAATAAATGATGTAAGGATCCCTAATAGCCAAAACCCAAACTCCAATCCCCAAATCCTAAATGCCAATCCCCAAACCCAAAACTCCAATGCTCAAAGCCAGAACTCCAATCTCCGAATCTGAAGCTCCTACCCCAAAAGCCCAAACTCCATTCCCAAATCCCAAATTCCAATCCCCTAATCCATAACTCCTACCCTCAAAGCCCAAACTCCAATCCCCTAATTCCAAAATCCAACCCTGAAGCCCAGAGTCCAGTCTCCTAATCCTAAACTCCAACCTTCAAACCCCAGAGTCCAATCTCCTATTCTCAAACTCCAAATCTCAAAATACTGACGTGTGATATTGAGTTTGATGTATGCAGTGCGCGGATGGATGGTGGTAGTGGCGTGGGCATGGTGTGGTGTGGGCGTCTGTGCGAGGCAAGTCAGCGTGGCACCTTGAAACTCCCTCCTTGCCTCCACCCACACACGTGCCTCCACCCGCTGCACACCTGGGGTACCAATACATGTTAAGGTTGGGTATGAAAAGGAGGATTTTAATTGAGTAAGAAGTTGGACGAGTTTATATTTGGGGATGTGCGGGACAGAAGAAAAACTGTACATTAATGTGGACAAGCTGGAAGAATATATATCTAGAATGGACTGATGGATAAGCTGGAAGAATATATACAGTATGTAGAATGGACTGAAGGTGAATAAATATATGCTGGAGGAATTTATATATAGGGAAAGGAATGGCATGGATGGAAGGAGTGCAGGCGAGTAATGATGAACCAGAAAGAACTATTCGGGGATGAACTGGAACAGGAAGAAAGGCTGTATGGAAATATGGATAAGGGGAAAGAAAATAACTGGCAGTGACTTGATTTCAAAGTGACATGAATAACTGTTGAAATAAAAGAATTATACCACTAATGTATATGAACAGATGATATTTCCATAAGCAGGTTTAATTCTTACATAATTGACATGGGAAGAAAGATTGAAGATGAACAAAGATATGGCAGGCCCGACTGGATTGGAAATAAGAACTGCTAATAAAAAGGATACAGACCGGGGTGTTGTTTCACTGAATAATTTTTGTTACCTCCAGATGATTTTCTTCAACCTGGGAAAGGCTTTTCATACTGTACAGGTTAATACAGTACCAGAAAGACTCCTTGTACTGAAGGGTTAACAACGGTTATATGTAATCCCTCATTTGAAATATTTCGGTACAGAATACAAGTGACTGGAGATAGTTAGAATATTATCGTATGTATAAGATATCCTGTGGTGGAAGAAGTTAAGGAGGGCATAGCTTAAGGTGGGTGAATAAAATCAATTTGCGATGGAAGGATGGATGGTAGGTGAAGGCTGAGGAGGAGTAAACGACTGGAGATAATCTGGACAACTGAAACAAAAGAACTGAATCTGAACAAGGACAAACTCTAATCATATACAAGTGAGAGAAAGAACAGTAGAGATGTTAGGACAGGGTGAATATACATCTGATACCATCACCAGTCAAACAGGAATTAATGGAAAGACAAAAGCTGAAGAAGAACAAAGAATACAGTGTGGAAACTGGGTGGGATGGAATAAACGACTGCAATTGAAGGTGGCTGAGTGGTAGGTTGAAGCAGATTAAGGATGGATGAAGGGAAAGGTGGAACAGTAGTTCAATGTGGATAATTTGATGTGGAATGAAGGCAGCTTGGGATGGTATGAAAAATGGCAGATTAAATCAGGATTAAACTGAAATGTAAATGTGCCACCAATTGCAAGTAGCTATCATCTGTCATACCTGTGTCACTTGTCATTATCTGTCAGCTGTCTTTACCTGTTACCAGTCATTACTTCTGTTACCTTTCAATACCTGTGTCACCTGTCATTGGCTGTGTCATCTGTCTTTACCTGTTACCAGACACAACTTTTGTTACCTTCCAATACCTGTGTCACCTGTCATTGCCTGTGTCACCTCTCATTACTGTGTTTATATTTAAGATTAGGTCTCATGAGGCGCCTATACATGGTGGTACTATGTACCCTGGGTAGAGCAGCTGCAGGGTTCACCTGGGAGCCAAAACTAGGGCACCTCACCGTGGATAGGACGCTGGCCTGACCCTCGTGAACCACAGTCTGCTGCAACGGGATAGTGGATTCCTGCACAGTATACGTACTGTACAGTACTATACGAGTAGGATGGCCCCACAGAAGCAGTTGCTTACCTGTATCACGATATTAGGCCAATCCTTACTCAGTCCCATATCCTAGAGGTCTCCATGCAGGACTTCATCCCACGCCTTCCTTGATGTGATTCTGGTCATTCTTCCCTTCACATTCATATCTGTGACTCCTCGCCCCTCATTACCTGTGCCACCTGTCATGAACTGTCATATTACCTGTGTTGCATGTCATTTGTCACCTGTGTTACCTGTCATTACCTATGTCACCTCTCATACCTGTCACAGGTATTGGAGAGGGATGGCTTCACGATATGGCACCGATATAACCAGTCAACCCGCTCTTAGGCTATACAAACGTCTCTCGAGCCTCTCCATATCCCTTGAAATGAGGATGGTGAATTGGAGGAGAGAATACGGCTCCCTGCTTCACCTGTGTTCAAGCAGCTTGAAGTCTATGTGTCACCTGGATGTATCATGTGTCATTACCTGCATGCATAAGTATGATTTACGTGTCATTACCTGTAAGTGTTAACAGTCATCATTTGTATGCCTTATTATTTGCCATGTATGACCTGCAACCAAGTGTGTGTACCACTGCCTTACCTGTGTCACCAAGCATTACCTGTATCACCACCCATCAAGTTCAGGACGAATTACGTCACCTGTCACTATCTGTCATGATGTAACTCCCTGCGTCACCTGTGTCTGGCTGTGTGGTGATGGTGGAGGTTTGTCCAGTGTGCATGGAACCTAATTATGTCACCTGTAAATACGTGTCACGTGTCATTGCCTGTATCATCTGTATGTCACCCCCAACTTGTGTCTGGGAATATGGTGATAATGGATGTCTGTCCAAGTAGCTAGGCATCAACTGTACAGTATGCCAGCTGTAAGTATGTGTCACCTGCATGTGTCATCTGTAAGCGCAGGTCACGCGTCATTACCTTTATCAACTGCATGTATCAGAGGTGAAACAGGCTGTGGCACAAAAGAAGAAAGCATACAATGAATGGATGAGAAATAGGGGCGTGGAAGAAGTTGAGAGGCAGAAGAGAGAGTTATATGTGGAAAGGAAGAGAGAGGTGAAAAGATTAGTAAGAGAGAGTAAGAAGAGAGTGGATCAGAAATTTGGAAGGAATTTGAGTGTAAAGTGGAGGGACTGTAAGAAAATGTTCTGGAGAGAAGTGAAAAGAGTAAGACAGGGTGGAAGTGAAGTTAGCAGGGGAGTGAAAGATAAACATGGTAGATTACTAGTGGAGAAGGGAGAAAAAGTGAGCAGATGGAGAGAACACTTTAAGGAATTGTTGAACGTAGAGGATGGAAGTAATGCAGTATAAGTGGCTGGGGAATGGCTGGGAGAAGGAGGGAGGTGAGAAGACAGGTAGAAATCAGTAGGATAGAGGTTGTGGAAGCAATGAAGAAAGTTAAATCGGGGAAAGCCCCAGGAATTGATGGAGTGTGTGGTGAGATGCTGAAGCATGGGGGAGAGATAGTAGTAGAATGGATGTGGAAGATGTGCAGATTGGCCTGGGAGGAAGGTAGAGTCCCGGAGGATTGGAAGTCAGGTATAATTATTCCCTTGTACAAAGGAAAAGGGGAAAAAGAAGTGTGTGGTAATCATAGGGGCATTTGTCTTCTTAGTATAATAGGAAAAGTGTATGGTAGGATACTTATAGACAGAGTTAGAGAAAGAACAGAGAAATTAGTTGGAGAAGAACAGGGAGGCTTTAGGAAGGGAAGAGGTTGTGTAGATCAGATATTCATTCTTAGATCTTTAGTGGAAAAGTTTCTAGAGAAGGGAAAGAAGTTGTATGCGGCTTTCATGGATTTGGAGAAAGCATATGACAGGGTGGATAGACAAGGATTGTGGAAAGTGTTAAGAATATATGGAGTAGATGGGAAGTTGTTGAATGCTGTGAAGAGTATGTATGATGGTGCTAAGGCTGCAGTGCGTGTGGATGGTGAACTAAGTGAATTTTTCTCTTTGAAAGTTGGTTTGAAACAGGGATGTGTCATGTCTCCATGGTTGTTCAATCTGTACATGGATGGGGTAATAAAAGAGGTACAAGGTAGGGTAGTGGATGTTGGAGTGGCCCTGGTGAGAGAGGATAGTGTTTGGAAACTCCCTGTACTGTTGTTTGCAGATGATACTGTGTTGTTGAGTGAAGATGAAGGGGAGCTGCAAGGCTTGGTGGATGAGTTTGAGAGAGTGTGTAAGAAACGGAACCTAAAGGTGAATGTAGGGAAGAGTAAAGTGATGGTCTTTGAGAGAGGTGAAGTCAGTGAATGTATAGCGAGGTTGGATGGTGAGGAATTGGAAAATGTGAGTACGTTTAAGTATTTGGGTAGTGTGATGAGTAAGGATGGAGGTTTGGAGGGTGAAGTGCTTGAAAGGGTACAGCAGGGAAGAAAGGTTGCTGGTTCCTTGAAAGCAGTGATAGAAACAGGGAAGTGAGCATGGAAGTAAAAAAGTTACTACATGACAGTATTGTGATACCAACTCTAACGTACGGAAGTGAAGCTTGGACGTTGTTGGAAGGACACAAGTCAAGAGTGAGAGCAGTGGAAATGAGTTATTTAAGAGGAGCTTGTGGAGTCACGTGGAGAGACAGGCTGACGAATGAGGATATAAAGGAGCGTTGTGGTGTTGATGTGGATGTGATAGGAAGCGTTGTGAGGAACACACTGAGGTGGTTTGGCCATGTGGAGAGGATGGAGGGTGAAAGACTGACGAAGAGAGTGTATGTGAGTGAGGTGGAGGGTGGAAGAGGGAGGGGGAGACCGAGGATGAGATGGAGGGATGGGGTGGAGAGGTATATGAGAGAGGGGGGTGTGAGTTGGGAGCAGGGTAGTGAAATGGCGGGGGACAGGGCGACTTGGAGGCGATTTGTTTGTGGCCACCCCAAACGGGATTGAGGCGTCTGGCAATAGATAGATAGATAGATGTATCAGACCTGTACCAGTGGCTGGGTGTATGGTGATGGTAAATGTCTGTCTGGACACTTACGAGTCGTTATGAGCCACCTGTAAAAGTAAGTATATGCACGTGTTAGTCCCTGTTTCACCTGTATGTGTTACCTCTACTGCATACCTGTGTCCGGGTGTGTGGTGACTGATGATGTCTGTCCAGGCAGCTTGGATCCTCTCCACCACCACGTGACGATAGGCGGAGGGCGCCCCCCCTCACTCCTGCACCACACCTCTACACGCTCCCCCTCACGCACTGGGCCCACGCTCTCCACCACACTAACACCATTGTACACCAGCAGGGGAGGACCAGGCGGTACTGCAACCATAATCATCATTATCATCATCACCACAACAAAACAACAACAACAACAACAACAATAATAATAATAATAATAATAATAATCCGTCCATCCATCCATCACCCAATCCTACATTGCCCAATGAGGAGTGTAGGAGCCTGGGGCTAGGCAGTTGGTCTCGAAATTTAAGATGAGAGTGACCAGCCTCATTCATCCCTGAGTGGCATTACATGAGCAATCAACCCCAACCACCCTTGGATATAAACCTTCACCGGCTCAATCCGACTGGAGCACAATAATTACCCTCTAAACCACCAGGTGCCAAAATTTGGCTATATAGTTACCACCCAGTGTAGTAAATGGTTTCCTGCTGTACAGGGCTTGTCACTCAGTGTAGAGTCACCCACAGGCAGAAGGAAAAGGAAAGAATGAAGAAAAGAGAGACAGAAGAGGGAGTGTAAAGTCACCCGTAGGCAGAAGGACAAGGAAAGAATGAAGGACAGAAATACAGAAGAGGATGGAAGGAAAGAAGGATGGAAGAGAGGAAAGGGCAGACACCCGAGAGCAGCACTACATCGAGTGAGTGGATGGTGAGCGCCCCCACCTACCACATAATAATAATAATCATCCATCCATCCATCATCCAATCCTACATTGCCCCAAGAGGAGCGTAGGAGCCCGAGGCTAGGCAGTTGGTCTCGAAATTTAAGATGAGAGTGGCCAGCCTCATTCATCCCTCAGTGGCATTACATGAGCAATCAACCCCAACCACCCTTGGATATAAACCTTCACCGGCTCAATCCGACTGGAGCGCAATAATTACCCACTAAACCACCAGGTGCCAAACTTTGGTTATATGGTTACCACCCAGCGTAGTAAATGGTTTCCTGCTGTACAGGAAACCATTTGGCTTGTCACTCATTGTAGAGTCAACCAAGGCAGAAGGAAAAGGAAAGAATGAAGGAAAGAAAGACAGAAGAGGGAGTGTAAAGTCACCCGTAGGCAGAGGGACAAGGAAAGAATGAAGGATAGAAAGACAGAAGAGGATGGAAGGAAAGAAACATGGAAGAGAGGAAAGGGCAGACACCCGAGAGCAGCACTACATCGAGTGAGTGGATGATGAGCGCCCCCACCTACCTCTTAATAATAATAATAATAATAATAATAATAATAATAAAACTGTCATAACAACAACAAAAACAACATAAACCCTCTTATGATCGGGACAGCTCTAGTGCTATGATAACATCGAGCCTTGTAAGCACCCTCATTTGCGTGTCCGGGCCAGCTTAAACTCACTACTACCCCTCGCCCCACATAGCAATAGGTCGGGGGATGTGGATCCGAAAAGAAGAAAAAATGTCATGAAATGGCGGCCACTCATCTTCTAGATTAGCGATGGCGAGGCGGGTTTGAGTCCCATGCAAGTGAGGGTGCTTTCATGGTTCGAGGTTATCATAATTTGTCGTTTCTATGTATAACTCTGGCAGTCTATTCCAGCAACCGGAAGACAATTTGATTAAGCTAACGGTGAGTCATGGGAGCCTAAATTAACTCCTTCAGGTTGAAGGGATACTTTTCAAAATATTCCCGTTGCTCCTAGACGTTTTTGTTTAGACCAGGAGAGCACATCTGTAGTGGAGGGGCTACATGAGAGCTATAAATGACCTTACTATAGTCCCTTTACCTTAAATAGTACAGATTTTTAGCTCTGTCACAATTTCACGTAACTTAAAGGCGCATTAAGACGATACTATGGCTCCACATCATTTCCAAAACTCTTTTTCGTGATTAGTATCCTATTCTAGTGTTATAATCTTCCTACAACTCAGTATCCAAGATGGAGAGATGGCAATTTTAGGTCAGGTTAGAATAAAAAGGGTAGAGATAAAAAAAATCTTTCCTCAGTTTAATAAAATGGTCCGGTGGTGATAAGAACAAGGTACAATCAGCATCAAAAGTCGTGTCACCCCACCCACTAATTCTATCCAAGGTCCGTGAAAGCCAGTGTGGTGAATCTGCAACAACTGACACTGATCCGTGGCCAAATAAAATGATCAGTGTAGGATGCTGTGGATTCAAATGACTGATATTCAAAGCCCGTGGAGAGAGAAGACCGGGAGAGATGACAGACCTTTGGATGTCGACTGCACGAAAGACACAGCGAAAGGACTAACTGGTTAAGGTAAAAGTCCAATTTTTCTTACTTCCTTAGAGGTGTGCGGACCCGCGGATAGGCTACTGTGGTCAAATATATGTAAGGATAGATGACCAGTATGCTCCCCTGGTGGCATTACATGATAGAAAACCCTCCAGCCACTACTTGGGATATGAAATCATGTGAACGTGGAGAGGCAGCCACTCCGACCGGGGCTCTCTAACTATTATGACAAAACCACCGCGAAGGAGTCAAGAAGGATAGTTTTACATGGGAATAAATTGGGTGCGAAGCCGAAGAGTTTAAGATTTTTAAGATTAGCAGTGTGTGTGTGTGTGTGTGTGTGTGTGTGTGTGTGTGTGTGTGTAATTCACCGGGTCGGTCAGGATCACCTGATGGTCGTGATCGTCAGCTTTTACCCTCCCGGAAGGGAGCTGAGAGCTCATATAGTCCGATCTAAGGGCAAGGCTGTGACCTTCACACACGCACACCCCCGTCTCCTTGCTCAAGGGGGACAGTAACCACCCACTTCGTCAGTGAAACTTTTCGCAACCTGAGCGAGGCGCGAACTTCCGTCTACCAGATGGCAAGCGAGAACGTTACCACTGCACCAGCGAGCGGTGTGTGTGTGTGTGTGTGTGTGTGTGTGTGTGTGTGTGTGTGTGTGTGTGTGTGTGTGTGAGCTTGTATATATGTATGTATGTATGTGTATAAATATGTGTGGGAGAGGGGGAAGACGGAAGTCTTACAACCTCACCCGAGTATTCCATTACTATTCTTATCTTTCTTAGCGAGTACACACACACACACACACACACACACACACACACACACACACACACACAGTACATTCGGGGAGAGAGAGAGAGAGAGAGAGAGAGAGAGAGAGAGAGAGAGAGAGAGAGAGTGTGTGTGTGTGTGTGTGTGTGTGTGTGTGTGTGTGTGTATTTAATCCCGTCTTCAGTCAGGTAGGGGGTAAGGCAAGAAGGGACGTGGAAGCCCTGAAAATACACCCAAAGCTCCTTAGAAAAGTAGCCACCGATTCTTATTCCCTCACTCTTGATGTACACATGTAGACTTTGTTTCGTTGGCTTCGTAGCAACTCTTTCTTGGCGATTCGTTATCCATATTTCACCTTCATTAATCTGTTTTATACGGTATTATTTTTTTTACCATATTCTTGATGTATCCAGACGATTATATATAGTTATTTATTTATTTATTTATTGAAATGTAGCCGCCATAAATCGCTTCATTAGCGGGGCGTTCTCCCATCTGAATATGTGGTAGGGACATTAGAAGTATTTGAAACAGACGTCATCTTGTCTATGGGGTTGAATAAGAGGATCACAGAACACAACCCACATGATGGAAAATTGCACAGCACATGCCACACAAAAACCCAGACACAACATGAACGGTGTAGGGAACCTAATGGACAATCCTACTGGGGCAACTGGTTATCTCGGTCGACAGGAGGCCAGACAGACCAAGGTTATGCAATCAAAATAACGGACTTGAGTAGTTAATAAAGTAAAAAAAAAATAATCCGCAAAACAATAAGTAAAAAAAATAAAATGTCATCAATAACACTTCCACGTAATACAAATCAATGTCTTCAGCAATGGCCAGGAAACTTCTACACTACACTCTGTCCATTTTAACGACCTAAAACTACAACCTGTCCACCTTGAACGGCGAGTTGTAACAAGATATTAACACTCGAACACGGTGCCAGTCACGAAGAAGTGGTATGGAAGGGATATAGAGCCGTGTGTAGTACAGCCTTATACTGCCACTGAGTTACGAGAAATGAGCTGCAAAAGGAGGAAAATCGTCGCAAACTTGACCCCTTCAGTCCGAAGATGGTTTATTTGATTTTATTTTCCCCTTCCAATCAGGGGTTCTGTTCATTTGTATAAAAGAAACTGAAAGTGATAAGAATGGACCATAAAAAATGTGTCCTTGGATTGAATGGGATAAGGTGGAGATTGACTGTACTGGCCAAAGTCCTGCCTCATACCCGCGATGGTGAGGTTGAGGGTGTGTGTGGTGGAGGGCGAGAGGCGGTAGTCCACCCTGCAGGTATAAACGCCCTGGTCGGTCTCGAGGGTGGGGTCAAGGACCAGGGCTGGAGGACGGGCGAGGGCGCTGAAGAAGGCTCGTTTACCCAGCATCTTGCCCGACCACCGCACACCGGAGTCGAACTTGCCAACACGGGCATCGTAACTGAAAATACATAAATCAATGTGGAAATAAGTGATTATCTATCTACCTGTCTATCTATCTTTCTATCTACAGTATATATCTATCAATCTGTCTATTTAAAGCCAGTGTTTCAAAGACCTATGCAACAGAACGACACCAATATAAAGAAGTGAACAAGAATGGAGCCCATCTCTCTCTCTCTCTCTCTGGATGCCAAGGGCCCCCAGCGGCTGAGTCGGTAACGTGTGTGTCTACCGATTCTCCTGACTACGTTCAATCTCACCATGTCAGTCAAACACAGTTATTATAATGCTGTTTTCACAAGCCTTCTCATCTTACACATCAAAAGCCTTCCATACCTATACCCATGTATGAAACACTGGGCCGGGGCTGGTTGCTTCTCCATTGACAGAAGGTACTGTTTCTCATCCCAACGGGTCAGTAACCCTTCAGGACCCATAAAACACAGCATGAACCTGTATAGTAGAGCTGTCCGGCCATGTCAGGCGCGTGCTGTCCGACCGTTCCAATACACACAACGTACCTGTATACTGGCAGTGTGTGGCTGCCACGGTACCACAGCACCAGCACGGGGGCATCGTTGGCCAGGCGCGGGGCGGGGGGGCACGGCAGCTCAGCACGATTTCCCACCACAGCCCACACCAACACCTCTGTAGACAACAGAATTAATAAATAGCGTAACCACCACTACCACCACTGCCATTGCTATCGAAATCATCATCGTCATTACTATTACTGTTGGTAGTATCATCATTGCTGACATCACTATCGTCGTCATCATTATCATTTCGCGTTGTCTTTATTACCATCATCGTCATAATTACTGATGGTATAATCATTATCGCTGACATGACAATCGTCGTCGTCTTCACTGTGATCATTACCATCAGTTATTGTCGTCATTATCACCGGTGAAGCGCGCTTTGTTAGCGCTTGCCGAGCGAGCGAGCGTTTGTACATACACCTGTCATCGTAATTTCATCATGGTGTAAACTTGTAACATTTCTGGTGAGGTAGTGAACTATAACAAAAGAATAACTGAGCTAAAATATTTACTTTCTCACGTTTTCTCTCATGTTTTCTTTCTGGATGTGCATATAGCAAGGTGCATAGCATTTATCACACGCGCAACGTTCACTTCTCTGCTCCCGACTTGCCGTGTCAATGAACTGCATCGGTAAACGCTTGGCTATTGACTGAATGATAAAACCAAGAAATGGGGCGATGTAATTGTTAGAATTCATGCAAGACAACATAGTGGTACAACAGGAAATCTTTTTAAATTCGATTTCAAAGTGGAGCATGTAAATTGAAGCCCTCGGTACATTCCCTTGGAAAATTGGGATTTCAGTGTGTTTCTTTGGTCGCATGAGTAAATATATAATATATAAAAAAAGTACTGAATGTACCTACTACCTACTGAAAGAATCTCGTCTCTATCGCAGAAAAGTTATTAGTCTCTGAAAACCATCGCGGTCATGCCGTGTCGTGTCAGGCCGCTCATTTCTCAGGGGAACGTAAACATCGCTTCGCTACGCTTGATCGCTTCGCTCGCTGCGATCGCTGGCTCGTAATTACTGTTGTCATCAACATCATCATCACTGATATCACCGTCAAATTATGTTAACAATATCGTAATCGTTTTCATTATTATCATCATCATCACCGTCACCTAAATCCACAGGTTAACCCCTTCAACCCGAGGATGCCTTTATGATTATACTTTTGCAACTTCAAAAAATTTATTTTTACACAGAAGAGACGGTACTTGACGAACTGGAGGGGTTAGGTATACCAGTAGCATTTCATACACCTCGCATTCAAAAAGGCTTCCCCTAAACTGCGTGAAATTGTCTGTTTGGTACCGAGAAGAGAAGAAACAAAGACGTCAAACTGAAGGAGCTGATAAATTGAGTGGATTCTGCAGTAAAGGTCCTTAATCACTACAAGAACAACAACAAAAATTCCCTCCAAGCAGTGACAACAAATGAACAATTCAAACTCACATAGTCTCCATAACAACAACATACTGGTAGCTTGTCTGACCTACTCATAGTGACGAGCGGATAAAATGTGAGAGAGGCAGAACAGAAGGAGCTTAAGTTCTTTACTGCTCCAACGCTTTTCTGAGGATGGACTGTGTGTTGTATATGACGTTTGAATAATAAAAGAACTTAAACTCTTGTCTGTGTTTTATCAGAGGATGGACTGTGTGTAGTCCAAAACGGAAGAGAAGAACCTAAAGCTCTTACCTGTGTTTCCATTCCTACAGTTTCATGTTTAGCTACTGCGATCGTGTACGTTTCTATGTATGTACATATAGCAAAATATGAATGCCTGATCTGATTTGGATCTGGGATGTGTGTCGATTTGGTGAAGATTAAGAGTCAAAGTTCGAGAGCGGCGTCGCAATGCTCTCTGTAGTACGAGTATTATCTGATGTCACTTTCAGTAGTTTTCAAAGTATCATATACAACTTTTGATACATATGATAAAGTGGAATGATGTGGGCAGTAACGTTCCCTGCAACAGCGGTTTTAAATATTTTTGTCCATGTGCACCTATATAATATATACCAACACCATCTACTACTTAACAGATTTTTAGTAAAAGTAAAAAGACACTACACTGTAAACTAGTTAACGTTTTCAAGCATCAGTATCTCCTGAATTACTTGCGATCATGCATGAGAAGAACAAGTACAAAAATAGTCCTCGATAGATACAGGACCACTGGGGCCATAATAACGGGCTTCAAGGAGGTGCTGCACCCTACGAGCAAAACGCCTTTGCGGCTGATTGACTGATCGGGTCACTGCAAGAGATGCTCCCGCATCGAAAAATATACTTCAGTATCATTAGGAACTAGATTATGAACACCCTATTCATCAGCCGAAATTCTGTTTACTATTCAGTTGAAATGCTTAACACGCCACCTAATTTCCAGCACACAACATCCGGAATCAAAACTTCTCTATCAATAGAACATTTGAGATTGCTTTCTATCAGTCAGCACCTCAATTTTGCAATTCAGTACCTCTAATATTACCTTATTTTGGTATCCCCCAATACAATCTCCCATATCCAGGTTAACCCCTTCAATCCAAAAAAGTATTTTCTCGTGTGTTCTTCCTGCCAAGAGACGATACTCATTCAGCATTGGATGAATCTCCAGTAGCGAGAGGGTTAAATAAGGTTATACCGAACCTCCCCCCTCCCCGAAGAAAAGTATCTCCTATGATGAGTAAAATAATCTGTAAGAAACAAAAACAAAGTGGGAAAATACGTCATAGGATCGAAGGAGTTCAAACGCTCCCTACAGTTTAGTTAACAAGACCAGGTTCAATTTTCGATACTCGAATCACAGAGACGGAAGGCAGCTCAAAAACTGATCGTGTAGAGAGGCACATTGCACCACGGTCCCTGCTCCGGCGCGATAATCAAGAGGAGATAAAGTATATCCAATGTTTGCAGTGCTGTACTTCCCCTCTGGCCGGGGAACCTCTCTTGTATCTTATTCGTTTTCATTCAGGTCAGGGGAGACTTTTCGAACTCAAGGTGTTAGAGAATAGCCTTAATTCCTTCTAACACTAGAGATCCTTTCTGAGTCTGTCTTAGTCTAACTGATATGAAAAGTATATACTGTACGTCATTGCAGAGTAGGGGGTTAAACGCTAGCCACTGATACTCTGGTTATTTCACATTAACTTAGCCGTAATTGTCCTTACTTCAGGTAGCTCAGCGATAGAAAAAGACAGAACTACGGATCTACATCTTTTCCATCACACTTCGTGCTAGGATCATATGCTAGTGTTCATCTATTGTTACAACTCAGTACTCAAGATGGAAGGATGGCAATTTTAGGCCAAATAAGAGTACACAGCGCATAACAGTGTCAATCAGACCTTTTAACAAACCCCTTGTAGCCGTTTAATGCAATTTTCCATTTCTGTTCAATAAATTCATACCACCAGCCACATTTCTTCCTTGAACAATGCCTTTGTTCAAGTCCGCTACATATTCACTTCTCGTATTTCACTGTTCAAAGATTAACATTACAGTATTTGCACCACTTAATCTGCCACAATCTGTTCCTTCGAGTGCAATAAATAAATAAATAAATAAATAAATTATAATAATAAAAAAAGGTAAATATATAAACAAAAAAATAAAATAAAAATCTTGAGTTCAAAAATCAATCAGGTCGGCTCCAGTCATCCCTTCCTCCCGTCTCTTTCCTAATCTTGCTAAAATCAGACGATTTTATTCAGTTTATGAGAAACTTTAGGCTGAAGGTGCCATGTTTCCCTCAGCTGAATGAAATCGTCGGGCATTAGTCTGAATAAAATACCTAAATGGGTCCAATGAAGGGAATGGATTACTCAAGACAGCGAGGTGGAGTTAGGATTCCGGGGGCTTGAATGTTGAGTGAGTGAGAGTGTGGCCCATGTAACTGGTCAGCCTGTTCTTGTACCAGTTTTTTTTTTTTTTTTCCTCTGGACCCTCCCTCATCCCATCTTTTGGTGGAAAATGCTCTGGATGATGGTGGATGACTTGATGATGATGGAGGTATGTTGATGATGATGGTGGTGGTGGTGGATGATTATGGAGATGATCATGATGGATGATGATTATTATGATAGCTGATGGTGATGATGAATGTTTATTATTATAGTTGATGATGATGATGATGAATGATGATTGTTATGACAGCTGATGATGATAATGATTTTAATCCTAAGAACTCAATTAGTCTTCTGTTTACCTGAGTCAAGTACTTTTAATTTTCAGCATCACTAATGTTATGATGATGATGATGATGATAATGATGATGATGATGATGATTATTATTATTATCGGTATGTCATTTCATAATCATTACAGACACCACCCTCTTCAATTTCATCACATTTGATACCAATTTCTTCATTATAAGAGAGAGAGAGAGAGAGAGAGAGAGAGAGAGAGAGACTAAATCAACAAAAGACACACAGAGATACACAGACTCGACAAACCAGACACTTTTATGGGAGATCTTGCTGCGTTTTTGTGGCCATTCCGTCAAGAGATAAGACAGGAGACAGGAAGGGCGCTGAACCTTATGCAACGAGGCAGGTGGTAGTCTAAGTGGTTAGAGAAATCATTTGCTACATGAGAGGACGCCAGTTTCATCTCAGACAAGGGCAGAGAACAGGTTGGTGTTTCAAATTTTTGGTAATGGAGACTTGGCTGATCTTTCACTGGACATATCGACACAGAGAAACACCCCGGCCCCGAAGTGGTGGCGTGTGAAAGCTTGTGGCACGTAGGAGGGTTGCCGAGCCCCAGGGAACAGACTATTAAATATATATCCAGAATTTATAAAAAAAAAAAAACTTATGCAATAAAGGCAATATTGGATCCTATGAAGCTAGGTCAACTCCATCTTATTCTACTCTAATGTAATTACGGATTATTTCTTTATATCCTCCTCCTGTACATTTTGTTTTTCAGTCAAGCTAACGTGAAGACAATTCTATTCTCTATCAAGTTACTGCTTATAGTCTAGTGCTTATTCTTAGTCAAAGTGTGGTACATACAGTATTAGTTTCAGTGACGCTGCGGTACGCAGCCAATTTCCGTCTCAGTCTAGCTGTGATGCATTCAGTTTCATTCTTTGTCCAGCAGTCGTGCATACAGTTTCATTCTTAGTTAAGCTGCAGAAGTACAATACCCTACAATTTCATTCTCAGCCAAGCTAAGGTACAGTCCACTGCAAAGACTTTGTTCTTCCTCCTGACCTCCAGTAATCCAAGACATCATAATAGTCTGAGAAAGGTTGCATGCAGTCACAACAATCTCCCTGGGTAGGAAGCTTTAACTATTGCTTTTAATTAACAGGTACTTTTGACAACGGTATTAAAACTAATATGATATTATGAGATACCGTGGGGAAAAAAGAAAAATGAAACTCTTGTAGGCAACTGTACATACAGGTTACTTTCAAGTTGTAGTAGATAACAATAGTTTCATTTTTAGTCGAGTTCAGTATATACTGTAGCTAATATCATTCTCAATCTAACTTCTCTGAAATCAAACTATATATACATAACAGTTTATATCTAATGGCAAAAAGCAGTTAACGGAGTATTATGCGAGTACATTATGGGTTCTTTTTGTTACTACACGGAGGTGGATTCTAATGTTACACGGGTAATAAAAGTACGGCTCAAAATACATGTACTCAAGTATAGAAAATGAAATAATGTTGTTGGTGGGTGAAAATGAAAAATGACGGGAAAAGAGATCAGATGATTTAAATGATAGGAGGAAAGAGACAAGAGGAGTGGGAGGAATAGATGAAAAAATGGTGATGATGATGACGGGAAAAGGAGAGGTGTGGAAGCCGCAGAGAAGAGAGGAGAGGAGAAGAAAGGAGATGAGAGAAGGGAAGTATATAACTCGGCAAGAAAAGTGAGGTAAAAAGAGAATAAAAGAGACAAAAGGGGGAAAACTCTTACGAAGAAGGGAGAATGAGACGTGAGAGGAAAGGAAAAGAGAAGCAGGGAGAGTTGAATAGGCTGGGACAAAAGACTGGCCAACAATGCGCCAATTAACCAGCGACCAGCAATTGCAGGCGGGCTGGTCAGAATCAAGAGGGTCGAATTAAGGCGAACCGAAGTCAATTAAGGAATGGCAATAGTTTTAATGACCTCTTCCGGCTCTTGTGAATGGTCGTTGGATGGTTAAATTATATAATCCTATCTCTCGCACCCCTGAGTATTAGCTTCTTTAGTGCTATGGTGCCTTTATTACCTTCGCAGTAAGAAACGGGGTATATGAGAGCGTCGCGTGCTTACTTTTTTTGTGTTCTTCTTACAGTGTTTTAAAATAATCATTGCCAGGCCCATACCAAGCAATCTACAACATCAATTTCCACAAAATTTATTAGCCCTCCCTGCCCCACCACCTAGCACCTTCCCACCCATCCCGCCCACCCCTCTCGAACTCTCCCACTCTTTATCTACCCCCCCTCCCTCTCCCACTCTTTATCTACCCCCCCTCCCTCTCCTCGTAGAACTTTTAAGAGTCCCCACCGCTAACGCCGTCCCTCATACAACGTCCATCATCACAGATAAGGCTCGCCCCTCCTTGCCCCAGCACAACCCTCTTCGCCCACCCTATTCTTTCTGTATTCCCTTCCTCTCCCTAAATAAAACTTTTAAAGAGAAATCTTTTTCCACTGCCATCTCCGCCCTTCATACAATGCCCGTCTTTATAGGGACCCGACACCCTCGCACTGTCCCACTACCATCTTGGACAACCCATTCCACTCCTTCCCACGCACTTCATTCATTTTTGGCTACCCCATCTTTGACGCGCACCTTACCAGTCTACCTGCAACATCTATCCTTATAGTACTAGGTTTATGCCTCACTCAACACATGCTGCTAATTACCATCATCATCCTAACACATTCCGTTAAACTTAACCAGTCCTGAGAGAACTGAACTCATATTTTTTTTAAACTAATGTATCGAGAGATCTAATTTTTGGTAGACGCCTCCTCACTCATGATCTGAAATTATCTGTACTCATCTGATGGACCTGAAGGGACCTGGAGGACCTGAAAAACCTGAATTATCATATCACAACATCTAACGAACTAACAGAGCTAATTTCTGATACACACACACCTTCACAGCCATGACATGAATCGACCTTCACTGATCTAAATGGGCCCGAGAGTCCTTATGCTGACCGAAATATTCTTGAATGGATTTACTAAGGTGTGGAGATGGGTAAGCTGGACAGGAATGACTAAAGCATATATAAGCTGACCTGACTGGATGTGACTGGACCTGAAACGACATGATTAGACCGAAGTAGATTTGATTGTCTTGGTTTGATTTGAACTGCGGCTTTAATGAACCTGACAGAACCTAACTGCTCCTGAAAGAACATAAAGTGACGCGGGTTGGTTATGAAGAACTTTAGTAGTGCAAAACGAAACTACTGCACCTTACTCGATCTACGAAAGGGACATAACTCGTAGTGAAGGAGTTAAGTACCTCATCCTAATCTTCTGAATGATCACAAGTGGCTAAATTATATCCTAATGTCCCGTTCGCTTCAATTATTAGGGATGCCGTGGACTTTTGTACTTCGTCTGCTACACTTAACTCTCTAATTTTGCCGTACTCTGAGTTTCATATTTTTCCTCCACCTCTATTCTTTTTCCTCCGCCTCTTCTCTTCTTCCTCCACATTTCTTCTCTTCTCCTCTCTCCCACCTTCCATAAAGAAAGGTCCACATGCTTTACGTTCCAGCCTTCGTAACTAGATAACTAATGGAGTCTGTGGGATAAAGAGGTTTAGGTGCATTTAGGTCGATATGTCTTATCTACGGACATTAACATTCCTGGTCATAAGAAAATTCTATCCCCATTCGGCCAGTTCAGGTACTCTCTCTCTCTCTCTCTCTCTCTCCTTGTATATCTGTGTAAATACTGAAACCCAGATCATTACACTTAGTTAAAAAACTGCAACTTCATTTAGGCATTTTACAGAACATGAAAATAAAAACAACCTAAGATGCAGGTGATGTAGTGCTGCCTACTTCTTCCTTAGCCTTAATCATTCCTCTTCTGTGCCTGCCCTTCTCTCTTCCTATTTCTCCCATCTTTCCTGTCACTTATTGCTTTTCTTTCCTTCACATGTGGCTTTACGTTGTGACAAGTCAAATGGTTTCCTGTAAGCCAAGAAACCATTTACAACGCTGGGTGGTAACCATATAACCAAACCATACGTGCTCCCTACGTGTCAACAAGTGGGTTGGTGGAGGGTTAGTGCCCCTCCCCGTAAAACAAATAACTCAGAGTTAAATGGCCACCCCTTAAGGGATTATGGCGTCTGGCAATAGATAGATAGATAGACCTTCAGTGCTAATTTTACGTAAGCAAGCGTAACTCTATATTTCACATTTATAGCATGAAAGCGGTACCATATTACGGAATTATGTACCTCAAAAGTGTGAGGGTAAACCGGAGCATCGTTTCCCAGCAAAGTACCGGTACAGCTTGCCAAGAAAGGGATATTTACATCGTTTTCCATTTTATAAAAGCCCATCACGTGTTAAGCACTCATAGAAAACATACGCAGGCAATGGATTTAGCTTTAACAGTGCTGTGAATTGTTCAGATGGAAGAAATCAGCCTATACCCCAAATCTTAATATATGGGTATAAGTCTTTCCATACGTACGCAGATACAACGAGGGTAGTTCATCATACCGATGTGTGAAGTCTCCCAAGAAATATTTTGGCGATATTACTGAGGAAGCGTGAGACAGGAAATCACTGTTACACAAATACGGGGTTAAACAAGATGGCCGATAAGACTTTTCTGGAGTGTCACTGTGATAAAGATATTAATTTCAAAACACAGGCACCTATCCAGGTACCGATGTGTTCCAGGGTTCGTGCATTTAAACCCTCCTAAGTTGTTTAAAATTATTTGCATACCTGTATTATCATATATCAGTATTATTTGTATATCTGTATTTGTATATCTGTATTATTTGCATATCTGTTTCTCTCCACTCATACATACATCAAACACTCCATAATCAAATCAGAGTGAATATGAAAACGATAAAATACGAAAAAATGATATGTTTTAGTTAACTGTTATGGAGAACTGTTCATCGTAAAAACTGGTTAGGATCCTCTATAAATAAGACCTCACATCAGTGGATAGTCTCAGCCTGTATTTTCATCTGTAACAAAGTCTCTATTTATGAAGGAACTTAATTTGCAGGATAAACACGTCTCCACAGCAATTTACTCTCAGAAGGACTCGTCTTGTTTTCCGTATTTTTTCACATTAATATTCATTTTTTCACAGCAAGACATTTCCCATAAAATTAATTATATCTCCTGGAAGTACCAAGAATAGGGGAATAAAAGAAAAAAAAACAAAGTAAAAAAGAAAAATTACGCAACCAGACTGAACGGATTAAAGAAGACCTGCAGCCGTACTTGAGCGGACAGTAGATTTTGTAACGTCACTTCGTCATCGATTTATTCTGCTTAGTACACGAAATCCATCATCAAGTATATTGCTCATGTCAACAATGTCAACAATATAATAACATAAATAATATAGAAGAATATATATATATAATGAAGTTTGAACAAAATACCATGAAGAAAGATGCAACGAAACCTAAATGTCCTGGTACAAAGAGAAAGGAGAAAGAAAGTAATGAAGTGGTCTGGTTATATGAAACACGTGGAGTAAATAATAAACACATAAATAAATAAAGAAATAAAAATAAAATAAAGGTAATATGGCCTATAGCAATAAAGTGATGAGGGTATAAGCAGAGGAGGACCAAAAATGAAACAGGGGAATGAAGAAGCACAATACATAAGGAAGGGCTGCTTGGAATGCCGGTAGAGAATGGCGGTGAGATGCAACAGAGTGGGTCTGAGGAATTTTGGTCGCCCCCACTCTGGATAAGCTTAGTATTATGCGTCGCTCTGCATACATGTTCACATGCACCAGAAATCCTCCCCTTCCATGTGAGTAGGACTGCCCATTTCTTGAAAATTACCCATCTGTTGTAGTTAGCCTCTTCAGTGTCATAGCGTATTTTTCCCCCTTTGATACATCCATGCCATTTTTTCAGCTCAGGATAGACTTTTCGAGCTGGAAGAGCTATATTTAGCTTTAATTAATCTCTTTAATTTTCAAGGCTTTTCCTAAGCTGAATTAAATCTTTTGGAAGTAGTGAAAAAATTCTAAAAATAACCAGATTGAACGGGCTACTTAATTTGGTTAATCTAAGTCATTCAGTTTCATATAAGATTTCCACCTTCATGTCACCCAGCTTCATTTGTCATCCAATTTCATCCGGCATCCCGTTTCACCTGTCATCCAGTCACTCAGTTTCACCCAGTTCGACCTAAGTCATCCAGAGTGACATAAACCATCCAGACCTTCCAAGTACGGCAGATTAGTGGGAGTGCACCAATCAATTATTTAGGTGTCTTGGTGGACGAAAGGTTGGGAAGAGGAGAAGGATGTGATTAGGAGGAAGGTCGTCAGGTTATGTAACTCTCTCTCTCTCTCTCTCTCTCTCTCTCTCTCTCTCTCTCACACACACACACACACACACACACACACACGCCGAGGGTGTTTCTTTCTCAGTCTGTCTTTCTGTCTGTCTGTCTGTCTGTGTCTATCTGTGTGTGTGTGTGTGTGTGTGTGTGTGTGTGTGTGTGTGTGTGTGTGTGTGTGTGTGTGTGTGTGTGTGTGTGTGTCTGTCTGTCTGTCTGTCTGTCTGTCTGTCTCTCTCTCTCTCTCTCTCTCTCTCTCTCTCTCTCTCTCTCATGGCACACAGCAGTCTAACCACACACATGCCAACCGTATATAAAAATCGAGGTATTATATTTTCTGTGCTCGTGTGTATGTCAGGGTCTGTAGTCGATAGAGTCAACAGGCTGCGAACAAATCCTAGTATATGAAAGGACACTCTACCAGCCCCAGTCTTAAATGTCTGCAATGGATGAATTCGAACCCAGACTCAAGGTAACGCAGATCAGATGACGAGCGCGATAACCCCTGAGCCACCGTGGTTCCATGCCATGATCTATTCTATCTATTTCTATAGCCCGACGCCCTAATCCCGCAAAGGGTGGCCGCAGACAAAACGCCTCCAAGTCGCTCTGTCACCCACCATTTGACTACCCTCCCCCCAACTCACCCCCCCCTCCCTCATATACCTCTCAACTCCATCCCTCCACCTCATCCTCGGTCTACCTCTTCCTCTCCCTCCCTCCACCTCACCTACATACACCCTCTTAGTCAGTCTTTCATTCTCCATTCTCTTCACATGTCCAAACCACCTCAGTGTGTTTCTCCTAATCTTCTCAACCACATCCACATCCACCCCACATCGTTCCTTCACTTCTTCATTCGTCAACCTGTCCCTCCACGTCACTCCACATGCTCCTCTCAAGTAACTCATTTCCACTGCTCTCACTCTTGACTTGTTCCCCTCTTGCAAGGTCCATGCCTCGCTTCCATACGTCAGGGTAGGGATCACAATACTATCATGCAGTGACTTCTAAACTTCCATACTCACCTCCCTATTTCTCATCACTGCTTTCGGTGTACCGACCTTCCTTCCCTGCTGTACCCTTTCAACGCACTTCATCCCCCAAAGTTCCATCCTTACTCATCACACTACCCAAGTACTTGAATACACTCACATTCTCCATATCCTCACCATCCAACCTCACTGCACACTCTGTGACTTCATTCCTCTCAAACACCATAACTTTACTTTTGTTTACATTAACTTTCAGATTCCTCCTCCTACACACTGTCCCAAATTCATTCACCAAACCTTGCAACTCCCATTCATCTTCACTCAACAATACTGTATCATCAGCACACAGCAACACCGGAAGCTTCCAAATCTCACCCTCATTCATTAGGTCCACCCCCACATCCACTGCCCTACCCTGCACCTCCTTTACAACCCCATCCATGTATATATTAAACAGCCATGGAGACATCACACAACCCTGTTTCAGTCCCACATTGAGATCAATGAACTCACTCAGCTCACCATCCACTCGCACCGTAACCCTAGCTCCCTCGTACATACTCTTCACAGCACTCACTATCGACAAAACGTTCCAACGTACTTAGGGGAGTATTTTAAGTGACATGGAAGAGTTCGTAGCACCTGTTTTTTAACGATTTATTCAGCCTATTTCACCTTAGCATTCACTTTTGTTATATAATATCGATATACATTTAGTTCACGGCAGTATCATAACAGAATACTGAGCTGTAATGTGTAGACTTAACCGCTAGGAAAGGGGCATTACGAAATCTCCAAGGCCATTACACTGCGACACTAACACTTGGTTACAAAGGTGGGGAAAAAAAAATCAAAAGATAACAGTTTCGTTTCCCGGGAGCTGATAGGCAGTGGCAGAACTAGTTCCAAGCTTCGGTGCACGTACAGTTAGGCACACAAGTTCACATTTATGACATGTCCTTCACTTTTCTCCCTAATGCATCATATTAAACATGAACATTAACGAATAAAAAAGACAGAGGGTATCAAGTCAATATCAGGTTAAGAATATTACCCAGGCAAGGAAAATGAGATGAAGAGGTGAAATACAAGGTGAGATTTTGTCCACAGCTGCACAGTACACTAGCTGATGTTGAATATGAGGAAACTTTTTATAAGTGCACACATACAGCAAAAAGAGCTTAGGCTTGATATGATTATTTCTTGTAGTGCAAGAGCCTGAATCACAGACTCTGGGTAAGGTGTACACAGTCAAGCTGTACTGCATTAATGGAAAGAGGAACGTCTACCAATACAACAGGCACCCAGTTTAGGCGAACCTAATAATTTGGGGTGTCATTGGTATAGACAATGAGCCGCGTACGCCCCCATTAACCTCTTCATCGCGGGAACGGGTTATTTATTATCGGCCGCCTTATGAGGCGGAGCGTTTGCGGTTTTGCCTTTAGCTGTGTGTGTGTGTGTGTGTGTGTGTGTGTGTGTGTGTGTGTGTGTGTGTGTGTGTGTGTGTTCCAATTATATCTCATGAACGGCTTGAACTATCAAGATATTGCCAAAATCTTGGCCCAATTCGAAAATGGGCACTCGGGGTCAACGTCAAGGTCATCAAAACGGCTGCCAAAGGTCAAGTAGTTTTTATCACCTGTCTTTAGCTCCATTACATCTCATGAACGGCTAGAGCTATCAACATAAAATCTTCAGGGTATCAAGATATGGCCAAAATCTTGGACCTGGCCAACAGCATGTTCTGGCAGGCGATTAGCATTCGGCTCCCGAATGCTTTTCTTTCATTTTATTCATGCTATCTGCAGACGTCAGTATGTTGCTCTAAAAGTTTTCGAACTGCATTATAAAGATCCCAAACTGAATTAAACCGTCTGACGGTAGTAGTAATAAAATAATGACATCCTCAGTCTGAAGGGGTTTAGCTACTGCCATACTACGATTCAGCAGTGCTACGAAGTAAGTACTGTCCGTTTAGGGGTCATGCATACACGTTTACAATCATTTTCCTGTCGTAACTATGATATGTTTTCGCCGTTAAAAAAAAAAAAAAGTTTATAGAATTTTCCAGTGACTTGTTCTTTTTTAGAAAAAAAAAAAAAAGGTATTCTACGAGTGGATTTATTTATTTATTTATTTATTCTTTTAGTAGAGAGCGTAAAACTTTCTGACCCTTGTTCTTTCTGTAAATCAAAGTCTGAGTGGCCAATGGAGTTGATCGTAGATGTGCTGAAGAACTGCACCCCAGACAGGCGCCTGTGAGGTTGATGGTCAGTCAGGTTCAAATGGCGTCGCTTTGTTAGCTTTATTTAGCCCACCAAACGGGTAAATTAACTAGATAGTGGAGGAGATTATAAAGCTATGAGGGGAAAAAATTGTAGAGTATCGATGGTACGTAATGAGGCTGGTGTGCTCATTTCCCCTGATAATGATGAGGCAGGCAGCGGCGGTAATGAGGGAGGGGAACAGGTTCCTACACTGGAGCACCGCAACCAAAACAAGCTGAGATAACATCTGCGAGATGTGCTGATATTTGGTAACCTACGAAAGTGAAGATAATATACCGGTCCTTTATGATGGTAGTTTAGTCTCATGATAAATACTCTAGTCGATAACGCTACTCTGTAAAATAGTGCACACATCTGTTCAATCATCACTCATGTCCCCGTCTCACCTCTCAGCCCAAAACCGATCCACACAACAATGCGTTTCACAAATCTTTGCCGTCGACGGCCTGTCAGTAAAAGACGTGCAACCTTTGTCATGTTCATCTCCACACACAGGCTACTGGTATCAAATCCATCTGTTTCTCGCCTTCGTCATTAACACCCTCAGACCCCCCCCCCTCCCCTTCTCTCTCTCTCTCTCTCTCTCTCTCTCTCTCTCTCAATCCAGTATTGATAATGAACGACAAACTCAAACATCCAAGTACTCTCACACACGCATCAGTACCATCAGATCAACTCTTCACAGAATTCAGCAATATTCTTCCCTCAACAAACATAGGTAACGCCCTCCATACTTCCTCAGTGTTTACTCTGTCATACGCTTAAGCCATTTCATGCCCATAAATGCCACATAGCAATCCTTTTTCATACGCAATCTCCACTGCCTTCCCTCCTTTACTGTAAATATCTGTTGATCTTTACGTCCACTATCGGTATACTAGTCCATAAACCACCATGTCCATCACTCACATTCTTGCCTATTCTAACGCCAGTCTTACCGTAACTCTATTTTTCCTTTTTTATTATTGGTCTTCTCCCATGTACTATACCATTTATAAACCGTATTTCACGTAACTGCACTCACCTCCATCTATGTTTTATACAAGGGCACACTCACAGGCATCTTCCACTCCACTGGTATACTGTAATTCCATTCACCCAGGGCATTTAGACTCGCTTCCAACAAAGTTTATTACGCACTCTACACTACATGTAATTTTCACATACAGTAATCTTATCATCGCTTGTTGCCGTCTCATTCTTTAACCCCTTATATCCGATGACGTATTTTAAATGTTTTTCTTGCTATATTCAGACAATTTTATTTAGATTACGAGAGAGCTTTTGATTGTAGGGGGTTAGATATAGCCTTCAAATGTCTCTTCATAAAAACACTCCTCTGAATTGTAAAAAATCGTCTGGATAAAACAATAACAAAATAAAGAAATACCGGTACGTAATCTTATTGAGGGGGTTAAACTTGTCAGAGCATTCGTCACTTTTGCCATCGATATATTCACGTCTCTTGATTCCTTTCTTGTACCCCACCTAACCAAGTCCTGTTTACCCTACCACCTCTCAGATCCCTTCATTGTTATTCATTTTTTTCAGAGTAGTTTTCATTCTGTTTCCTATTGCATTTAAAACTGTCATCATTCTTTCATTGCATCCCGAAGTTACAGTGCCCAGTCCTCTCTACATTCATTCTTACATTCTCGGATCTTTCCAAACCAGTTTCTCGAGAGTTTGCATTCGCCTATCTTTCCATATATTCATATAAGCTACTTTCTTCGTTCTCTTTACTCATCTTACACAGTTCGTGCTCACAACATATTCTTTTTTTCTTTCATCTGAATTACTTTCTTCCATTCGCTGCTTCCTTTTTCGTTCACAGCTCTTTCTATTAAATTAGTTGATACTCGTGGCCTTGCAATACCACACAGGCATTTAGCATTCTTGACATCTCTTCATGTAAAAAGAATAATATTGGAACTAGGCTTATTGGTAGGGCTAATAGGCTTAAAACAACGAACCTATGAGACTCAGCTATACCTCAATATTTAAACCCATGAAGTTATAACATTTTGTTTACACGTAATGAGTGCCATGAGTATATTTACACCAGTCTCGTACTTTATATACTGTGAAAATAATGCTTCCTGTCCCCTGGCGATGACCTCTGAACTACCTGGTAAATATCTACATGTGAACAACGGTATACCTTGACATTCCTCCTGCAACACCCACTGCAAGGTTTTCAGAATATTCGTACAATGCGATAACGTTAGTTGATGAGCAATAATGTCTTTTGTTAATTTGTTTTTGTAAGAACCTGATAATTGCATTTATCTTAGAAGACCCCTCGTAAAGAAAGGGTTGGAAAATCGCCGTTAATCCCTTCAGATCTAAGAAATTATTGATAATTATTATTATTATTATTACTATTATTATTATTATTATTATTATTATTATTTCCTGCCTCTATCTGCCTCTGTATGGTTCTATTAGACTTAGGGAAGACCTTTTGAAGTGAAGATGTTAATGAATTCCATAAGTAATCCCTCCAGTTCCAAAAATCTCTACAAAGGTGAAAAAAAATCGTCAGGTAGCAGAAAGGATAAAATAAAATTAAATGTAGGTTATCGTACTGAAGGGCTGAGGCCAGTGTTGCCCAAGGTTATCAGTCCCATATATGGTATGTGTTATCCGTAGAGTTTTCATTGTCTCGCTCATCTTAGGAACAGTCTCTCTCTCTCTCTCTCTCTCTCTCTCTCTCTAGTGTGTGTGTGTGTGTGTGTGTGTGTGTGTGCGTGCGCGAAAGACTGAAAGGAAGAAGGAAAACGGAAGCACTCTTACACATAATCAGGCTTAAGTGAATTAGGTTTAATCTCCGTAAATTAAAATCTGGCCAAAGAAGCCTCAGCCTCATTAAACTTTGCAACCCACCACCATAACCTATTTGGGGCCCAAGCGAGGGTACACACACACACACACACACACACACACACACACACACACACACACACACACACACACACACACACACACAGCTGGAAATGAGAGGGGGGAGTGGATAATGAGACACGATCAAATGATAATAATGGTATATGATTAGATCGAGTAAATTTCATAACTAAAAAAATACGAAATGATTATCCCCCCCCCCTCTCTCTCTCTCTCTCAACCTGTAGCCCATCTTCTTTCGCTATGAGAGTGGGATGGGAATTTAGAAGCGTTGAAACTGATACTGAAACTGAAACACAGAGTACCACGTAACATCTCATTAAAACACTCCCACACGCTAAACGTAATAACAAAAATGGGAGAAATGGAGTTCCCCCGAGCTAAGCCCTGTATTGGACTATATAGCCCCGCTAGGGTTACAGGAGCGAGCTACCACTCCCGGCACGGCAGCCCGGGCGAGGCTCGAACTCGCAATCCCCCGATTACGAGTCCAGCGCGCTACCACTGTGCTACCGCGCCCCCCTAAACGTAATAACAGCTTCATTAACAATACTAACGAACACTAACACTAATTTCAGACGGGCACGAATTTCAAATACACCTTCACGACACCTTCATCTCTAATCACTTCCTCTCATTACATAAACCTCCGAATATTGTCAGACTCACAATGAATTGGCTAGAAGGCGCATATAGTCTATTATCAACGCAAAATTAGTGGTGTAATCACTAATTTATTCAGTGCTCTGAAACACTTCGGGCTACGGAACGAATCAATGACAGAAGGTTACCAAAAAGCAGTTTACATGCTAAAGTTGTGCGAGGCAAAAGTTTGCTGCCATTAACATTAGCTACAAACGTAGAAGAAAGAAGTGCGATGATTGGACATACGGTACTTAGACCATAAGTATACACTACCAGCACCAGGAAGCAAGAGGTCTCCCAGCCAAGGACTGCATGAACAAGCATGGCACATCGTTAGGAGCACTTCAGTATGTTATGCCGCTCATCCTTGCAGTTATACGGTGCGCCACAAACCCACCACATACTAAAAAAATATCTCGACTCAGAATGTCTTGATAAAATCTTCTAGGTCGACCACATTTCTGCAACAAGACCATACAGTATGTTCCATATGATAGGTCCATTATATTACAGCTAATAGATGACCGAAGTTACAAATTATGAACATGCTCATCCAGATTTTTCTGCTCTGTCAAAACATCAGTACTACTCGGGTATAATTCATAGTTAAAGTCTGACTCGATTATATTGCCACAAGATTCACTACGTACCGGGTGTTTAGTAGGCAATGACAAAAGCTCAGAAGCACAAACTAGAATATCTAAGTGTTGTCCCTTCCAACAAATGGCTGAACCAGGCACTTGGTTTAGTTCTCATCTTAGAGAAATGCATACATATGAACTTCACCTTCATTAGCTAGGTGAACAGATCGTTGGAAAGAGCCTAAATGCTCACCATTAGATTTGAAACACATCACCAGTCTCTCGGTCAGAACAGACTGGTGAGCGGATGTGCTGCCGCTGGTGTTGATTATTACTGCTGTTATAATACGGCAATTTCCTGTTGATGTTTAATTAACAAGATGAGTTGTAAATACGGTATGCTGGGTATGTATATTTTCTGGTCTATTATATCCCACTACGTTGCATACGAACATCCTGGTTAACCCCATGAGTATGATGAATTGTGATTGTTAGTGCTGCCGCCAGTGATATTACATAGCATAGCAGACACTCATATCAGCGAAAGGGTTAAATATAAACTCCATTAACCCCATTAGAATGATGTCTAATCCCTGTCACCCCTCCCCATACCAGTCCCTCTCACTCATCAGTCCTTCCTCCAATCCCTCCAAATAAACTGAATGTTGTTTACCTACACAAAAGACTTAAAGACGATAAGAATTTTACGGGTGTACCGAGAGGTGATAGTGATTTTTTTTTTTTTAATCATAAATTACAATAACTAGGATCACATCATTTTATTTTTCTCATATCTTTCGAATAAAATTTTCTATGTGCCAGCTTCCTAGTCATGGTATTTTTTTATTTTATTTTTTCCTTTATTTTTAACTGTCATTATTGTGTTGCTGGGTGTGGTACCAAGAGGACAGCCATTTTCTCTTCTTATTCTCAAACTAACAGATTATACTTTAAGTGTAATTATGAAATTTTTAATCCACTCATCAATCAAACCATTACCCAGTCCGATTAAGCACCATTAGGAGCGTAGTGGCACGGGGCTAGGTTACTTGATTCCGACATTTAAGACAAGCAAGACCAGTCGCCCTGCCCCGAGTGGCATTCTGTAAGCAATAAAGCTCAACCATCCCTCGGATGTAAACATTAATGGGTCATGCTCGATTGGAGCTCCTTAACCCACCAGACTACTAAGCGTCCCTTTAGTTCTATTACTACAACCCAAGGTAGTAAATGACTTCTTGGTCTACAGGAAATCATTTGGATTGTAACTCAGTGCAGAATCACCTGAAGGTACCACTACGCCGAGTGAGTGGATGGTGGGCGCTCCTTCCTACCACGTTTCCAACCGACAGAATGAAACTATGCTTACTGTGTGGACATAATTTTCCATCTCAGCAATTAAAAGCTCTGTGAAACCAAAACACATATGCCTAAGGGTAACTACTTTTGTCCCGGCAGATTATTATGGGCCAAATGCTTCCTGTTAGGCTGCCTGTATTACCTAGGATATTTAGATCTGCAATCCCACTTAACCACCCTATCTATCCATACCCTATCTACCCCACCTAATCCCAAGTAAGCTCTAATATTCAAAACAAATCGCTAAGGATGAGGTACCAAGAAGAAGCCTCCAAAGCTCACGAGTACAACTCCCATACTCCAATCTCTGCCACCCATCCACCCCAGTCCCTACCTGAAGGCGGGGTCAACGAGGGAGGACCACTTCAGTAAGGTCGACCTCCAAGGGGCCTCGAGCACCTCCTTCACGCTATTACCACCCATTGTTCCCCACGCACCTTTTGTTCCGCCCTCTGTTCACCGCCTACTCGTGTTATTGATCCACTTCTTCGTGTTCCTCCTTCCGTGATGTTTGGTGGGTGTAATGTTCATTTCTGGTTACGAATTGTGTTATGTCCTGCTTATGTGGTGTTATGTGTTACCTTGTTCTTCATGTGTTCTTCCCCCTGTTCATTGTTTTCTCGTGTTATTGCTCTACAGTTCTTCCTTCTTTGTCCATGGCATTGCTGGGTAGCTATTGTTCTTTTCTGGTTGTTTATTGTGTGTGTGTGTGTGTGTGTGTAATTCACCGGGTCGGTCAGGATCACTTGATGGTCGTGATCGTCAGCTTTTACCCTCCCGGAAGGGAGCCGACAGCTCATATAGTCCGATCTAAGGGCAAGGCTGTGACCTTCACACACCCACACACCCGTCCCCTTGCTCAAGGGGGACAGTAACCACCCACTTCGTCAGTGAAACTTTTCGCAACCTGAGCGAGGCGCGAACTCCCGTCTACCAGATGGCAAGCGAGAACGTTACCACTGCACCAGCGAGCGGTGTGTGTGTGTGTGTGTGTGTGTGTGTGTGTGTGTGTGTGTGTGTGTGTGTGTGTGTGTGTGTGTGTGTGTGTGTGTGTTTTACCCATGTCTGTTTGCTTGCAAGAAAAATAAAAACATGAGAATTAATGAAACGCACATGCCACTAGTTTTACATGTAACTCATTATTATTATTATTATTATTATTATTATTATTATTATGGTTAATTATTTTGAGTGATGATTTCCAGGCCACTCCGAACACAGCAATTTCTTGAACCCCTTGGCTGAGATATACAAATTTTCTATATTCATTATTTTTTTTCTTTTTTGGTTCGGAAAAGCCTGCACTGGCAGAGGGAAATCGTATGTCTGTTTTGATGATGTTTTGGGGCAGATTAAAAAAAAAAAAATCCAGGTAACGCACTATGGCAGCAAGAGTTCCTTCCAAACAACAACTACAACAACATCAATAATAATAATAATAATAATAATAATAATAATAATAATAATGATGATGATGATGATGATAACCCACAGAACGCAATGACGTATTTTCAATTTTATTTTTGCTGCAAGATTATTTTACCCTGATTTGGAAAGACGTTTGGCAAATGGAAAAGTTAGATTTATACATTCTTCTTCCACCCCAGCCTGTCCGAAGTTGAATGAAATCGCCGGGTGGCAGGAAAAATACTCAGGTAACGAAAAGGGTCACCGAACTGATGGGGTTAACAGCAAATAAAGATAATAAATGTGTGGGGTGTGTTGGGAATATTTACGTGCAGAATGTGATGATAATTTTTGCGTTATAGGCGGTGGCTCAATCGGTAGAGAGGTGGCCTGCAGTCCTAACGGACCCAGGTTCGAATCCCGGCTGGGGCAGGGAACAGTTTAAGGATTTGAATTTCATTAAATCAGGCTTTACTGATCTACCAGAAGACCCGCCGACATGTCATAAAAATACCCCCGCTAATACCAATACACCAGTCCTGTATGAGACAGCCCTAGCATGTATTCAATATGGACGGTGGGTGTTAGCGCCGTAGTGGTGACATGTAGAGGTGTATGGTATGTAGGAGGACTGCTGGGCCTTGATAGCAGGCTGTGAAGCCTATGTTCAGAGTCGGATACATTAAAAAAAAAAAAAAAAAAAAAAAAAAAATCCCCACGTTGCACAAGAACTCATGACAAAAATGTTCATTTATCGGCCACTTGCGTCAGAAGTGACAAATTAAAATATCATTATGAAGCTCATTGCATTTTGAAGAGAAAAGAAGTTGATTCCCGTTCATCATTCCCCTCATATCGCAAATGGAATAATTATGGTACGAAGATTTTTTTTATATTGCAGATATTATCAGTCTTTTGAAAATAATATCAAACCTATTAATAAAAAAGGTTTCACTGCAACTCCATGTTTCTCCGTATGTAAACATTGCTGTACAGAGCATCATTTCATACTAGGGGCAGTTTTGAGCAAGTGTGCAAGTTTTGTTAGATATGATAGACGGAGATAGATAGATAGACAGATATAGATAGATAGACAGATAGATAGATACAGATATATATATATATATATATATAGATAGATAGATAGATAGATAGATAGATATAGATATACACATTTTACGCTTGACACAATGTTTTAATTTTCAAATTAAGATTACCGATACGAGGCGTGAAAGACCAAGCTGATGAGGCCTCGATCTGGCAAACCACTGTGTGAATAAGTGGGGTATTTTTTCGCAGTGTCCGACTCTGGGCACACTTGAGATCCCATTTCCTAAGACTCGGCAGTCCTCAACCTGTCTCCTAAGGCTAAGCAGTCCTCCTACCTACCACACTTCACATGCTACCGCTGAGGAATTATGTCCCACCGTTAATACTGAATAAATACAAAGGTTGTCTCATTCAGAGTGCTTATTATGAAATGTCGAATACCAGTAAAGCCGGTTCTAATGAAATTACATTAATTATTCAGTTCCCTCTCCAGTCTGGGACTGCATTTTAGTCTACTCGGACAGTAGCCAACTTCTTCAAACACTAGAGAAAGCCAGAGAAATGAAGGAAAAATGTGGTTGAAATATGTATGGAGCTGCACATGAAAAGAGCTAGTAGTAGTGGTAGTCGTAGCCCTAAGCCCATCTGAAACGTGAACCGGGTTTACTGCAGGATAAGCTGCCCGCTTGCGCTACACCGTTCTCTTTTTAGTGGCAGGGAAGGAGTTGTGGGACATTTGTATACCTGGCATTAGACCTGCATGGTTATATCGGTGCTACCACATGAAGGCGTCCCTCTCCACCACCATGGCAACGACTGCACCTCTAATTTAACTTGCAGTCGACGGGATTAACTTTTTCGTTTCCCTCAGTCACATTTTTGGGTGGATCGTTTTGGCCTGTGAGGTGGAACTGGATATGAGAATTTTGAAGGTGTGCCCAATGAGTGTAAGGATACGTGGTCCGTTTCACAGGGTACGCTCTTGGTAGGCCTCCCAATTTCTTACTCTCCTATTCCAGTTTCTTGCTCCTTACCATCACAGGTATTATTGAGCAAAAGGGATGGGATGATGATGATGATGATCCTTACCATCACGTGTATTACTGAGAAACAGGGTTGGGATGATGATGATGATGATGATGATGATGATGATGAAGACTAGGACGAAGACGAAGACGACGACGACGACTACGCTGATGATGAAGATATTCGTGTTTGTTTTCCTTTTTCTTTTTTATATAACGCTGTTGTGAAGATGGACGTTGTAGTTCTGAAGGTCCATTTTTTTCCAACATCGAGAATAAAACGAAGCTAACCTGCATTGCTTCATTTCTTTTCAAACACTTTGTGAGTTGTGACGCAGGTGAGACATCAGAAATTAGTTAGGCTTAATTTGGTGACTACCCTCCTCCATAAAAACTCGCGTGGTGAAGATATCGTGACCATCTCGCCCACAGTGCCCCCTTTATGGAGTCAGAAAAAAAAAAAAGTCTGGATTCACAAACCAACTTTCGATCAATTTCATCCTGTAACTCAAATTTATTTTTGGAGGAAAAACAAGAGGCATTGGAAGTTTCATTGTCCATCCTGCAGCATCAAATCTTGGATACAAGATCATTTTCCTTCCGTATTCAAGATCATTTCTGAAGGAAGGTCAGAATCTCAAGGTACGGTAGTGAATTCATTTTAAATTTGCTTCTTAACTCGCCCCCGATTTTCTCACATCATACGTTACCAAATCTGGTTACAAATGGATTTCTCATACCCAAGAACGCAGTAGTCAAGCCGTGTTCCTGATACAACGATCCACATAATGCACGAGTTGGAGAACATATATTTTCAAACACTAATTCCTGAAGAGCATATCTTGGTAGTATGATGAAAAATTTTATCCAAAATATGATCCTGAAATTTATTCAGGCTAGCAACGGCACTGACGGAGCACGACCACTCTCTGAGCTGGAAATAAATCCTGACCTTTTCGCTCAAAATATAAAAATTAGACAGACGGTAGCCACCGGTACTATATACCGATGGAGAATTTTGAAGTATGGGGTACGTAATGCGTTTGTCGATGACGAGAGTGGAAGTATAGTACTATATAATAATCTAAGCTACCGGATGTATATGAATGAGGCTGGCTGTCAATACACTCTGCAGAGGATTTGTGTGTGTGTGTGTGTGTGTGTGTGTGTGTGTGTGTGTGTGTGTGTGTGTGTGTGTGTGTGTGTGTGTGTGTGTGTGTGTGTGTGTTTGTAAGTAGCTTTTTTCCGAAGTTTTGTTCTTGTGTTCCTTTTCATATTCACATTATGTATTGCTTTCCCAAGACCCAAACACTGAAGTGAATAAAGTTATTATGAACACAGAGATGGGTACAATGATGGAAACAAAGATAATGATGGAAACCCAGAGGGAATGAGGGGGTGGAGACAAGGAGACAATGACGGGGGCACGGACTGATAGGATGGAGATGAGAATGATGCTGAAGCCGATGGGGAGAACGATTTGTTTGCGTCAGTACACTATCACAGTGAACTGCAATGATTAGACATAACTCCCTGAACACTCTTCAGTTTACGCAAACAGATTGTTTACCTAGCATTAAAGCAGACTCTACAGTCATCAAATATTGGGTTGGCTAACATAGCTGTATCCATTCTGAAAGCCTGCAAGATTTCCGTTGTCTTCTGGAAATTCTCGTCCTTTCGCAGGCTATGTAAATGAAGAACGTGGCTTGAGTTGGTCTTGGCCTTTTCAGACTAAAGCAGACAATTTCAGCAGACAACTTTACCAAGCCACACTGTTCCAGACTTGCGTATACAGAACCACTTACCTATGTGACGAGGAATAACAAGTACGAGAAACACTGCCCTCCGTGAATCGTACTGTACCATGCATTTTACGGATTATCATCATCGCTTATATTACATGACATCTAGAGTAAACTTAATGTACTACAGGTATTCTAATTTTCCCTAACTTAACCAAATCGACTCTTCATCAGCGTTCTAGCCAATGATTCTGAATCACCACAGTGATTACTTACTGTAACCTAAACACGAATTTCCATGATTATTTTCATCATCCATTCCTCTCTTGCCGTTGGTACCGTAGGGACCCGGGGCTAGCCTCCTCAGTACCGACATTTAAGGTGAGGGTTAACAGCTTCGCTTGTCCTGAATGACATTTTGTGCGCAATAAACTCCAAGCAACCCTCGGATGTAAAACCTTACGGGCCCAATCCGGTTGGGGCATCTTAACCCACTAGACCATTATATAGTTATATGGTTACCAACCAGTGAAAGCAAATGGCTTACTGGGTTAGTTAACCATTTGGCTTGTCACTCAGTGAAGAATCACCTGAAGGCAGCAACCACAAGAGCGGATGATAAGCGCCCCCCCGTACCGTTTACAATATATTACAACTAAAAGCCAACTCCATTCTAAGCGTTCCGCATCCAGGTATGAGAAGAACACACCTGGATTCACTGGAGCTCATTTGGTTACTACACGCATTGAATTCAAAACGGAAATATTTTCCACACATATAGCTTACGTTGTCGCTATCATCATTAATGTAATTACTCGGGTCACTACGTTTGTGATGAGGAAAGGAAAAAAAATACTGGTTAATATATGGCACAGATGACTGTTATTAATTACAATTATTTCAGATGCTAAAAACAACAAGCTCACTCATTGTAAGCTACTGTTCCTTTATAATTTACCTCTTTGCTTGGAGGCCTTCCCAGCCACTATGGTAGTCCCCAGGAGGAGGAAGAGGAAGAGGAGTGAGGGAGGCATGGAGGGCGTATTTACCTCCCCCCTCCACAATATTACACACTCACTCACAAACACAGAATCCTTTTCACAATCTTTTTAAAGTCTTCTGATACAACACTGAATAATATTCCTCTTGATTTCACAGTTTCAACTTTCTTACAACGTTTGTTTTTTTGTTCAAACACGTGGCGATTCTATCATTAACCAAAAACATGTCAGTAGTTATTGAAACCATGTCAGTCTTTAATCACAGTCTGCGAGTGAATAATGGAATTTACTAAAAACTGGAAGTATGTGCACGGCGAGAATCTTCGTTCACTTCCAGGCGCGCGTGGCAGGAAAGGAGGGGGCAAAACCCAGCGACCTCCCACCTCCACGTTCATCGCAATACTGAATTCACCCAGTCTTCTGGGCTGGGCCCTTCTCACTCTGGTCCCAGCCTCTCTCCAGCCTCCAGCACCCAGCCTCACCCGCTCCTCTTCTCATCTCATATTGCTGCGTCATTCTTTTAAAATAACCCTTATTTTCCATTCGGTAAAGCTAAATCATGTGTGTGAAATTGGAAAATGAAAACATAATTGTTGATACGGCAGAACAGAATGTATGACAAATAAGCAGGATTTAAAAAATTAACAGCAAAGAGAGCGGATCTGTGATTTTATTCCTGAAACAAACCATCACGGACGAAAATATGAAGCTGATGTCCGTTGAGTGAGGATAGCTATTTCAAGGGAACATTCGAAAATGTGTGTGTGTGTGTGTGTGTGTGTGTGTGTGTGTGTGTGTGTGTGCGTGCGAGAGAGAGACAGACAGACAGAGACTGAGACAGAGACACAGACAGACAGACAGACAGACAGAGACTGAGACAGAGACACAGACAGACAGACAGACAGACAGAGACAGAGAGAATACCCCACACAATAAAGATCCATTAAACACCCACTACTTTATAACAGAAGGCCTTGTGGCAGAGGAAATCATTATGGAGTGTGACGAGGCAGGATTACAAAACTACCAGTAATGAGAAGATGAACACAATTATTAAGACGGGTAATTGAGGAAGGCTGTGGACTCGATTTCACCTCAGCTTAGGATGTATTTTTAGTACATTTTCCTAAGTGATATTTTGCATAGGACTCTAAAATTCGCTTCCCCAGATTACTTCCCTCCTAAAAAAATTTCAACCTACAGCTGCTCAAGTACAAGTCTTACAGATTTTTTTTTTTCTTTAATGAATGGAGGATATCGGTAGTCTGGTGTATGGTATTTTTATCTGCATTTAACTTGTTTTTTCTTCCTCTCTTCACCCGCAAAAAAAAAAAAAAAAAATGAAATGTTTCTTGATACAGATGTAGGGTGGTTCATAAATTTCATTCTGCCAGAAACTAGCCCGATGGTATGTTACTTTGTGGGGAGGGCTCAGTCTCCTAGTGTGGACGTGGGTGTGGCAATGGGGATAGGAAATCAATAAGCGATGCAAGGCAGACAATGATAGTGCTGACTGAGCCATCCCCACAACACACAAAATAATCACCCGGTGAAGTGTATGAGGAGCATTATAATGGGCCACCCCATATAAACTGCACTGATAAACAAGAGAATACTGACGTGCCGTCTGCTGAAATAAAGAGGTACGGATGAGGTGCAATATTCGGTTTGTTTTCACCAGACAGATCCGTAGCCCCTTTAAGCTTAGTTAATGGCCAGGTGTGGTCAGACTGGATGATATTTTTAACTAATAGACAAGGAGGTAGAGTGTAAGCTAATGCTGTTTCCATGTGTGCAGTGTGTCGGGGAAAGCATGTGGAGATTGTCAGGCGTGAAAGGACTGATCTTGCTGGTGAATCTCTTGAATGTGTGGAAGACTTTTGTTATTTGAGAGACATGTTTATGTGCTGGAGGTGGGGCTGGAGCTGGCTCTGTGGCTACAGTTAGGAGTGGTCGGAAGAAGTTCAGGGAGCTGTTGCCTCTCCTAACACTGAGAGGGCTCTCCCTCCGAGCTAAGGAATGTTTGTATGCGGCATGTGTTAGAAGTGTAATGATGTATGGCAGTGAGACCTGAGCAATAAAGGAAGAGGATATTCGCAGGCTCAAACATACAGAAATCAATGATTATATGGATGTGCAGTGCGCCCCTGGGTGCAAGGCGTGGGGAGGCTAGGTTTACGATGGAAGAGTTGAGAGGTAGGATGGGACTGGAGTGTATCGGTGTTACGGTGAGGAGAGGTAGACTGAGATAGTTTGGGCATGTGGAGAGGATGAGGGATGATAATTGGGTACAGAAAGTGAAACCTGTTAACGTCAGGGGTAGGGTGGACGAAAAAGACCTGGGATGGAGTCACTGAGCGCGAGCCTAGGGATAAGGGACTGCATAGGAAAGCTGCCACAGATCGAGCAGCATGGAAAGCCGTCATTAGGCGACCAAGGCCGACGCATGCAAGCATGTTAAAACCTTTAAAAACGAAACGAAACGAAACGATACGAGACTGATTCTTACCTCATAACTAAGGTTCATTGAACTTCATGCAAACACGACTTAGTATTCAGGCTGTAGGGGTGGCCCAGATCCGTGAGACGAAAACAGAACGAATATAGAAACTCTGCTAAGCACACGTAAACACGGCCTGAAAGGTAAATTAGTCTGGCTGTCATTATAAATTTAACTTACACAGGCAACAGTATGTGAGAAAACGATCCCGATAAATGAAGGTTCAAGGTTCTTCCTGTGCAGTTCTCCCTCAGGCATTATACCTGACAGGAAACTGAAAGAAAATCACCATCATTAATGGAATGAATTAGCTTCGGGAGTTTCATTTGCGAGACAGGAAATGCTATGTATTGTACGGTTTGATTAGCTTTACTCGGGTTGTGTTTGGTTGGGCCAAGTTAAGTTTTTGTCGTGTGACTCCGTTTGGTTGTTTGGATTTTGTTATGTCATAATATGCCATGTTTATTTACACTCAGCTCGGTTAGGTTACGTTTGGCTAGGCGATGTTTGGTTAAATTTGCTCGAATTCGGTTTGGTTAAGGTAAGTTTGGTTAAGCTACGTTCTGTTAGACAAGGTTAGGTTAGGCTAAATTATATTGATCTAGATTTAACTACGTTAGTTTTGTGCGAAGACTGCGGTGGCCTTACCAGGACCTCGCGTTGTCAATACTGTGACTGTTATTCCTAAGTAACCATTAGGACAAGGGAGCTGATATTATAATGCTACAACCACAACCAAACACTGACATCTCAATTACACCACAAACAAACCTCATGTCAGGATATTTTGACCATTACTTCTAGATAACCATGATAAGGAGAGAAGATACTATGAAGGAAAGGGTTTATACCAGCTCTCATCACAAACACAAAACAAAACACTAACCCTTTACATACAATTCATACCCACACCACACCTAAAGCTTATAACTTATTCTCCGACATTACGAAGCGGGAGGATATACAGTGACTTGGTACTTCAGCTGACCCTCCCCACCGCCTTCACCACCATATTCCAATCCCCGACCGTCCTCTGGTGCTGTTTTCATGTGATATTTTTTCTTTCGCATTCGCCAGTAGTGGAAGAAACTCTCTCTCTCTCTCTCTCTCTCTCTCTCTCTCTCTCTCTCTCTGACACACACACACACACACCAATTAGAAGGTAACATCTGGGACGTAACTAATGGAGGTCAATTATTCGCTGACCACCAATTAATTTCTTACGACTCAAGGCAAGTGACTGAAACGGATAAACAACAGGGTCATATAAACAAGTATTATCAGATTTAGAAATGCGTTCACACAGTCTCGCTCAATATATATATATATATATATATATATATATATATATATATATATATATATATATATATATATATATATATATATATATATATATATATATATATATATATACTGATGTTTAGGTATACATAACATGATAATTCGTAAGTAAATAGAGATACATATAAACTGGTGACTATTACATCAGTACAGTGTGAGCCTTTATCATCATCATCATCATCATCATCATCATTATCAACAACATCATTACCATCATTATCAACAACATCATTACCATCATCATCATCATCGTCATCAGAATAACCCTTTTCCATCGTCAGTACATTAAGTACAAGGAATTCAGGGACAAAAGTATAGAGCACAAAAGTATGAAATTACCAACACAGTTCCCAGTTAAATGTGCAATCAAATCATCCATCCGTCACTCAAACCAACGAAATTCTCGGCACCAACGGCTCCAATTCGTAAGCCAAACAATCCACAGAAAATCGTTTTCGTGATGACTATAGGACAGGCACTATTTCGTCAACTGCCCAGGTAAAAAATAAATAAATAAATGAATAAAGGACACGCCGAGAACTCGGGTCCCGAGTTATCGGTACAAAGCGTCACTCGGTAGGCTTCTGCCAAGTTATGTGCACAGACTCGCCATACAACCTCCATGACAGGCTTCATTGTGGGTTGATATAAGACTAATGAGAAACTAAGTCGACCCCATATGACTTTAACCTTTGACCCCTTGAGCTTGTTGACATAACTAGTTCATCGTCCCTTCACACTGTATCACTGAAAGAAGTTTGGTCGAAATCCGTCTAGGGGATCAGGAGGTATCGTGCCCGCATCCATATGACTTTGACCTTTGACCTCTTGACCTTGCCGACCTAATCAGCTCATCATCCCTTAATACTGTGTCATTGACAAAAGTTTGGTTGAAATCCGTCAGAGAGTTCAGGAGTCATCGTACCCACAAGAATAAACTAAGTCGAATGACCATAACCTTTGACTCCTTGGCCTTGCTGACCTAATCAGTTAATAGTCCCTTCATACTGTATCACTGACAAAAGTCCATCCATCCAGCCATCATTCAATCCTATGTCATCCCATGAGGAGCGTAGAAACCCGGGGCTAGACAAGTTGATCCTGACATTTAAGATAAGAGCGACCAGCCTCACTCATCCCTGAGTGGCATTACGTGGGCAATAAACCCCAACCATCCCTTGGATATAAACCTACACAGGCTCAAATCGATTGGAGCATCTTAATTACCCACTAAACCACCAGGCGCCAAAATTTGGTTATACATTTACCACCCAGCGTAGTAAATGGTTTCCTGGTGAACAGGAAACCATTTGGCTTGTCACTCAGTGTAGAGTCACCCATAGGCAGAAGGAAGAGGAAAGAATAAAGGAAAGAAAGACACAAGAGGGAGTGTAAAGTCACCTGTAGGCAGAAGAAAGGAGAAAGATGAAGGAAAGAAGAGAGGAAAGGGCAGACACCCAAATCGGCATTACATCGAGTGAGTGGATGGCAATGCCTCCACCTACCACATTCACTGACAAAAGTTTGGTCGAAATCTGTTGAGAGGTTCAGTAGATATCGCACCCATACCCATATGATATTGACCTTCAACCTCTTGACCTTGCTGACCTAATCAGTTCACCGTCCCTTCATACTGTATCACTGAAATAAGTTTGGTCGAAGTCCGTCAAGGGGTTCAGGAGATATCAAGGTTACACCCATATGACCTTGGCTTTTGTCCCCTTGACCTAGCTGATCTAATTAGTTCATTGTCCCTTCATATATATACTGTATCACTGACAAAAGTTTGGTGGAAATCCATCAAGAGGTTCAGGAGATATAGCACCCACAAGGATAAGCTAAGTCAAATGACCTTGACCCTTGACCTCTTGACCTAGCCGACCTAATCAGTGGTTTGCCCTTTCATACTGTATCACTGAGAAACGTTCGGCCGATATCCGTCAAAGGGTTCAGGAGATATCTGCCCAAAGGATTAGCTACTGTAAGTCGACCCCAAATGACCTTGACCTTTGACCCTTGACCTAGCTGACCTAATCAGTTCATAATCTCTTCATACTGCATCACTGACAAAAGTTTGGTCGAAATCCGTCAGGGAGTTCAGGAGACATCGTGCCTACAAGGATAAACTAAGTTGAATGTCCTTGACCTTTGACCCCTTGATCTAACTGACCCAATCAGTTCATTGCCTTTTCATACCGTATCACTGAAAAAAGTTTGGTCAAAATTCGTTGAAAAGTTCAGGAGATGCCGCGCCTACAAGGATAAAATAAGTCAACCCCATTTGGCCCTGACCTTTGACCCCTTGATCTAGCTGACCTGATCAGTTCATCATCTCCTCATACTGCACCACTGACAATAGCGGTGGAAATCCGTCAATGGGTTCAGGAGATATAGCGCCCGGAAAACTGTTACGAAAGGACGGACGGAGGGAAGCAGGCACACACACACGAACAGATCATTCACTTAATGCATCCTTCACCATAGGTGGGTGGAGGCATAATAAATAAAACTGTAACCTTTACCAAGTGAATCCCCATACATACTTCGTTCATTCATTTCAATCCATCACAGATTCTCTTCCTTCCTCAGCTTCCATACCTTCCATATTCACATGTTCACTTAACATATTCATCTAATGTAACTGAAAAGTGGGGGTGGGATTAATCCCCGAGCTAGACCTCATCAGATCATATAGCCCTGCTAGGGTTACAGGAGAGCGCTACCCCTCCCAGCAGAGCAGCCACCGGGCGGGGCGCGAACTCGCAACCTCAAGATTATCAGCCCGACACCCTACCACTGAGCTACCGCGCTCCCCTAATAATGTAACTGAAGTAAACACTGTATACAGATGATAAGCCTCTTATACTATGTGCATTGTTCCAGTGGTTGCAGAGAAAATGCACATTCAGCGAAGGAGTCAAAGGCAGGGGAGTGAGTCCGCAGAAAAGGAGAAAGGATGGGCTGGGTGGCAGGGCAGTACACCCTGTGAAGATGGGTGTTGTGTTATGTTAAACGCTGGAGATAGGTAGGATATCACTTATAAAGTGTGTGTGTGTGTGTGTGTGTGTGTGTGTGTGTGTGTGTGTGTGTGTGTGTGTGTGTGCGCGCGCGCGCGCTGGAGGGGGGCGCGCAGGGGGGAGGGGGAGCAGAAAAAAGTGGGGTAGTCGGGAAGGATGAGGGAAAGGCTAACTGTGATGAGTGTTGGAACAGAGGAGGTGTAGTGCACCCAGTGAAGATAGATGTTGCGTGTAGAAAGATATGGCCGTGTCGAAGGTTAAAATAAAGTTTTCTCCAAGCACAACAACAACAACAACAACAAACCGCTCAAGTAGTTTCCACTTATGTATGTTGTAAGTAATGAGAAGAGATAACAAACTATTTAGCATCATCATCATCATTATCATTATTATTACTATTACTACTACTACTACTACTATTATTATTATTATTACTATTATTATTATTATTATTATTATTATTATTATTATACGTGTTAGATGAAGGCGCCCAGCTGTCACTCGATGTAGTGCTACCTGCAGGCGACTTTAATGAGTGACACGCCAGATGGTTTCTTATAGCCAAGGAAACCATTTACTACGCTGGGTGGTAACCATTTAACCAAATGGACGCCTGGTGGTCTTGTGTGTGAAGGCGCCCCCACCGATATTGCCCATAAGGGTTTACATCCGAGGTTCGGTTGATGTTTATTGTTAACATAATGCCACCCAGGGAAAAGCGTCTGGTCACTCTCGCTTTAAATATTGGAAGTAGCCAAGTCCCGGGTCCCTACAGTACTGATGAAGTAATAAAGGACTGTTTTATAGTCATTATTATTATTTCTTAATTATTATTATTATTATTATTATTATTATTATTATTATTATTATTACTACTACTACTACTACTACTACTACTACTACTACTATTACTACTACTAGTAGTAGTACTGCTACTGCTGCTATTTTTATTATTGTTAATACTAAATGAAAACAGATGGGCAGGACAAAAGCAACGACAAAATATTGCAATTAATTATCCCTTATTACTGAATTGTAGTGTGCAGGTGGTTCACTCCCACCACCTGTTGTTACTCTATTATTTATAAATGCTACACGATGCTTAATTCCAAGTACAAAAGTCTCTCTCTCTCTCTCTCTCTCTCTCTCTCTCTCTCTCTCTCTCTCTCTCTCTCTCTCCATAATTCAGGCTGAACTTTTTATTTACTTGGTTATTTATATGATTAGAATTGGGGACCTGAATCAGAGAAAAATGGAAATCGCGCTTAATCTTTCTTCCTGTGTCGTAAGCGGTACGAAGCTGCCTAAATAAATAAATAAATAAATAAAAGCTGGGCAGCGGGGTTACCAAATCATTTCATAATTACAAAGAACAGGAATTTCCAGCTTTTAACTATCCTCTTTTAGCTGTCTCTTCCGCAACGCAAGGAATACGTGGCCAATATTCTTTCTCTCTTATCACCGTGGATAAAACACACACACACACACACACACACACACACACACACACATACACACACACCAGACACTGTAATAATCAACCCACAGTATTAACGATTGGGAAAGTAAGATTAGGATGATGGTAGAATTATTACCCTTAATCCCGTCAGTGCAGCAACGTTCTCTGTATTTCATTTTTTCTCTGTCCAGACGACTGTGTTAAGCTTAGGGGTGACTTTACATTTTAAAGATTAAATATAATTGCAGTGTCCCCTAAGCTGAATAAAATCGTCTGGAGGTAGCAAGAATACACCAATAAGATACGCAGCAGACGAAAGATTAAAAAAACAGTGATGACGTGAAACCATGTCCTAAATAATGTAACAATAACTATAATGCAATACTAAACCCACTCAATTTATTAGTGGGAAATAAAGTCACGATAATAATGAAATAATTAACCATAAAGATATTCACGGATAACACAGTCAAGAACATGAGGGAGAATACTGGAGGGAAGCTGGTATCCCGTGTTTCCTCCTCCACTTATTTCTCAGAACTACGCACCACCTTCCCCCCTGCCCTCTCCATGAATGAATATTAACACCAGGCCGGACCATTAGCTCAGGTGGTGGTGTGTGTAGCCCATCTGGATAATATTCAAATGACTCCACCAGCATTCACACGCGTTGGCTGGAATACCTGAGGGGAGAGCTCTCTTTTGTTGGTTTGGGTTTAATGTTTTTTTTATTTTTTTATACTTTAAGGCTCCTGTGGATTAATTTCAGTTGCATTAAATCTTCTGGAATTAGCCGGGATAGCAAACTAGCGTCGCCTGGACCATAAGAGGGTGAAGCTGAAACAGGGAACCTTCCAGAGAAAGACAATTATTTCGAGATGCAGGTGGAAAGACAGACTAATTACGACTGTTTCATAACTGAGGATCCGTGTACTGTACATGATGAACTAAGGACACCTGCTTACCCCTGTGTTGGAGAGTGGAACAGAAAGAAGGATTAATTGGGTGGGAAAATTAGCTTTGTGTTGTCTTTAAAGAGAGAGGTAATACCATCAAAGTTTCCCGTGTACTAATGATAAAGAAAGAATGATGTAACACTGAAGTGAAGGGAAAGGAGACTTAAGGGAGTCACTGAGCTGATGAGGCCCAATAAGACGGCAAGTTTTTGAGCCACCGTGTTCTGTTTAGCTCTCTTAGCCTCTTTGAGCAGTTGATTTCGAAAAAATAAAAAATAATGATGATGATGATGATCTTTCCAGGCTAGAGCATGAGGAAAAGTAGGAACCGAGCAAACTGTTGATAGCGAAAGATTGATTTCTGTGCAACCAAAGGTGAGGGAATAGTCACATGGAAGACGGTCAGGCACATGGGTAAGGCGAGGCGAAAGAACCATTAGACCAGTAAGGATGGAATAGATGTATGCTTGGTAACTAGGTGGATCAGTACAATAGGAAGGAAAACTTAAGGTGGTGATGAAAAATAAGATCTAAAATGGAGGTTTAAGTCAGATAGGGGGGAAAATGAAAAACAAATGGAACAAGTTGAGTTCATCCAGCGAGCGCATACCTCCGCCAACACCTATATTAGATAACTCAGATCACCACCAAAATTTAATCAGCTCTTTCTTGGTCCATGACTCACATATCCGCATAATTTCATTGAAATCCATCAATAACTTTCTAAGACATCTTGTGGACAGGCAAATAAAACAGTCCTGAACCAAGACTCGAACTCAGATCACCACCAAAAATTAATCAACTCTTCCTTAGCCCATGATCCACATACCCACAAAATTTCCTTGAAATCCTTAAAAACTTTTGAGATATTTTGTGGACAAGCAAACAATCAAACAAACAAAAAGGCACTCAGAGGTAAATACATAACCTTCTCCAATTTCGTTGGCGGAGGTAAGGTCAAAACATTCTAGAAAGTTATCAGAGTTAAGGGGGAGATAAGAAGTACAGGTAAAAGCTTAGAAAGACAGCCACAGCCAGAATGTAGGCTACTCATAAGTAATTCAGATGATTCAAGTGTGGGAACACGTAAACAAGATATGTAGCACGCATATATGCATCTCTCTCTCTCTCTCTCTCTCTCTCTCTCTCTCTCTCTCTCTCTCGACCAGTGAGGAAACAGCGGTATCCAGGATTTACGTTCGGTGGAAGTTGTTAACTTAAGCCACTCCGTCGCGAAGCGGGGTGGGGGTAGGGGGATGCCACACGAGAATTACTGAATACCAGTTCCATGATAATTATGTGTGAGAGCATGTACCGTACATCAGAAAGGTAGGTTTATGGTTGCTAAAACAAGGGAGCAGGATATTATCTAGAAATTATTATTACGATTTCTTGTCTGAATTATCGTTCCAATAATTTGGGGGTGGGGGTGGGTCATTTCCAATATATTTCCTTTAAATATGTCTGTGGAGGAAATGCCAGTAATTCCAATCGTCGGAGTGTTCTATCTGCCTTTCTAGGGAAAGCACTATCTTTCATTAATTCTTTCATTATTATTCATGAAATGTCGATCGGCATTATTCATTCCACCACTGTTATTCCCACTCCACACAGTGGGCAAGGCGCGGTCTATTTCTAGGTGTATGATGATGATGATGAGACGGTTCTAGTGATGATGATGATGATGGTAATGGTGATGATGCCTGTTTAAGATTCTTATTCAGACTACCTAGTATTCATAATGCAATATAATCTTCATAAAAGCAAATATATATGCGACTTCAGGCGTCTGACCGTTCTCTATGCAATTTTAATTCTTCTGGCCGTACTTTATAAACATAAGGCAAAGGTTTATGTATATGGAAGCCTCAATTTCTGAATTTTTCAAATGTCTGTCACAAAATGGGGTTTGCATGTAAGCTTCCAATTTCTGAGTCAAATGCCTACATCTTCGCCCTGTAACGCGGCATATAGGCTAACATCAACCCTTTCCCTGCCGTTGCTCCAATTGGATATTTTATTTAGGCTAACACCATATGATTTTGTTCAGCTAAGGGGAATCATAGACATAAAAGTCTTCAAAAACTATCTCAAATAACCCTTTCTCTTCTACTGTATAGTACTCCATTTACTGCATCCTGGCCTAGATTTTCGTCCGTTTACAGCTAATTCATGAAGTTCAGTGGCAGAAATACAGTACGACAGATCTGCGTAATTTTCACAGTCTTTCATCGTGACAAGCATCACATTGTATTGCTAATGTATTTTTAAAACACAACATTCATAATAGAGAGATGACAATTTTAAATCAAGTTAGTGTTAAAATAGTATAGTACACCTGGGAATATTACTTACTGGGAGGCCACCACTATACTATGTTTACCTTGACAGAAATTTACCATCTCTCCACCTTGAATGCTAAGTTATAAGAATGTATTCACGCTAGAATATGGTAATCACAAACAAGTGCTGTACGTAAATTTACCATCTCTGTCTTGAATGCTAAGTTCCAGCGAAGGATTAACACTAAATTATGGTGCTAATCACAAAGAAGTGTTATGGAAAGGGTGCAGAGCCGTAGTATTGTCTTATTCTGCAACTGAACTTCGGGAAATAAGCCGCAAAAGGACGAAAATCTCCGCCTAGTTAAAATGAACGAACTACAGATGATTTGGTCTGTCCTGACGGTCAAAGAGTTACATGACCGTCGGAAAATGTCGACCTGAATACACCTTGACCATCTCAGTCTCAGGCACACGGTCGTTAAGCTGAAATCTGATCTCTCGAAGCCCCACACCTTGCAGTGCTAAATGAGATATGAAGAAACCTCACATCCCCAGCCCAGACGGACGACGTGTAAAAATCAGATGTAACAGGAGAGAAATGAGATCTACAGAAACCTCACATTCCCTCCTTAGACGCTGTGTATATTTTAGAAGTAGCAAGAGAAGTTTGAGATCTGCTGAAGCCTTATGGGGTCTATGTTAGGCCAATCCTTCTGCCTACCAATGAAAGTGAGTGTTTGTGTGCTTCTTCCTCCCTCCCTCCCTGCTTTCCTATATCTCTCCTCCTTTCCTGTCTCCTTGGTGCTCTCCCTCCCAGCTTTCTCCTTCAGCTCCCTACTCTCCATACACTCCCTCCCTATCTTCTCCCTCCTCATTCTTTCTTAGGCCTTTCCTCCCCCCTGCCTCCCCCTCCCTTCTTTCATCCCCTCATCTCCATTCGTCTTCCCTACCACCTTACTTCTGATCTGCCTACCTAAGTCCCCCCTCCCACCCACTCACCCTTGTTAAAATTTTACTGGCTACCATAACTGGATTTCGTCAGTTTTGCTCTCTTCTACATCCCACAGTTTATCACGTATATGAATTTTTGTCCTATGGTATTTCTCTCGTAGGTTACTTACTGGCGAAACAACTACTGTTAAGACAAATTTATGTGCGCAGTCTGGGTATCCGTCAGGCTTAAAACACACACACACACACACACACACACACACACACACAGAATGAAGTCTGACCAACCTAATTTAACACTGACAGCTGCATCGAGAATATTTCAGACCTAACCTTAGCACACCTGTCACACCTGTCACACTGTTTAAAGTTCATCCGCTAATGACAGAAGGCTGAGCCGTGATTGGTTCAGACAAAACAAAACCACTAATCAACATCCAGAAACTTCGGCACGCGCTGAAAACTTAGATATTCAAAAGTTAATTATCTGGCTTATACGTAATTTGAGAGAGACGCGTCAGAGGAGGAAGTACGTAATGAAATATGGATACAGAAATAAACAAACCTGACAAAATCGTGTTGAGACGCCATATGATACTTCTCCCTCCACCCCATCCTCTCACTGCCCCCTGCTACCATCCCAATTTCACACAATTCCTCTATCCATTTTCCCCCTTGCCTCACTAGTGCTGTCTCTCGGTCTTTTCCTCATTCTACCCCTTCCTGTCCCCCTACATCTTATCCTCAGTCCCTTCCTAACTCTGCCCCTTCCCGTCTCACTACATCTATATCACAGTTCCTTCCTCCCTCTATCCCTCCCTGTCGCCCAATATATATTCCTCCATCCCATCCTTCTCCTACCCTTCCCTGCCTCTCTACATCCATCCTTCAATTCTTTCCTCACTTCACCCCTCCCTTCCCCACTACAGCACAGAGAGTTGTGGTAGTAGACAGTGGTATTGTGTTGGCTTTGTTTACTTGATTGTTGCTGATTGGAGTTTGCTTGTGTGTCCACCCCTAAAACTAAGAGGTTGTCAGTGAGGCTCGAACCTACTCCACAGCAACCCCTGACCGTAAAGTCTGTCCCAAACCGACTAAGCCACCCAGTTACCTCCTCCCTCCACCCATACCGTCCTTACTCCCCCCTTCTCTCCCTTCTAACACTCCCTCCAGGCCTCTCTTTCCACCCTCCTTATGCTCATTCCCTCCCTCCCTCTCTATATTCCTTTCTTTTCTCAATTCTCTCCCTCTCTCCCTAAGCTCCATCCTTCCCTACTTTCCCTCCCTTCTTATACATCTTCCTTCTGTCCCTTCCCTTCTTCCCTATCCCCCTCCCTTCACCCCCTCCCTCTCCCACTCCGCTCCTTTCCATCCTCACTGTGTTCCTTCTATGCCTCCCTTCCATCTCCTCTTTATTCCCTCCTCTCGTTTCCTTCTTCAAACACTCCTCTTCCTCTCTTTCCTCCCTCCCCACACAGCATCTTTCCCTTCATTCTCTCCTCTCCCTTCCTTTTCTCCCTCCCTACCCTCATTCCCTCCCTTCCTCCCCTCCCTACTCCCCATCCTTACCCCTCATCCCTGACGCCACCATTTCCAGCACAGGCACATTCATTTTAACGACACCAGGCACCTCTAATAATACATACATCCATACATACGTACATGTTCGTACTAAGAGAGAGAGAGAGAGAGAGAGAGAGAGAGAGAGGAGGGGGGGGGTGAGACCTAGGTGGTATTGAAGAACGGCAGTGCAGTGCGTTTTATTCAGTGCTTGCTAATGTCAGGCAGTTTTATTACATCCGCGTCAGTCAGTGGTGAAGATCTCAGAGAAAAGTCAAATGTCAAGGTCACATAACAGGGTCGCCTCAAAGTTTTAATCCGATTTGGACCAAACTTGGCGAAAGGGTGAAGCGCCTGCAAGAATAAAGTCGATTTAGTGAGCAATCGATTGAAAGCTAAGGATACAGGGCTGGGTCAAATTCTCGGCCCTTTGACAAGCCAGTGGGCGGGGGTGTTGCCCTCTGTGAGTGCTCCTTCGTGTTGAATTGGGATTTAGGAGAGGCTCTTCGAAATGGGAGGGATAAATATAACCTTCGTTAAGTCCTTCACTGATAGGGTGTTTTAATATCAAATACGTAATGTCGTCTCCTTGTAATGACAACAACAATAACAACAACAACAACAACAACAATAATAATAATAATAATAATAATAATAATAATAAGGGAGTAATACCTAGCGCTGAAAGTGTTAATGCAAAATGATCTGCATCCTCGCTGACAGCAGCTCCATGAAAGGGCCCTGGGGCATTGTTGTTGGTTGACTCAGCGCCGCGTTACGGGTGGCATAGGAGGCTTCGTGGCACCTGTTTCTTAGCGACTTAGTTTACATATTACTCTTTAACAATTTGCTGCATGCTATTTATGTCTTTTTAACATTAATTCTTTTCCATTCCCTTCACACTAATCCATCTAGCACTATCTCCATTTCACTTCCTATTCCTGGTCTTTATTGCCATGCAGATACATCGGTCACTGCTCCTATTTTATTCCCTATGACTGCTTTATGCCTTTATACCAATCCAACATGCATTTTTTCCTCTTCCATCCTCTGCACCTGGTGCACACACTCATATCAATCCACCGTGCAATGTCCCTGCTTCATCTCCTATTCCTGCTCCATCTCTCACGCTAAATCATCATGTATTCTCAGGTTCATCCATTCATTTCCATTCCTCATGCTAATCCATCATGCACTGTCCTTGTTTCACCTATTCCTGCTCCATCCCTCCTGCCAAATCATCTTGCGCTGTCTCCGTTTCACTTATTTCTGTTCCATCCCTCACGCTAATCCATCATGCTTTGTTTCTGTTGCACCTACTCCTATTCCATATCCTCATTCTGATCCATCATGCACTATCTATTATCCACGGTGGTTGGTCACACAAGGTCAGTATTCCTACTCGGACCAGTCATGCTCATGGAGTTTACATGATTTCTCACACTGCTGTCTCATCACCAGTGAATAAAAAATGCGGTCAGTTACACCACAGCAACACACTTTCCCAGGCCAGTCATGTTCATTGTGTTTACTTAAGTTCCTGCAGTGCTGCCTCACCTTTAGTATAAAAGCTGTAGTAGCAATCATCTAGTTCCTACTTTACTGTTTCACTTTTAATACATACGCTAGGTAGTCTGTGTCAAAATTCAGGCCAGATATGCCTTCCGTGTAAATCGTGTCTCTACCAATCTGTGTCCTTTCACTCTCAGAGGCAAATGGCATAATCAGTCACACCACATTAGTATTACGATTCAGTCCATCCACATCCACGAGACATACCGCTTGGTTCATTCAGTTGTGGAGGCGGTGTCCTTCTGATGTGGTCAGGGCAGTGACCCTTTAAACACTGCATCCACCTGCTGCTCTCCTTATTAACACACAAGTGCACCTGCTTGTAGATTCCTCTCCACTCCTGTCACATTATCCTTCTCTCTCCCGCTTCCTACCTTCGTCCCTCTTCACACTTTTCATCAGCAAGTCTTCCTCTCATCCTCCTAGCTCATCCCACTTACACCCCACCCCCCGTGTTCTACTAACTACATTCTCCTGCACCAACGGTAAGAATTAGCAACAAGAACAACGGCGGTAAGCAACAACAACTAGAAAGGTGACATAAGAACAACCATAGCAGATAACAACACCATTAATGAATGGAGTAACGTACAATAACAACAACAGTAACAACAACAACAACAACAAAGGTAAGCAACAAATAAAAGTAAGAGACAAAAAGGGCAACAAAAACAGCAACAATGATTAAGGAAAGAAAAACACTACCACCACAACAACAAAGGTAAGACAACAAACACAAAGGCAGCAAACAACATGACAGGTAAATAACACAAAAACAGTCGTTACCACCACCACACATGCAACAAACAACGAGTAGAGGACAAGTACATAAACAACAAGAGGACAGGTAAATAAACAAGACTGAGAGGACAGGGAAGTAAATAAAAACAGTGTGAAGCAGCATCTTTAGCCTGCAGGTGTTTGGCTCTCTGCCCGGACCCATCATCTTACCTACCACCTGTTGTACTCTCCTCCCCCACCTTCAACTACTCCCCCCATCCCCTTCCCCTTCTACTCCATTCTCTGCACCTCTTCCCCTTCTCTCCCTCCCCTCCCCCCTTCCCCCTCCCTTCTCTGTTCTCTTCAGTCCTTCCCCTTCCCTCCTCCCTTCCCCTTCCCTTTCTCCTCTCTTCTCTTCACCCGTTCTTCTTCTCTCCTTCCAGTTCCCCTTCCCTCTCTCTCCTTCTCCTCTTCCTCTTCTCCCCTTTCCCTTTTCCCCACTTTCTTTTCTCCTCTTCCCCTTCTACCTTGTTCTCTTCACCCATTCCCCTTTTCCCCTATTCTCGTAATCTCTTTCCCTTCTCCCCCTTCCCCTTCTCTCCCCCATCTTTCTCCCCTTCCCCTTCTCCCCATTCCCTTTCTCCCTCTCCCCTTCTCGCCCTTCCCCTTCTCCTCTGTTCTTTTCACCCTATTCTTTTTCACTCCTTCCCCTCCCCAACCCTCCCCTATTCTCTTCATCCCTTCCTCTTTCCCCTGTGCTCTTCACCCCTTCGTCATCTCCCCTATTGTTTCCCACTTTCCCTTCTCTCCTATTCTCTTCACCCCTTCCCTTTCTACCCTATTCTCCCCAGCCTTTCCTCATGTCCCCTGTTTTTTCACCCCTTCCCCTTCCCGCAGTTTCTCTACACACCTTCCCCTCCCTCTTTTCTCCTTCCTCCTTTTCCCTTCCCCATTCTCTACCATTCACATCATCCTTCCTATCTCATCCTTTTCTCACCCAGCCTCTGATCATCTCATTTATATTACGGTACTTGGGTTTACACAAGAAGAATGGATTTTGGTATAACTGCAAAGTCCTAAATGGCAGGAGTACAAAACTTAAAAGTTAGCAAAATTATGAATGAAAATTACTTGAGAAAGGCCAAACAAACGATTTACAACCAAGCCAACCATGCAAAGAGGAAGTTGTTGTTGTTGTGGTGGTGGTGGTCGTGGTGGTGATGGTGGTGATGGTGGTGGTGGTGATGGTGGTGGTGGTGGTGGTGGTGGTCCAAGAGTAAAGTCTGTCTGTCTATTGCCAGACGCCTCAATCCCGCAAGGGGCAGCCACAATCAAATCGCCTTCATGTCGCCTTGTTCCCCGCCATTTCATTGCCCTCCCCCTAGCCCACTCCCCCCTCTCTCATATACCTCTCCACTCTATCCCCCCATCTCATCCTCGGCCTCCCCCTAGTTCTCCTCCCTCCACCTCACTCACATACACTCTCCTCGTCAGTCTCTCTCTCTTCATCCTCTCCACATGGGCAAACCACCTCAATGTATTTCTCCTGACGCTTTCTAGCACATCCACATCCACACCACAACGCTCCAAGAGTAAAGGAAGCTAACATATTTGCTAGATTCATACGTATAGCATTCGAATTCAAATAAAAGCATACCATCCTCATCTTGTACAGTTCGCTAGTACACCCATACCTTGCGTACAGTCTTCAATTATAGTTAGAACATTATAGAAAAAAATAGAGATAAATGATAAAGAGTACAGCAAAGGGTAAGAAAAATGATACCCATATTGAGGAATAAACCGTATGAGGAACGTGTAACTATGATTATTCTGTTTAATTCAAAGCGCAGTGACCCAAGTACAAAAAAAAAAGTCAAATGTCATGATAATATAGCAGTCGATTAGTAAGATGTCATTGTAGTGAAGAGGGAGAGAACAGACTAGGGCCTGTAATAGCGACGGGTAAGCAGATTCCCTAACACCTCTTCCTTACCGACTTATTTTTGGATACGGTTGGTTAATATCGTTTTGTACGTTGTTTTTAAAGAGTATGGTGATATTAGAAATATTTAGCACAGAAAAGACGACAAGGTGTAATAAACAAAATGGAATTAATCGCCAAGGAAAAGGTGTTAGGGAGCTTCCTTAACTGACGAGAATACAGGCATATCGAACATTACTTGCCAACTAGTGACATTGTTAGGGAAACCGCACAGACATATCTCCAAAATAAATGAAAGATCAAGGAAATATGAAAAATTTGGTATTCATCCAACAAATTTATCAGTGACCTCTCTCTCTCTCTCTCTCTCTCTAAAAAAAAAAAAAAAAAAAAAATCCAATCACATGATTTCGCAATGGCAGTACCTCGAAGACTTATTAAATATATCAAGAGAAAATGGAACGGGTGCTCTTACAGCCTGAAATAGTTATGAAATTTCAGGTACAAAATTCCATAGGTAAATGAGAAGAAAAAAGAGAAAGCTTGGATTTTTTGCCCATCAGCTGCATGAGGCGATTTGTTTGTGGCCACTCCTTACGGGATTGGGGTGTCTGGCAGCTGACAGATAGATAGGCTGCTTGAAGGTAATTACTTTTTTTTTACCAAGGGTGTGTGATGTAACTCCATGTTGTGCAGCGTTTATGATAGGTGGGTGTATAAGAGATGTAGTGGTATTAGAGATAGACTACAAGATAATGCTGAGTTCGTGTGTGCGGTGTGTCGGGGACAGCATGTTGAGACTGTCAGGGATGAAACAACTGATCTTGCTGGTGAGTCTTTTTAGTGTGTGGAAGAGCTTTGTTATTTGGGGGACATGTTATGTGCTGGAGGTGGGGCTAGGGTAAGGAGTGGTTGGAGGAAGTTCAGGTAATTGTTGCCTCTCCCAAATTTTGAGAGGGCTTTCCTTGGGTGCTAAGGGATCTTTGTATGGGCACGTGTTATGATTGTAATGATGTATGATAGTGAGACCTGGGCAGTAAAGGGAGAGGATATTCGTAGGCTCAGATACAGAAATGACAATGATTAGATGAATGCATAATGTGTCTTTGATGTGAGGCGTGGGGAGACTAGGACTTCGACTGAAGAGCTGAAAGGAAGGATGGGATTGGAGAGTATTGGTGTTGTGATGAGGAAGGGTAGATTGGGATGGTTTGGGCATGTGGAGAGGATGCAGGATGACAACTGGGTGCAGAAGCGGAAGGTGTGAAGTGTGAATGTCGGGGTAGAGGTTGCGAGAGGCAGAACGAAAAAGATTTGGGACTAGGTCACAGAGTGTAGCCAGTGATAATGGACTGAATAGAGGGACTGCCAGAAATCGAACAGCGTGGAGTGCCGCCATTAGGTGACCAAGGCCGACGATACTATCCAGGTCCCCAGTTATACCAAGGGAGAAATAAAATGGCTCCAAGAATCAAACTTCAGTCCCTTCACTTACAACAATGCACGACCGCCTCCCACTTTTATATAAGGCTCATAGGAGGGTCAAGGACACCTGAATTATATATACCTAATTCAGCGATCGGGAAGGTTGAGGCTATTTTGATAACAGGTCGTCCTGTACTGCAGTAGTCTTGTATAAGTATCTGGCGGCTCTCTCTCTTTCTGTGTATGGTGGTAAAACATTATCATCATCATCTTCATCTTCTTGATCATCATCATCAGCATTAAAATAATATTAATTATCATCATCATCATAATCACCATCATCATCACCAACACCATGATCATGATCATAATCATCATCATTGACCTACTCGTACACACACACACACACACACACACACACACACACACACACACACACACACACACACACACACCGCTCGCCGGCTCAGTGGTAAAACGCTCTCGCCCAGCATCTGCTAAGACAAGGGTTCGTGCCTTGCTCGGGATGCGAAAAGTTTCACTGAAAAAGCGGGTGATCAGTGTCCCCCTCGAGCAAGAGGATGGTTGTGTGCGTGTGTGGAGGTCAGGCTTTACCCTTAGATTGGACTATATAAGCTCTCAGCTCTCCTCCGTGATCCTGACCGACCCGGTGAATTACACACACACACACAGGTCAGTACATATACGCATGTCATAAGCATGTGATATAATGCATCATTATGAAATTAAGTTTACGGACGTAGGGTGGAATTAACGGGCATTGTCTCAACCAAAGTGTGCACCGATATTTTAAAACACCCAAGCGAGCACGGTGATCACACGATCTAAACTCATCTATTTTCTTTTTTTCTTATTCTCCAGCCCGCACACCCCGACCAGTCCATAAACTCCTCCATCCACACACCCTGGCACAGTGAAGAGGCGCCTGAAGTGGAAAGGAGAGTAATAAGAAGTTATAAGAAGGACAGGAGAAACAGGAAGAGAGGAAAGCAGACACAGTATAAGAATGATAAAAGTGGAAGGAGTAGGCAGCTCGACATTAAGTAAGTGAATGATGATCGCAACCACCTACCACCACAAGGTGATGATAATAAAGGCGAGTGCTGGGTTGAAGGCTTAAGATCTGTGAGTCTAATATAATGGTGGTATGGCTCTTGGATCGCAGCGGGCTATAGTTTTCCCGCTACAGTTCGAATCCTGGAGGCTTTTTTTTTTTTTCTGACCATTTAAAACGCTGCAGTACTCTCTCTACTCTAAGATGGCCTAAAACTACCATCTCTCTATATTGAGTGCTCAGTTGTAATAACTGATTAACGCTACAGTACGATGCTAGTCACGAAGAAGTGCTATGTTAAGGATGCAGATGTAGCCTTTTCCTGTTACTGATTTACGTGAAATAAAGTGCAAAAATCTGGGCCAAGTAAAAGTTCCCTTCAGGTTACTTAGGTCCTTTCAGACCCTATCAGGCTACTCCAGATTCAGTTAATTCAGTGTTAGAGCCAGTTCCAGTGGAACTCGCTGGGTCAAAAGAAATAAAATTAGATCAGTTCAGGTAAATTATTCCATCCAGACCAGTTCATTTCTAGGTTTATCCAGACCCCTTTAGATTTAGTTAAGTTAAATCAGGTCAGTTATTCCATCCCGATCAATTCAACTCTTGGTTCATTCTGGCAACTACATTTTCATCCACATCTGGCTCTCACTTTTTTTGATTTTCGAAGTGATAACTGCCAAGGACGGTGATGAGCGATGAGGCAAAATAGACGGTGATGGGTGATGGGAGAACATAAATGGTGATTGGTAATGAGACATCATAGATGGTGATGGGTAATGAAGCATCGCAGATGGTGATGGGTGATGGGACAACACAGATGGTGACGGGTAATGGAGCAACACAGATGGTGATGGGTAATAGGACAACACAGATGGTGATGGGTGATGGGACAATACAGATGGTGATGGGTGATTATGCATTTTATCATGTGTGGGCAACTTTTTTTTCCACCTCCTGGTTAACCACATGATTTACCACATATCAATGGCAGTTTCGCGTGTCTAAACAAGGCTGCCAATACATATTTTTTGAAGCGGTAGGGTAGGCTGCAAGCATACTATGTAGTAAAATATGGTGACTGTTACGGTTCTGATGGTGTGTGATCAAGTCCACACTTCCTGAGTTACGGCCTGCTCTGGGAACACACCCAGGTCTTCCTCACAGTCCTTCCCCGTTCTGTGATGATCTAGTGTTACAGGCTATTATTGTGCTATGGTGTTTGGGCTATGGTTTGGGGTATAGTTTAGTACTGTTGTAGTCCCACCCTCTGTCGCCCACTTAAGGGCAGCAGTTAGAGTCAGCAAGTCCCACCCATTGCCACCCAGTTAAGGGCTCCAGCCTGGGTCAGCAAGTCCCACCCATTGCCACCCAGTTAAGGGCAGCCGCCTGGGTCAGCAAGTCCCACCTTCTGTCACCCAGTTAAGGGCAGCCGCCTGGGTCAGCAAGTCCCACCTTCTGTCACCCAGTTAAGGGCAGCCGCCTGGGTCAGCAAGTCCCACCTTCCGTCACCCAGATAAAGGCAGCCGCCTAGGTCAGCAAGTCCCACCCTGTCGTCACCTAGCTAAGGGCAGCAGGTGAGCCTCAATACCCCACCCGGGTAATCAGTCCGGGTCAGCAGTCGGTGGTCACCTCACCAGTCAGGTGTGAATGTGCTGGGTGAGAGTGGCGTCACCTCATCAAAAACTAACTCCTTATAATGCTCTCGCCGAGACTTGAGCCGGCCATGACATGGTTGAATTAATAAAAAAACAAATGGTATATGTAAGCGTACTGTTTCATCTTATTTACATTAATGTAATTTTTATTACTAACCTGCTTATATCTGTATATTTAAAATCAATAATCAAAATTATGAAGCCCACAAAGTCTGTCCGTTACTGCGGGAGAGAGAAAAAAAAATTCATTTTCAGCTGCTTCGACATCTTAAAATACACAAAGGGCAATCACAATTTCTTTATCGGAGAATAATGATGCTCATATTTTGAGATGTTTTTATTATGCATTAATGCAACCATTTGTATAAATATTCCATGTGTATGAATTATATCACTACTAATCTCAGTATTCGTTTTACAAGTCGTAATATAAAGCAGTGTGACTTACTGTTCTTTTCTTTCTTTCTTTTTTCTTTCTTTTTTGCTTATTTATTTTCGTTTGCTTTTTCATACTTACAATTTCACTCATACAGCCACCAAACACTTCACAACAGAATTGGGTATAACTGAAGTGAAAACTACATGAACAATATATTTCCTGATCTCTCTCTCTCTCTCTCTCTCTCTCTCAGTCACTCTCTCTCTCTCTCTCTCTCTCTCTCTCTCTCTCAGTCACTCTCTCTCTCTCTCTCTCTCTCTCTCTCTCTCTCTCTCTCTCTCTCTCAGTCACTCTCTCTCTCTCTCTCTCTCTCTCTCTCTCTCACACACACACACACACACACACACACACAACTTTTTATGTTCCCTTCTAAATCCTGTCCCTGTAGACCTTCTCACGCTCCTGTCGCAGTTGTGGGCAGGTGTGGGTGTAGCTATAGACAGTTGTGGGTGTGGGTGTGGGTGTGGGTGTGAGTGTGGGTGTAGGAGAAACTGTTGTGGGTGTAGACACATATGGGTGAGGGTGTGGTATAGAAATAGTTGTGTGTGTGTGTGTGTGTGTGTGTGTGTGTGTGTGTGTGTGTGTGTGTATGTTGTACAGAGGTTCAATTTCCTGTTGTTATTTTGAAAGAGATTGACAGACAGACAGACATAAATAAGCAGACAGACAGATAGACAGGCAGACAAGCAGACAGACAGACAGACAGACAACAGACAGACAGATAAACAAGCAGACAGACAGACAGACAGACAGACAGACAGGAACAAAGAGAGATGACTAATTCGGTCGTAAAGTTGAGCATCACATTCCCTGACCACAGCCTTCTAACCCTAACCGACCCTGCTTTCTGCCTGTACACTAGCGAGCCATAAAACTGTACACTAGCGAACCATAAATCTGTACACTAGCGAACCATAAATCTGTACACTAGCGAACCATAAATCTGTACACTAGCAAGCCATAGTTTTTGACGTCATAAATTCTGTTATGATATTCTAGAACGTATTAGCGGGCCATTCCCTGTCGTAACTGTTATTCTCCTCTGCAGAAGGACAAGGAAAGCAGCGTGTAAAGTGTTCCCATGTCTCGTGTCCCTACTACAAAAAGACCTTAGTTACGAGAGGAAAATAATCGTACTTTGTAGCTTTTCTGAACAAGGTAAGCAGAGTGTAGACATGTAGAATCTTCCTTTATCTCTAGTTCTTCCAGCAAAACACAAATCTTAAGTTACGACGGAGAATCGGTCATAAAAATCATTGAGTATCCCACCGCTTTTGTCATACTGAAAGAGTCGTTGGTCGAAGCTTAGCTAGATTTTACGAGGAACAGTTACCGTTCAACTTTATAATGCAAGAATTACTGGCACTCAGCAAAAGTATAAAACATACGTCTCTACAAAAGGAAGAAAAAGGACATGTCATAAACCAGGTAAGCCAAAAAAAGGGGGGAGGAGGGCGGAGGATGTGAAAATCATACTTTACATGCTTTTTCACTTAATGCAGCCTACACGTCTGGTAAAATCTGGGACGGTTTTCGGAAGAATGTATTTTTCTTTGCTTATGATTCCTTGTCTGTTAAATGAAGTTGTCCCGACATCCCGATAGTAGCAGCTCCTGATTTGCTTAAAAAAAAAAAAAAAAAAAAAAAAAAAAAAAAAAAAAAACCGCCTGTGGTTCCTTTCTTTTGCAATAATTATAATCACTCTCTGTTCTTAGATATAGTCCTCAGTATATTAGAATATAGACGTCTTGTGGCGCGACTGGTGGAGCACTGAGGTAGGAGCATCCTGTTGCCTACATACCATGGTTCGAATTCAAGAGGTGGCCAGAGGTTTTTCTATATTTTCGACAATACTAGGAGTGTAGATAGGTTTCCTATCCTTAAATGTTCTGGAGTAGCGTAACCTCGGACCCTTACTCTCATAAGTGGACAGGACGGAATTTGGCGGTTACCCTTTTGTTTACGTTAGAATCGTTCTCCCACATATATTAGAAATGGATGAGCAAGGATTTACATGTGTGGGAGTACCAGTTTCCTGCTTTAGAAAGCGTCTGTGATGCCAGTCGTGCAAGCAGCTAAGCAGACCCACAAGCAGACGCAATGAAAACTGAGCACGCCTTAGAGATGATTAAAACAGCTCTAAGTCCCTTCAGAATTTACCGATTCCGACCAAACCTGGATACAATGACCAACCTATGAACTGTGTCAGCAAGGGTTTGGTTGTTAGACAACTACTCGTTGCCTAGCAACCGCTCCCTTAACCCCTCCATGGTTGTGGGTCTGGAAATTGTCGGGACCCAGTGGCCAGCCCCAGCATCATTTTTTCAGATTTCGAAAATCGATTTTTTTTTTCTTACCAAATTGAAGAGAAACGTCTGGTGCACCTGGCAATGCAATTTTTAGCTTCCTAAACCCATCCTGTGCTTCGCAATGAAGAGCGAAAAAAATCGCAAAATGATCGCGTAGGCTACACGCTAGTGAAAAATAAGCAGAGGAGCGAAAGAACATCGCTCGTGGAAGTATCCACATTTTCATCCTTCACAAAATTTCAGTGGTACTGAAATGGTTTGAAATGACTATATATATATATATATATATATATATATATATATATATATATATATATATATATATATATATATATATATATATATATATATATATATATATATATATATATATCATTTTTTTCCACATTTTTTTTTATTGTGTTTATGCAAGTATCGAGTAATTTCTGTTGTCTGGGTGGTTTAGTTTGTGTCCAAATAGTGGCGAGAGATGGTATTTTTAGACTCTAACAAGATAAGTGTCCTCCTTTGTGTATACAGATTGAACAGCGGCGGCTAAAATTTGATGGACGAGCTTAGAGCTGGCCAACATCGCCTACTGGCTTATTATCATTATTATTATTATTACTACTACTACTACTACTACTACTACTACTACTGCTATTACTTCTTTTATTATTTCATGTTAGGTTGTCATATTTTATCAGCCACCTCCATCCAATCTCCGTACCATGGATGGAAGAAATAAAAATTAAGGTTACAAAAACCTTCAAAACGTGTTCTCCTATAAACTTAAGGAAAAAAAAAACGAAATCAAGGTTAGTCCATTCTGAAGGCTGGAGGTCGTAGGCAGTGGATAGGGAAAGATTGAGGAATGTTGGATCATCGCTGTGCTATATGAGTAGGCAGAGCTATAGTCGGTTTGTTTTCATCTGGTGGAAATGGGCCACACCTATGACCTGAATACTAAGTTGTGCTTGTATGAAATTCTATGTGCCTTAGTTATGAGGTACGACTGGGTCTCCTTGGTTCCTAGTCAGAGCAACTCCCCAACCTGACTACACTTGGCCATCAACTGAGAGGGGTAAAGGATCTTTGTCAGGTTGAAACAAAGCGACTATAGATGAAGAACTGAAATGAATGATGAATAAATGAAAGTGAGTTCATGAAAGAACATAAATCTGAGAACATTTTGACCTCTTCAGTCCGATTACGTATTTCTCATTTTGCTTAAGACATCACTATGATATAAGATTCAGTTTTATGAAATTCCTTAACCAGCATGCAGTCAGATCTGCCACTGTGCATTGCAGCTTTAGGACACCGTGCCTTGAAGATAGGGACACCTTTGTTTAGGCAACTGCACACGTACAATAAATCCATGGTAAGGAAGAAGTCTCTCGATTTTCAAAGTTGCAGATTTTCCACTCCCCTCTTCCCTCCTCCCCAGGTCACATCACATTCTGCAGAGCCCGTATCTCAGTAGCCAGGCCACATTCTGAGCAACATCACAAACACAACAGGCCTATGATAAAGGTAGAGCCTATCAAGTTTCAGTGCTTTAGGTTTCCCCTCTAACTTAGCCTCCTAGTAGCCGCACACTAGTTTGTGAATGTCATACCTCAGTAATCATGTCACATCTTTTGTTGTCCAACTTTGTCCACACAGAACAGGGCTATGGGTATGGCAAAACCTATTGATTTTCGAAGTTCCAGATCTTTCTTCCCCCAGTCCCCCTCCACACATCACAGTTCGTGGATGGTGTGGATCAGTACTCGGACCACTTATTTTTTGTGCATTTTTAACTTCACAATTGTTCTAAAGCAAGGGTGAAGTCCACACACACACACACACACACACACACACACACACACACACACAAGGGTTAACAATTACGGCGTAATGGGTGTAGCAGGAAACAACAGCAGATCTTTTCACCACGACGAAGACATCATATCTTTTTTTGCTGCTGCCACACTTTAGGTTACGTGAAAATTTTCGAACTGGAAGGGTTAGATACTGCCTTCATTCATCTCTTCAGAGATAAATAAAATAACCTGATAGTACTAGGAATAAACTTAAGCAGATGTGAAACTACAGAAGAGGTAAATGGAGACAGATTTTAATCCTTTTACTGTGATATGTTTCTTTAATCTACGTAATACTTTCTGTCCTTATTCAGAGTAAAAAATTCTTCAGTATATCTCAACTACTGCACAGGTTAATAAACAAGGGATAATGCAAAACCATGTCCACGCGAAAACTCTGAAGAAAAAGCCATTTTACAACACCAAAACACGAAAAAAAAAATTACCTTCGAAAGTGACTTTGCTATAAATCACAGAGTTTACTGAGAAGGTGTGGCAGGGAACAGAGTGAAGAGATAGGTGCGCACTGATAAGAGACATTAGGAAGAAAGATTTGTATCCTCTCGCTAGAATCTTATAATACACACACACACACACACACACACACACACACACACACACACACACAGAATCTACTAAACTGAAACACGAAATACGTTAAGTTCGTGGGTGGTAAAAAGAATAGATTCGCTAAGGAGTGGGGGGGGGGGAATGAATGTATGCTCTCTGATTTACACAAAGAAATACTAAAGAAAATGAATTATGAGCCTATAAAACCCGTGGAGAACATGCATAAGTACCTATAAACTGAACCACAATATACTTTACACTCGTGGATGTTAATAAGAAAAAATGTGAGAGAAATATGTGGCGTGAAAATGAAAATCACAAATGCAGTCATGTACATAATAAAAATGAAGAAAAAACTCCACAGAACTTACACAGCTAATCAACCTCTTTACATGAAGTGGTTTTTTTCAAAGACGCCCTCGCAGTGAAGAGTTCAAAAACACTAATACACTTAAACATGAAATAATTTAAGCCCGTGGTCGCTAGGGTAAACAAAAGGTATTGGCATAGGGGGTGTGGGCAAGACTTGGATTAATCGTATGTGCAATCATTAAGAGGACAGCGCTAACAAGGTGGCTGAGTGATTAGCTATTAGCATAACTGCATATTTACCCAAGGCAATAAAGACAGGGTTGATAATGTCAGCATTTGTTTTGTAATCGCATTGCTCCAGACATTCAAGCAAAGTTTTATTTAGCCTCTCACGATGCAGGGAAGAAATGCACGCACAGCCAGAGATAAAATTTCGTCTTCTATTCAACTGTGTCTGCTTCACACTTAGGGCCTTTCTGTCACTTTTTTCCCTTGACGCATCGTGTCTATGGGCAGAGAAGCATATCTAAGATCCTTTCAGCTTGGAAATATTAGCTGGCAAAGGGAACTGAAATGTAGTGGAATACGGGACGAACCTGTGTCCCCAGTACACACACACACACACACACACACACACAGTACATAGACACTCACACAATCCTCTGGCGGCAGCAAGAACAAAACAGTCAAACTTTCTCACGTTCTGAAAAGGTAAACACATGAACAGAATAATAATAAACAAAATCCTCCCACGGTGCCAGGAGATGCTATCGTATGAAGCAAATCAGACGGGTCAACAGATCGCAGGGCTAATCACAATGGACAGCCAATTTCACCTTTAATTAATTGGCTTACTTGTTCACCTTCCTTTCTCTCACTTCACCTGCAAGTTAATCACGAGTAAAGTTGGATTAAGGCTGGTAAAGATTGGTTGAGTTGATTAGGGTGTGTGTGTGTGTGTGTGTGTGTGTGTGTGTGTGTGTGTGTGAGAGAGAGAGAGAGAGAGAGAGAGAGAGAGACAGTGTACAGCACAAAATCTCTCTCTCTCTCTCTCTCTCTCTCTCTCTCTCAAACCTCGTCTTTACTCGAAGTCTCTTTCTGCTTCTCATTTCCATCAGAGAGAGAGAGAGAGAGAGAGAGAGAGAGAAAGCACGACACAAAAACAACAACGGTACAGGAAACCCTTTTAAAATTAGTTTAATACACACTTATTTTTCTTCTTAATGACTCTAGAACAACACAAAAAATAAATGGCACATTTTAAACATCCTCTAATTACAGTAACTCAACAATTATGCTAAGGAGAGTAGCGGGCAATGGTGAAATATGATCTTTAAATTCGCGGACATAAATATCGATCCACCTCATAACGATAAATAAAAAGACCGTGAGCGATGCCTTTTGAAAACCTCTGATACGAGCTTCGACGTCCCAACAAACTCTTTAGAATATTGGGTACATGTTTCATATCTGATAGACTAAGAACTGGATCGATAGTATTGTTAGTAAATGTAACCTCCTCGTTCTCGATTTGTTTATTTATCTATTTCGTATACTACATTTTAATATGTTTATGTATGTCAGCAAGATCTGTTTGTAATACAGACACTTTTCATGAAATTAAGAATATTAATTTTTTCAGTACGATGGTGTTTTTTTTATTACATTTGGTTATATTTAGCGTCGGAGTGCCGCTTGTAGTGAAGGGGTTAAGGAAGGAGAGGCATGACAGGTGGGTAGGACAGGTGGATAGTAGAGACCCTATAGGGTCTCTAGTGGGTAGGACAGGTGTGGCAAGACAGGTGTGGTACGACAGATATGGCAATATCGGTGTGGTGGACAGGTGTGGCGAGACAGGAATGGTAGGACAGATGTGGCAAGATAGGTGAAGTAGGACAGATGTGGAGAGACAAGTGTGGTAGAACAGATGTGGCAAGATAGGTATGGTAGGACAGGTGTGGCAAGATAGGTGTGGTAGGACAGATGTGGCAAGATAGGTGTAGTAGGATAATGTAACAAGACAGGTGTGTCGGACAGGTATAACAAAATAGCCATGGTAGGACAATGTGGAATGGACAGGTGTGGCGGGACTCGTGATAGAGCATGTGTGGTAGGACAGCTAAGGCAAGACACTGTGGCAGGACAAGTGTGGTAGAACTGGTGGTAGAAGAGGTGTGGTAGGGAAGGTGGTAGGACAGGTGTGATAGGGCAAGTGTAGTGGAAGTTATGTCAGAACAGGTGTGGCACGAAAGAACAGGCGTGGTAGGACAGAACAGGACAGGTGAGGCAGCACAGGACAGGTATGGTAAAGACAGGTGAGGCAGGACAGGACAGGTATGGTAAAGACAGGTGTGGCAGGTGTGTGGTGGGACAGGTGTGGCAGGACAGGGCAGGTATGGGAGGATGGGATGGGTGTGGTAGGACAGGTGTGGTAGGCCCAACCTTTGTCCTACCTTAACAAAGCTAATGCGGTTTGAAGGGCGGGGGAAAGCGTGTGTGTGTGTGTGTGTGTGTGTGTGTGTGTGTGTGTGTGTGTGTGTGTGTGTGTGTGTGTGTGTGTGTGTGTGTGTGTGTGTGTGTGTGTGTGTGTGTGTGTGTGTGTACAGGAATGTCGGAACAATAGCGTGCACATCTTTGTTCCTAGTCTCTTCTTATGGTAATGTTAGGCGCCTCTGTTCCTTCCCCCTGTCTTCAATCTTCCTTCGCCTCCTCTCTCATCCTTTCTCGCTTCAGTAATTCTCTCTCTCTCTCTCTCTCTCTCTCTCTCTCTCTCTCTCTCTCTCTCTCTCTCTCTCTCTCTCTCTCTCTCTCGCATTCTACACACACACAAACACACACACACACACACACACACACACACACACACACACACACACACACACACACACACACACACACACACACACCTTCACATGTCACAACTTTGGCACTAACACCCACCATCCGTCAGTGCTGGTGCAATGGTATCAAAGTGTACGCTTTATGACATGTTAGGAAGCTTTGTGGATCCATTTGCCCCAGAATGGTCTCCATCTCGCGTTCTTTCGATCAATAGGTTCACTATTTTACCATTAACCTCTCCTGCACAGTGTTAATTTAACCCCTTCGATTCGGTGGCGTATTTCTATATTTTATTCTTGCTTTTTCAGACGGTTTGATTCGGTTATTGAGAGATTACTGGAGTGGGGAAGGGGGGTAAATACGGTCTTTTCTAACTCTTTGGATACTGAAGATAAATCATAGTGCTGAATAGTATCGTCAGGATGCTGCAAGAGCAGAATGAAAACTATGTCATCGGACTGAAAGCGGCTAATGAACATAGTCAACTGAAGAGCTCCATAGATCAGATAAAAGATGGTCAGGTATGGCAACAGAATGGCAACCAGCTGATGGAGTGTGAGATAAACACAGCAAATATGGCACTGGGGGAGAACAGGCTGGTAATCAATAGCGTGGGATGAAATGACTCAGGACAGGGTTTTGTTATGTACTGGGTTGACAGACATGATAATGACAATGATGATGATGATGATAATGATGATGGAAGAATACTGTGTGGTGTGTTGATCTAGTGTTCTCTTTATAATTTTCTTTATACGCATGCTTCTTTCTCTACAGGCAAACCGGTCCACTGCACAATATATACCAGGGGTTCCCAACCTTTATTTACCCATTACCCCATTTTCCACACCTCCCTTCACTCATTACCCCTCATTGCTTATGTTTCCACAATTGCATTTTAGCTGCTTAACATTTTGATCCCTAGATTTTAGTTTGAATGTAGGACTTAATTAAAGGTTAGGCTAAAACCAAGAGAGTTATTGCAAGGAGTAATTTATTTTTATTATTAACACTGATACCAAATAAACACGACTTTAAACATTCATCTCTGAATTTTAGTATAGGTCTGAAAGTCTATCATAACTGGTATGATTTTTAGATTTTTTTTTTTTGTTACCTCCCCCATTACCCTTCACAAAAGACCAAATTACCCCACTTGGGGTAATTTACCCCAGGTTGGGAACCCCTGATATATATATATATATATATATATATATATATATATATATATATATATATATATATATATAATATATATATATATATATATATATATATATATATATATATATAGATATATATATATATATATATATATATATATATATATGAACTTAGTTCCATTTTCTCCTTCCCTGTCCCTCTCTTCTTTCCATCTCTTATTCACTCTCTTCTTCCTTTTCCCCTCCCTCTCTCCTTTTCACTCCTACTTTCCTCCCCTCTTCTCTCTTCTCTCCTTTTCCCCTCTCCTTCCCCCCCTTCTTCCCGCCTTTCTTTCCTCCTACCGCCTTCTCTAATTCCCTCCTCCCTCCCCGTCCGCCGTCCTGACCTTAATTTTTTCTCTCCCTTATCTTCTTCAATCGCTCCTCCATCACCATTATCGTACCTCACTATCAGCATCTCTTCCTCGTTCTTCCTTGTTTAAAAAAAAAAAATCGACGTTATTATCTAAATTTTCAGAATGTGTTTAGACCTTTCATAATCGCGGCAACTCCAGTGCGGAATTCCAGCCAACACCAGCCGATATGAAACTAAAAGTGAGTCATAGGAGCCTGAGTGTTACAGAAATTGTCCATAAAGGAAGAATATGCTGGATAAATGGTCATGGTGTTAAGGATGATACAGTATTGTGCTCATGGGTCACTCACTACTTACAAACCACAGATAATATGGTACTAAATGGGGAGTTTTCTGAGTGGGAGTCACTGTGGATCAGTGGATCGTCTCTCGTTCTGCTTTTGCCCTAAGTCCAAATTTCAAAACCACAGCCGTAAGGAACTTTGATGTGAGTGCTATATCCTTTTTTACCTTAACCTGGCCCATATTTTCGTCGTTTTGCGGCTTATTTCACATAGGCCAATGGAGGAAAAATGTAATACTATGGGGCTGCACAGTTTCAGTAGTACCTCTTCCTGGCTAGCATCATATTTTAGTATTAGGCCTACTCTGTTTTTACAACTCAGTATTCAATACAGAGGTGGCAATTTCAGGCCAGGTCAAAGCAAAAGCAGTATAGTAGTATGTCCTTTCATTTGCAAGCACGTGTTCGCATCCCACCAGCTCACATCGATGATAATTATGGCCTTGACATACGTAAATACAAGCAGCCCAACACTTACACTTTCACATGTACTATTGCGGACAAAAGTTTCTTTCTACCCCGGGTAGTGAGGCCACACGACTGCTGCTACCTTTCTGGACGGCAGGTTACTGCTGGCTAAACTACCACCCCACCACCTAAACAATAGCCAAGGCAGTTGAGCATCTTTCTGTTTACAAGGACTGACCCGGCATAGAAATGGAGTGAACTGCACCCCCAGTTTCTCTCTCTCTCTCATATATATATATTGTTACGGAACAGAGAAAGATAATGTACACTTTAAGTGAGAATACGAAGAGTCACTACTGTCCCGTAAAGTTCCAGGTTCAAAACAAAAGAGTTAGGTAAAATTACAAGTTAAAGTTTAATGCTCAAACTAACAACAAAACATTCAGGACTCATAAGGATAATGTAATGGCAAATAAACAGGTTAAATATATGGTTAACTGCAATAGCCTCTATTAACACGAAATTAGCAAGAGTAAATTTATCTAAGTCAGCCCTGATAAAATGAGATACCAGATAATACTCAGTGAATGCCAGATAAATAATTACAGATACAAACTATTATCAAAAATGACTGACATAAAGAACCCTACATGAATTACAAAAACTTCACTAGGCCTACAAATTAAACTTATGCTATACAGTACAAGAAAAAATGCAACAACAGTTATACTCAAATTACACACAGCTGCTAGATGTTTGGAGATTTCTTGAGCACTCACAATAATAATATCTGTACAGGGGGGGACAGAGATGTGAACAAAATGAGGAGCAGATCTAAGTGGCAATGATGCAGAGACTGAGCTCATTATATAGGGGCCAGCAGAGCCTGATACAACTTGTAAGAAGGACGCGCAAATGAAGCCACGGGGACAAAGAGATGAAAATCCCGCAAAGTATAACAGAGAGAACGACTTACTCTACTATAACGGTAGAAGGGGGGGACTGAGGCAGAACACGCTCGTGATCAAACATGCAGCAACTGTGCGTTAAAATTACACAAAGGATGATGAAATCATAGGCTATGTAACACCTCCCCACAAAGAAAAAGAAATTTACAAAGGAAATTTCTTATTACTCTAAAACAATCTGTCTAAAGTCTAGATAAGCAATCTGCAATAACATTTTCTTTCCCCTTGACATGTTGTATGACTAATGAATACTCCTGAAGAAGTAGACTCCATCTTGTCAATCTCTGATTTTTATCTTTAAACTTACTAAGGAATTTCAGTGGGTTATGATCGGTATAAATGACTATGAGGTCAAAACCAGAACACAAATAAAATGAAAAATGCTGTAAACCCAAAATCAAGGCCAAAAGCTCTTTCTCAATAGTTGAGTAGTTCTTTTGAGGTGGAGTGAACTTCTTACTGTAATAAGATACAGGATGTTCAATACCCTGATCATCCTCTTGCAGCAAAACAGCACCAGCTCCTGTATCACTTGCATCAACAGCCATCTTAAAAGGCTTAGCAAAATTTGGAGTAGCGAGCACTGGCTGACTTAATAGAATAGCTTTAAGTTTGTTGAAAGAGGATTCACAGTTATCGGTCCAGACAAATCCAACTCCCTTTTTCAGTAGGTCTGTAAGTGGTGATACAAGAATAGAAAAGTTAAGAACAAATCTCCTGTAATAACCTACCATTCCCAAAAATCTTTGTAGCTCTTTCCTACTTTTAGGTCTGGGAAGATCACTTATAACCTGAACCTTAGCTCCTGGTGGTGCAACATGTCCATCACCAATTACATACCCAAGGTACTGAACTTTAGCTTGACCAAACTCACACTTTGATAAATTAGCTACAAGATTAGCATGAACTAAACGGTCAAGAAATTTACTGACATGGCATAGGTGATCTTTCCAGTTGTCACTGAAGATTAATACATCATCAATATAAACAACACACCCTGCCAAACCCTCTGTTACAACATTCATGAGCTTCTGAAATGTGGCTGGTGCATTCTTCATACCATACGGCATTACAGAACATGCAAAAGCCTTTCCTAGTGTTACAAAACATGAGATCTCCCTAGCACGTTCAGTCATAGGTACTTGCCAGTATCCCTTTAACAAATCAAACTTACTTATGTACCTAGCCTTTCCGATCTTGTCTATGCAATCTTCCACACGAGGGAGAGGGTAAGTGTCTGTTTTGGTTATCTGATTAACACGTCTGTAGTCGATGCAAAGCCTCTGTGACCCACCTGGCTTAGGGACTAGAGTGACAGGAGAACTCCACTCGCTCTGACAGGGCTCAATCATCTTGTGGTCCAACAGGTAGCCAAGCTCCTTCTGGATGAGAGGAACTTTCACTGGGTTCACACGGTAAGGAGGCAATTTAATTGGCTTTGCGTCTCCAACATCGACATCATGCATCAACACAGTGGTTCTTCCTGGAGTGGCACGGAACACTTGCGGGTACTCCTGCAGTAATGCCGAAAACTCCTGCCTTTCCTTGGGTGGTAGATGAGAAAGCTTAGTCTGGAGATCATTCATGATATCAGGATTCTTCCCCAAACTATCACTCAGGCTCATACTGCATGGGAGAGCTTCACTTGCAGACTCGGGTGGAACAGCTACAGTGCAGACTGGATTATTTTCGTCCCGCCTGTGATATAACTTTAGCATGTTGATGTGACATAGTTGCTTGCTCTTTCTACGATCTGGTGTGGCGATGACATAGCTGACATCACTGAGTTTCTTCTCCACGAAATAAGGGCCACTAAACTTGGCTTGAAGAGGTTGCCCATGAACTGGTAGCAGAATCAAAACCTGATCTCCTGGCTGAAAGTGGCGTAATCTGGACTTCTTATCATACCAAGTCTTCATCTTCTCCTGAGCAGCTCCTAAATTCTCTCTCGCCAGCTGTAAAGCAGTGGACAGCCGTTCTTTGAAATTCATCACATACTCCAGCAGGTTGACGTCATCTTCCTCCGACAGCCAGCATTCCTTGAGTAGCTTAAGGGGTCCTCTTACTTCATGGCCAAACAGTAGTTCAAAAGGTGAGAAGCCCAGTGATTCATTTGGAGATTCTCTTGCAGCAAACACAACGAATGGAAGACCTTTATCCCAGTCTTTCTGATGTTCCAAACAGTATTTCTTGAGCATCGATTTGAGTGTTTGATGATATCTCTCCAACGCTCCTTGGGTCTGGGGATGGTAAGCTGAAGACGTGATCTGGGTGATGCCCAACTCTTTCAGAGACTGTTTGAAAACGTTTGACATGAAATTACTTCCCCGGTCTGACTGTACCTCCTTGGGCAGACCAAACTTTGTGAAGAACCCTAGCATTTCCTTAACCACGTTCTTTGCTGAGATATTTCTAAGTGGAATGGCTTCAGGATAACGAGTAGCCATATCAATCATGGTCAACACATAAGAAAATCCTGAAGAAGTCTTAGGAAGAGGGCCCACAATATCCACCAACACACGGGTGAAAGGCGCCTCAAAAGGAGGAATGGGAACTAGAGGTGCAACCTTTTCGGTCTGATTACACTTCCCCACAACTTGACAGGTGTGACAAGACTTACAATACCAGGAAACATCCCTGAAGATACCTGGCCAGTAGAAGTGTTTCAAAATGCGTGCCACAGTCTTCCTCACTCCAAGGTGTCCTGCCAAACTGGAATCATGAGCCACTCGAATGATATCCTGCCTACAAACACGAGGGATGACAACTTGATGTACAACCTCCCATTCACAGTCGGCTGATGCTGTTGGGGGTCTCCACTTCCTCATAAGTACTCCTGACTTTACATAATAACAAGTAGAAGCACCGGCTGACTCTTCTTCACTGTAAGCAGAGTTAGCTAGACCTTTCAACTCAGGGTCAGCAACCTGCAACTCAACCAACTCTTGACGAGACAAATTATCAACACTACAGGGTACTGCCTCATCTGGTGAGTGGTCCAAATTAGCAAGAAAAGTGTCAGCTAGGATAACATCATCATCATCATTATCCTCCAAATCACCAGTAACTTTAGACTTAGCCCTAGTGACAGCACATGCAGGGAACACATCAGGGACATCACAATCCTGGGACGCAGCCACTGGCTCACCAGACAACTGAGGAGCTGGACACACTTGACTTCCACCAATATCATTTCCAAGTAAGAAAGTTACACCTGACATTGGGAGTGTCTCAACCAACCCAACCATAACGGAACCATTAACAAAATCAGACTCTAAATTCACTCTGCACAGAGGGACAGAGAAGTAATTATTCCCTACACCTTGTAAGATTACAGTTTCATCAGAGGAATTAACATTAGAGCCTAGAACACTGGTCAGCATAAGGGATTGGCAAGCACCTGTATCACGATATATTTGAACTGATTTCCTGTCATTACTGTCCAGAGGACTGACAAAACCATCAGACAGGAAATTAGCACATGAACTCTTGAGAGTGTCACCCACGTTACTGCTCGAAAGAGGAGCTCCATCATGAGAATTTAAGTTACCCCTCAAAGCAGGTTCAGTTAACTCAGTTAAAGAATTCTGGGAACTCTCAAGAGTGGACACTAGACCAATTGACTGAATATTTAAAGACTCCTTTTTGTTCACATCACGCTGTCTCCTGAAACATCTCTCCGTAGTATGACCAAGCTTACTACAATAAGTACATTTACTTTTCTGAAATCTAGAGGTGAAGCTGGTATTTACTTCCTGAGAAACATCATCTTTATTCTCTTTCCTGTTACCTGTACTCTGAGTAGAGGCAACGTACTTACTCTCAGCTTTCCCTTTTTCTCTAGAATATCTCTTGTGAGTGAGAACATACTCATCAGCTAAAACTGCAGCATCAGACAAATTATCTATTCTTTTCTCATCAAGATATAGGCTTACATCTTTATAAATACACCTTTTGAAGTCCTCCAGCAAAATCATCTGCTTAAATTTACCAAAATCAGAATCCACATTCTTAGAATTTAACCACTGCTCTAACAGATCTTCTTTGATTTTTGCATACTCAACATGGGATTGCTTATCTTGCTTGTAAGTTGTCCTAAATTTTACTCTATAAGCTTCAGGAACAAGCTCATAGGCCTTAAGAATCAAGCTCTTAACTACATCATAATTATCAGACTGATCCTGAGGCAAAGATGCATAAGTTACTTGAGCTTTACCGGTGAGAACAGTTTGAAGGAATACTGGCCAATACTCCTTAGGCCAATTAAAACCTGTAGCTACCCTCTCAAACAACTGAAAATACTTTGTTAAATCAGATTCATTAAAAGGAGGGACAAGTTTAACATTTTTAGCCACATCAAAATCATCAGAGCAAGATGATCCAGTTCCACCTTGTTTCATGCGATACTCATGGTCTGCCTGAATCCTGGCAAGTTCAATTTGTGCCTGAGCCTGTACCTGTGCCTCTTCAATACGAGCATTTGCCTCATTAACACGAGCCTCCTGCAGGGCTAGCTGTAACTTAGCTAATTCAATCTGTGTTTGCTCATTTGGAGGAGTTACATTAAACAAGCTTTCATTAATCATGGCAACAATCTGATCTTTAGACTGATGAGAGCGAACAACAAATCCCAATTGTTGAGCAACAATCTTAAGTTCATTCTTTGTTCTGTTTTCTATATCACACACTGTTTGCACATTTGACAAAAAATCTTTGGCTTCATCAAGTGTAGTAATAGTAGACATAATGAATAAGTAACAGTCACAAAATATCAAGCAATATCCTTATGATAATATCCTGAATATCCTGATATGAGGTCGCCAAATTTATGTTACGGAACAGAGAAAGATAATGTACACTTTAAGTGAGAATACGAAGAGTCACTACTGTCCCGTAAAGTTCCAGGTTCAAAACAAAAGAGTTAGGTAAAATTACAAGTTAAAGTTTAATGCTCAAACTAACAACAAAACATTCAGGACTCATAAGGATAATGTAATGGCAAATAAACAGGTTAAATATATGGTTAACTGCAATAGCCTCTATTAACACGAAATTAGCAAGAGTAAATTTATCTAAGTCAGCCCTGATAAAATGAGATACCAGATAATACTCAGTGAATGCCAGATAAATAATTACAGATACAAACTATTATCAAAAATGACTGACATAAAGAACCCTACATGAATTACAAAAACTTCACTAGGCCTACAAATTAAACTTATGCTATACAGTACAAGAAAAAATGCAACAACAGTTATACTCAAATTACACACAGCTGCTAGATGTTTGGAGATTTCTTGAGCACTCACAATAATAATATCTGTACAGGGGGGGACAGAGATGTGAACAAAATGAGGAGCAGATCTAAGTGGCAATGATGCAGAGACTGAGCTCATTATATAGGGGCCAGCAGAGCCTGATACAACTTGTAAGAAGGACGCGCAAATGAAGCCACGGGGACAAAGAGATGAAAATCCCGCAAAGTATAACAGAGAGAACGACTTACTCTACTATAACGGTAGAAGGGGGGGACTGAGGCAGAACACGCTCGTGATCAAACATGCAGCAACTGTGCGTTAAAATTACACAAAGGATGATGAAATCATAGGCTATGTAACAATATACATACTCGTAAGCAAAAAATGGGAAAGGACAAAGGTGTTACAGTGTTGATCGGAATATCATGGTGGTCAACTACCACTATATTATGATGGATATGGCACCATAAATAATTATTTAATTTTGGTGCCATAATGATCATGGTCAGTAGTGCAAGGATTAGTTTTTCTCCTAATCCATGAATATCCCTGAAAAAGGCATCTGATGACTCATAAATCTCATAACATCAGTGTTTGTGGCTACCCTAAACATTGATCCAAGTACTCGTGTCCACTGCAGTGTTCTACCTTCAAAAGGCAACGAGCTGCTCTCCACAATCCACATACTACACATTCAGGCATGCATAGAGTGTAACGAGCATCTAGACATCAACACTGTCATAGAATCATGGAGGATGGAGTTGGAAGGGAGCATTTACATAAAATTTCAAACCATCATCAACCTGATCAACGTGACTTTTAATAAGACAATGAGCTGTTAGGTTATTACGGGTGGGTTAGGAAAGGTAGAGTTAGGGGAGCTATTGAATCACAATGTCATTAATAACGATGATAAACCCACAATCTTTCGTCTGCCATTATGGGATTCATTATCAATAGGGGTAGGAGATATCTGATAATGAAAAGTCCAATGTCTACGATGAGAAGTCTATCTTATATCTTGTTATGAACGTATACTAACTGGGTTGTTAGTATATCAAAGTTTAATACATGTGGAATTAACTGTTGTTGCTTATCATATGTATCAGAATATGGATTTTGCAATATTACATTTTTATGGTTATCTATTTATCATCAATATATTGTTAATATATGAAGGAAGGAAAGGTGAAGTGTTGTTCGGGTTAATGGTTTTGGTAAATCCAACATACAGGTTAAGAGTTTGGATGTTCTTCATATGTTGTGGCACAATACTGTATTCCTTGTAAGCACACCTTATAAATCATAAACAATGAGTAAAAAAATTTAAAGACGTATATTATGCTAGTTAGATAATAAACGCATTCAAAAGTAACGCTACCATAACTATATTTCCCTGTGAGTACTGGTCTTCCACGTAAATGCATGAAAGTTTTACATAAAATAGATAATCCTATATTGAGCAATTACTCCAAACTACAGTAGGCTACTAAACACTTTAACGGGCAGTTTGTGAGCTTCCGCAAGCCTGCCCCAGATGGGGTCACTGGTATATAGGAGGTGATGATTTGGTTTCACTCCACCTATTCCCTCACTCCAGTGACTACAGCCATGGGTGATAACAACACAGACCACCATGATGCATACACTCGGCGAGCTCAGATAGTCGGCATGCATAAGGCTGGGTTCAACGTCAGCGAGATATCGAGGGAGATGGGGGTTTCAAAACCTACAGTTCGTCTATGGCTGCGCCGACACCAAGAGTCGGGAAGTATGAGAGATCGTCCTAGAACTGGAAGGCCAAGAGTAACTACCGCAGATGATGATGCTAGGATTGTGGCAGATATTAACAACCATCGCCATAGGTTCACCAACTGTGTGGCAACGAGAGAGCGCCTACACCTTCAAGTCTCTTCAAGGACTATCAGACGACGACTTCATGCAAGTGGCATCCATCACAGGGTTCCTTCTGTCAAAGAAAAATTGAATACGGGACACAAGTTGGGAAGGCTACGGTTTACCAAACAGTACGGAAATGAAGACGAAAACTTCTGGTCCCGTGTTATATTTAGTGATGAAAAAACGTTTCATTCAACCAACCACGGAAAGCTTCACTGTTGGAGGCCAAACAACACCCGCTAGCTCCCGAGAATGTGTATGAATTGGCCAGAAGTGGTTACGTAACCTTGAACATGTAGGGGTGGATGAATATGAACAGCTTGGGCGAATTAACAGAAATAGATAGAAGATTCACCGCAGAACAATACTTAGAAATTTTAGATGAGGTTTTGTTGCCAACCGTCAGAGCCTATACACATCCATACCCAGAGCGGATCATATTCGTACAGGTAGAGTAATAATATATTCTTAACAACTTTGAAACGCTTTTCACACACACACACACACACACACACACACACACACACACACACACACACACCAAAACTCTTACCCCTCTCTTATATCAAGGTGCTTTCACACTGGCAATGAGATGATGTGAGTGGGCGAGCAAGGTGTGAACTTGGGTCTAGGCAGCACTCACAGCTGGGAGCTGCTACTTCCCTGTCCCACCCACCCCAACTTCACTTGCTATCCGTGCATAAGCTCCTTAACTTCCCCCATTCCCTCACCATGCACTCGTTTTCGCATTAGTGTAAACATGGAACTACAACTGAAGAATGAACATGAACAGCATGGGTGTATACATTATACCGACAATTAATGGAGCACATCCAAACTTGTTTGTTCACATTTTGGTGGCTGTCCACACATAGCGAACGAATGCTCGTTCGCCCATGCTATTCATGTTCGTCCTCTAGGTGTGGTTCCGCCTTGACAATTCCCTTCACCTTGAGCACAAACAAATCCCAATGTTTTAACGCTTAATGTTCTCAGGATCGCTCTCCCACCCACACCGCGAGGATCGTGAGAAATTGGTTCGACGAACAACGTCACCAGATTGAGCTGTTGGAGTGGCCAAGCAAGGGATGTGACCTCAACCCGATAGAGTCGGTTTGGGCCTTCCCGGTTAACACATGGGAGCCAGAAGAAGAAAGAACCAAGCAGCAGCTCCTCCAGCACACACAGAGGGAATGGGACATACTCAGAGGCAAACCGCACATCTTGGAAAACCTAGTAAAGTCAATGCCCGGTCGTCTACAGGAGGTTATTGAAAAGAGAGGAGGATGGACTCAGTATTAGGCTAGTGTTCTATGTTACATTATATTTTCAGTTATCTTTACTGTTATCATTACAGTATAAACTCTATAGTTTTGTTAATCATACTACGTCTGTATCTCCACTGTGTTACTTCTCGATAATGATATTTCGTTAATATTTTGATTATTAGTACGGTACTTCATTAGTACTGTATATTTTAAAATTTGCATTGTATTGTGTTATAAAACTTGTAATTGTTATCGCCGTTCCTAACTCCCTTACTACCTGCCAGCCTCTCTCTCTCTCTCTTTCTCTCTCTCTCTCTCTTCTTGCTGGCATCCTTCATACCTCCCTTCCTCCACCATATAGTCCCGCCCATCCCCCTCTGTCCTCGCTCCTTCCTAATGTTTCCGTTCTGTAAATGATTTTATGACTAGAAGAATAAATAGCAAAACGTCGTTATTAAAGACTCCACACTGTTTTCTTTCACATTCCATTCCCTTATTTAATCTGAACAACATTGGTTTTATTAGCAGATGGAGCGTGTAGCGCTGGCCTACATTATATACGGCAGAACTATAGCATACATATTTTACATGCCATCTGTAATAATTAATCAAGGAAACCTTTATTCTGCATCGACAAGGAATATGATAGTTGAAATAATATAAAAATGAACCATATGTCGTTTATGCTGGTATGTTTTTTTTTTTTTTAATAATTCCAAAGAAGTCATATTATAATGGCGTAAAAAAAAGTCATATAATGGATTTCTTTCCTTGTGCAGTAATCACTTGCTTTAAATCCTTTATACCTATCAATTAAAGCATCTGTTTTATGAACTACATATATGAGAGAGAGAGATAGATAGATAGATAGAGAGAGAGAGAGAGAAAGAGAGAGAGAGAAACTGGGGGTGCAGTTCACTTCATTCCTATGCCGGGTTAGTCCTTGTAAACAGCAAGATTCTCAGCTGCCCTGTTACTAGTTTAGATGGTGGGGTGGGAGTAGAGCAAGCAGCAACCTGCCGTCCAGAAAGGGGGCAGCAGAAGTGAGGTCTCACCACCCGGAGTAGAAAGAAACTTTTGTCCGCAATAGTACCACCCTTATTACACACACACTCCTTCGCTATTCGTACTTCGACAATATGGAAAGGGATAATTCTGGTTATCACTCTCCCTCCGAAAAGATCTGACCCGGCAGCAGGTCTCATTATAAGCAGTTACGTTTACAGTTTTCTTCTGACTGGCGAGAAGTAATTGGTAGGTGCCCCAGGGACCACTGCTTGGATCACTACTTTTCACTTATTATATTACTGACCTCAACAATGGATTCGTTTTTAAGGTACCTAAATTTGCTCATGAAACGAAAATAGCAGGAAATGCATCTATTAAGGGAGTTATGTAACCCAAAGGAAATCAGATAATATACTGGGTCTTTAACATGGTATATAAAATTTAACATTTAATTGTAAAGTTATGCACGTTCGTGATCTATCATTCAATCCATTATTGCCCAATCAGGCGCTCGGAGTCCCATGGCTGGGCTGCTTAGTCTAGGCTTTTAGTTGTTCTCCCCTGAGTGGCATTATGGGAGCAATACACCTCAAGCAACCCTTTGATGTAAACTCTTATGGGCCACATCCGGCTGAAGCGTCGTAATGCAAAAGACCAACAGACATTCATTTGGCGTTATGCTTACTACCCAGCGTAATGAATGGTGTCCTGGGCTACAAACCATTTAGCTGGTCATTCAGGGTAGATTTATTAGAATTTACCATTACAACAAGTGAGTGGATGGTGGGCGCCACCTACCACATTAGTGATGACATTAAACCCACTAGTCCGATCAAGCATTCTTAGTTTCGTTTTTGCTATATTCAAACGATTCTATTCGGCTTAGTGGAGACTTTTCGATCTGGAAGTGCTAAATATAACCTTCATTAACCTCTTCAGTACAAGACTCCCTTGGGTACAAAAAGGAAAAAGGAAAAGAGAGGAAAAAAAGAAAAAAAGGTCACGGGAATAAAAGGGTTAAATAAAAGTAATGAATGTCTGACAAGCCAATGACGGAAGTAAAATATGAATGGGATTTAAGATTTGATACTAGTAATGATCTGTACAGTTCAAAATAGTTTATAGCAATGAGAAATAATTTTAAGGCCTTGACTGCAAGAATCTTCGATCACATAACTTTATATTTCAACATTTAGACCACATATCGCGTTCAGTACTGGGTCTCGAATTATAAAATAAATAAATAAATAGATCATGAAATAAAAGGATGCCGTAGCGAGAAGGGGTCCACAGGGTACAGAGAAGAGCTACGTAACCTGGTACATCAAAGCGACAACCGCACTATGAAAATCGACTTAAGACATTAAATGTTGCCCTTGGCACAAAGAAAACTTAAATTATATCTAAGAGAAGTATTGATAATCCTAAATATATTCGACAACGTTACCCACGAAACCTGTTCTTTATAAACTACAGAACGACACTGCTGCTAGAATCAGGGCGAAACTTCATAGTAAGCAGAACCATTTCGTACAAACTTATTAACCTTTTTGCGCAGTGGAATACCAGAATAAGCTAGCTGAGTCTTTTTTTTTTAATTACATGAGATAATCATTTTCAGACTATAGGACTCGGTTAATCAAGTGCCAGCTAATATCATGTTGAAAAGAACGAATACATAAATTGTTATTAGGAATGACAAATTAATTACAGTTCTGTTTTGTGACTTCGCCTTTTGTCTTTCAAATAAAAATGGCAGTGCATGACTGTCATTTAAACCACTGCAGCTGAAAATAAGTTGATAATAAAACAGTAGTGATGAGAGAGTGATATAATGTGTTATCATGTCGCCGATTATAATGTGTAACATGGACGTTAATGTACAGGTTCCAGTCTCTGTGGAGGAATGATTTTTCCCACTAATGTCATACAGGTGAGTAACTGCACTAATCACAGTCTACTGTCTACCCATGTAATAAAGCGTAATCTCACATAACATGTTCACAAAAAAGAATTCCATAAAATATAATATATCCTCTTTAATACATGCAGTTTGGACAACAAAATAACTCTGAAATATGAATCCCTGGTACGGGAAGAGAGATTTAAAGATATTTTACTATCAGACATTTTTACATTTTACCAGATCAGTCACAAATCTACACAGGATCACATTTCTTTTTAAGTGACTGAAACCAAATACGATGCTGATGGAAAAACACAAATGCAAAATTATGCAACTGTTCTAACAGAAGTCCTTGCTGCCGAAAAAATGGCATGAGTTTTTTTTTTCGCAGTCTCAACAAGGATTTCGTTACCATCCCCCTAACCTTAGTACATACTTAACCCTAATATGGATTTAACCCGGATGTACAGGTGGTTAACACTTTAATAAAACTGATGAAAACCGTAAAGACGCATTAAACAAGTATAAAAATGGAGAGAGAGAGAGAAAGAGAGAGAGAGAGAGAGAGGAAGGCGTGACGGGGAAAAAATGACTATGCACAGAATGGCAATAATTTGCACCTTGCCAATACCTTCCCACACCTGGTGCTGAAGAAAACGAAGGAGGACGAGAAGGAGGAAGTTGAAAAGGATAAGAAAATAAATGAGAAAAAGGAAGATCAAAGCCGAATGAAGAAGAAAAGAGAGGAGGAGGAAAAGTAGGAAGAGGATAATTTACACCTGACTCTCAATGTTTTCCACACCTGTTGCGAGAGAGAGAGAGAGAGAGAGAGAGAGAGAGAGAGAGAGAGAGAGAGAGACAGAGAGAGAGACAGAGACAGACAGACAGACAGATTCAGGGTGGGCACAATAAAAATACCACAAAGCCCCTCTATCACCACCCATCTCTACACCCTCCCGCCAATCCATGCCGCTCTCCCTCAAATACTCCTCCACATTATCTTGCTCGTTCGTTTTCTTCCTCTCCTCATACAATCATTTTCTTTACCATACTCCTCCTAATTCTGTCTTTTCCAATTCTTGACCTTCTTCTCCTGATTGTCTCCTTCTCAGTAATCCTTCAGATTCTTCTTCTTCGTTTTTTGGTCTTCCTCTCTCTTTCTTCCCAGTATTCCTTCACCTTGTCTTTCTTTTCTGTTATTGTTTTTATATTTTTCTTGTCCTTCTCGCCAATGCTCCTAAACACTATCTTTCCTCCTTAGTCTTAGTCTTCCTCTCCCCATTCTCCCATCAACCTCACTTTCACGCACTGTCTTTCTTAAACTGTCACAACTCTCTCCCCTGATGAACGGAGAGACACTATTTATCTCAGTGACTTGAATACAGTTTGTAGTAACTTTAACAGGACCACGACGAAAACAAGGACCTTCACCTTGCAAGGTTCCAGGTCCCCCGCCCATCCTCCTTCCCCTCCCCAACGCATCATAGTTTGTGGATACTAGATGTTATTATCCAGGCCACCTTTGGGCATGTAGCTTCACACACACACACACACACACACACACACACACACACACACACACACACACACACACACACACACACACACACAAACTAGTATTGATTTTTCATAGAATGCACTCAGAGAGTGCATAGCTCAACCAATCCCATTGTAGGATCCGGATCTGGATCCGTTCCCAATTTTAATAAATTCTTTCTTGGTCCGTGGCCCACCCATCCACAAAGTTTTATTGAAATTCATTGAGAACTTTTGGAGATATCGTGTGAACAAACAAACAAAAAATTCCTGGATCCGGACGATGATCCGGATAACCATCAAAATCTAATGGATTATTCCTTGCACCATACCCTACCCCTCTAAAAAAATTCAGCAAATCCGTCCATAACTTTTTGAGTAATCAGACAAAAAGAGAAACAAACAGATCAACGCCGGCAAAAACATAACCTCCTTGGAGGAGGTAACTGAAATTGATTTTTCAATTTTGCTGATTATTCCCCAACGCCCTACACACACAAACACAAAACTAGTATCACACACACACACACACACACACACACACACACACACACACCACCACCACCACCACCAAACCACCACCACCACCACCACCTAGCTGCCAGATCAGCTTTGGCTGTCCTGCTTTACAGACTTACACCTAAGGTAAAGATGAAGTCAACTAACTTTTAAGATACTAGGTTTCCCTCTCACCCCTCACATTCTGATTCATAACAACTCCTGGGTTTGTTTCTCAGTAACTGGGCCACATTTGGCTGTGCAGTTTTACTCATGCAATAGGTCTAGCGTTAACGTAAAGCTTATTAATTTTCAAGGTCCAGCATCGTTCTTCTCTAGTACCTGGTTCATCACACCTTACGGCCACTATATCTCAATAACCAGGTCACTTTTAGCTGTGTAACTTTACCCACACAAGAAGACAATGGTGTCCAGCCTATTGATATTTAATGTTCTAGGCCATCCTTCCCCTCTAGCACACCTATAGTAACATATACTGTACATGAAGAGTGATTTTTAAAAACATGATTTTATTGAATATTAACAACTTGCATCAGTACTCTCCAAAACATTCCCTACTTCACATTCATACTTACTAGAACGTTCCTGCCACTACAGGGAACATTGCTGAAAATCTCCCTTGTTAAACTGCATAAAAATAAGGCTTTGTTTCATTGTCCTTAACCGCGTCTAACCGAGTCCCTTAAATCGTGTTATTCTATTTTAGGGAAGTCAGAAATCGCAAGGAGCCAAGCGGGGCAAACAAGGCCGATGAATACAAGAGTGTTTTCTCTGCCGCTGACGGCCCGCCACATCTTGCTTTCTCGTCCAGCATCTCATTTCTTTCCCGGAACCTTTGAAGCCACTTGAAAACACTCTTCTTGTTCAGCGCTTTATGTGGTGAAAGTGGCTCATGTGTTTCGTTAATTCCCATCGCCATATTATTACTAACACCACAAGACTGTTTTATTTATCTTTGAATTTTCGAACTGGTGGAGTTAAATTAATCCCCGCACTACAGGATATCTTTCACAAATTCAGAAAAATCGTTTAGCGGCAGCAAGTACAAATTAAATACTGTATGTCGTCGAACTAAAGGCGTTCAGTATTATCTTTTCTGAACGCTGCTCACATTGGAACATTCGTACACATAAGCTAGACGCAGCAAACACGTCCTAAGACAACGTTGGCTCACTGCAGGGTCCTATTTAACACCTTCCTTGCGGCACAGTGTTTTTATGTTTTACTCATGCCACTGCCAGATATTTTACTCACCAAAGGAGGATGCACTAACTGCTGACAGAAAAGGGTGCACTTAACCCTTCCAGTAAAAAGAAAAAAAAAATCCTGTAATAATTAAATTCGCCTGGAGACAGCAAAAACACTTTCAAATGCAGTTTACTGTACTGAATGGGAAGAGAAGGCTGAGGATGAGGATGAGGAGGAGAAAGAAGAGAAAGAGGGAGAGAGGCACGAACATGAACAGAGAAGGATGAAAAGGAGGAAAACATGGTGATGACCCCACCTCTCCCGAAACTTCTGAAAGACACAATTAAAACTTGAAATTATGAAGAAAATTACTAATGAACACTCTCCTTAAAGAATTTCACATGGTACAAACTCCCCTATGCAGGTTTATATGGCCTGACATAGAGTACTGTAAGCATGGATATTCCCCTGCACCCCTCCTTCGCCCCGTCCGTCGCGTGGGCAATCCTGAGGCAATATCCTGACTCGCACATAAAACTATTATAGCTACGATCCTCCTCTGTAATGGTGCGTGTGGAGGGCTGCCGGCCACCAGTAGGAAGGATATCATGATCCCCACCTAGCGGCTTGATTCATTTTCAGTTGTATGTTAGCGGTGGCATTAATCAAACATTTCATCATACGTCTAGTATATACATATGTATACACACACACACACATATACATTTATATATATATATATATATATATATATATATATATATATATATATATAGATATAGCTATAGATATAGATGTGTGTGTGTGTGTGTGTGTGTGTGTGTGTGTGTGTGTGTGTGTGTGTGTGTGTGTGTGTGTGTGTGTGTGTGTGTGTGTGCGTGCGTGCGTGCGTGCGTGTGTGTGTGTGTGTGTGTGTGTGTGTGTGTGTGTGTGTGTGTGTGTGTGTGTGTGTGTGTGTGTGTGTGTCTGTGTGTGTGTGTGTGTGTGTGTGTGTGTGTGTGTGTGTGTGTGTGTCTGTGTCTGTGTGTGTGTGTGTCTGTGTGTGTGTGTGTGTGTGTGTGTGTGTGTGTGTGTGTGTGTGTGTGACAGAGAGAGAGAGAGAGAGAGAGAGAGAGAGAGAGATGTACCAGGAAACGGATAAGAAGAAAACAGATGCAAGAATAAGAAAACCGAGAAAGAAATTAGGAAGAAAAGAAAGCACATAGAGGAGGAGGAGGAGGAGGAGGAGGAGCAGGAGCAGGAGCAGGAGCAGGAGCAGGAGCAGGAGCAGGAGAATGAGGAGGAGGAGAATGAGGAGGAGGAGAAGGAAGAGGTATTATCGGAAAAAAGATCCAGTAAATCCTTCAGTCTGTATGCATAGAAAGCACACGACAGGAGGAAGAAGAGGAGGAAGAAGAAGAGGAGGAAGAAGAAGAGGAGGCAAGGGAAGAGAACGAGAAAGAGGAGAGGGAAAGAGAAGAGGAGGAAGAAGAAGAGGAGGTAGGGGAAGTGAAGGAATAAGAGGAGAGCGAAAGAGAAGTGGAGAAAGAAGAAGAGGGGGCTTGGGAAGAGAAGGAGGAAGAGGACAGAGAAAGAGAAGAGGAAGAAGAAGAAAGGGTGCAGAAGATAAGGAAGAAAAGCAGAATTATATTAAGCAGAAGGGAGAGCAGACAGAAAAAATGTGAAGGAAAAAGAGAAAGCGAAGAAAAAAAGAGAGAAGAAAGAAAAGATGGCAAAAGAGATGAAAGAAAAAGACAAAGATGCAGAGGAGATGAAGAGGCAAAAGCAGAAGAGGAAATAGAAGAAAAGGAAACGAAGAAGTAAGGGAAGGAGGAGGAGGAGGACAAGGAGGAGGAGGAGGAAGTAATATGAGGGAGGCCAAGGGGTAAGTCATGCAGTTTGTATGCACACATGGAGCTGGAGAGAGGAGGAGGAGGAGGAGGAGGACGAGGAGGAGGAGGAGGAGGAGGAGGAGAGGAGCAGGAAACAGGAGGAAAAGCAGTGGAAAAAGGAAAACAAGGAAACATGGGAGCGGATGCGAAAAGGAGGATGGAGAGATGACGGAAAAGAGAAGAGGAGGAAGAGAGGAGAGAGAATAAATGAAGAAGAGATATAAGTAGTGGAGGAAGAAGACAAGAGACACAGGAAGGGAAAAGAGTATTAAAAGAAGAGGGGGAAAGGGAAACAGAAAAGATGAAAATGAAGAAGACTCGGAGGATGAATCGTAAAAAGGAGAAAGTATATAAAAGGAGAATGAGAAGAAAAGGATGGAAAGAGATGAGGAAATAGGAAATCTCTTTGATGTCATACACACAGGAAGGAGAGGAGAGGAAGAAAGAGAGAGAAGAGAAGGAGAAAGATGAGATGAAGGGAAAGGGAAAAATTGAGAAAGAAAAACATGTAGAAAGTTTGAAAGAAGAAAGGAAGAGGAATAAGAAGACACAATGGTGATGAAGAAGTGACAGAAGCAAAAGCAGAAACAGAAGAGATTTATGAGCGGAGAAGGAAAAGAAGAAAAGAAAGGCGGAAGACAAGAATAGGAAAGAGATGAAAAAGTAGGAAATATGGTTAGAAACAAATGAAGAAGAGAGAAGGAGAGATAGGAGGAAGACGAAGAAGGCGGAATGGGAAAAGAGGAAAGAGATGAAGTAGTAGGTAAAATGACTAGAGACAAATGGTGAAGAGAAAGGAAGAGAGGAAGAAGAGGAAGAGGGAGAAGAGATGAAAAAAAAGAGGAAAGAGAAGAAGCAGGAAACAGGGTTTGAATGCAGGAGTCGGCAAGTCCCTCTGCTGGCGCGCACACAGGTCGTGATGCTGGCAGGTGGGGCTCTGCTATTAACTCTGCCATGTGTGTGTGTGTGTGTGTGTGTGTGTGTGTGTGTGTGTGTGTGTGTGTGTGTGTGTGTGTGTGTGTGTGTGTGTGTGTGTGTGTGTGTGTGTGTGTGTGTGTGTGTGTGTGTGTGTGTGTGTGTGTGTGTGTGTGTGTGTGTGTGTGTGTGTGTGTGTGTGTGTGTGTGTGTTTATATTTGTATTCATATGCATGTGTGTCTGGGCGTACAACTCTTCTCTGCCCTTCCCTGTCCATTCCTATCCCACCCAACCTATCCATGACCTGTCCTATTACTCTTCCCTGCCTTACACTACTCTGCCCTGCCCTACGTAGTCCTAATCTATCCTGTTGTACGTTTTCCTCTCCTGGTTTACTGTCTCTGTCCTATCCAGTCCTATCCTACCCTACCCTAGCCTACACTTCCCTATCCTGTCCAACCTTCTCAGTCTCTCCTACTTCTGCACACCCTTCCATCCCAAGATATCCTGCCATCCCTACGCTGACTTATCCATCTCTCCCCCACCCTATCTCACCTTTCCCTACCTGCCTCATCCGTCTCTATCATACCCTACCCCTCCCTTCCCTGCCCTGCCACATCTTTCCCAACTTCCCTATCCTGCTTCACTCTCCTCTTTCCTGCCTCACCCTTCCTTATAAGCTATCCTGACTCACCCTTCGCCATCCTGCCTCACCCTTCTCTGCCTGCATTCCCCTGCCTCATCCTTATCTACCTGCCTCACCCTTCCCAACAGTCCCTTCCTACCCCTGCCATACCCCTCTGCCTCACCCTGTCTTAACCACAATGGTCACCCGCTAAGGCCAAACATATCACGAAGATACAACGTAACACCTGGAGACGGAGCGTGAGTATGTGGCCTGATTAGGTTGGTATGGATGGTAGGCCGGTGGAATGGGGGTAGGTAGGGAATGTGGTTTTACGGTGACCATTGGGGGTTATGTGAGAGGATCGTGGAGGCAGTAGTGGTATTTAAAAGGTAATGATGATGGTGTTAGTGGTGGTGGTGGTGGTGGTGGTGGTGGTGGTGGTGGAAGGAGAGTATGATGTTATTATGGGTGAAATGATGTGGAAGGACTACAAAGCGGCAAAATAAGGGGAAGCTGAATATGTGACGAAAATATGTCTTGTGGGAGAATGATGATGATGATGATGATGACAGTAGCAATTTAAACAGTGATGATGATGATGATGTCAGTAGCAATTTAAATAATGATGATGATGACAGCAGCAATTTAAACAGTGATGGTGATGATAATGATGATGATGATGATGATGTCAGTAGCAATTTAAATAATGATGATGATGATGATGATGATGTCAGTAGCAATTTAAATAATGATGATGATGATGATGATGATGATGATGATGTCAGTAGCCATTTAAATAATGATGATGATGATGATGATGATGATGATGATGATGATGATGATGACAGCAATAGTCTAAACTATGACGATGACAAAGATAATTATGGTGAAGGATGCAGCAGTGATGGTGATGGTGGCAAAAAAAAAAAAAAAGAGCGATTATCAAGATACTGGAAAAGTAATAATCGAAATAAAGATAAGGGTTATGATGATGATGATAATGATGATGATGGTGATATAATTAGAGTCTGTACACCATAACCTGGTTCAGATTTTTGTCTTGCAGTATACTTCACGTACCTCATAAAACAATACTTGAGTTCTAAATTCTTTCCATAGCATTCTTCTGGTACTAGCATCATAATCTAGTGTGATCTATTCTTACAACTCAGCATTCAAGAAGTACAGGCGGCAAGTTTAAGCCAAGTTAAAGTGACAGGAGTGCTGTGAAAGTTATTCTCCTTCCTTCGTCCAGCTTTTCTCCTCTCAGCCTCCATCTCGCCTCTTCTCTCCTTCTCTTCGTTGCTCTTTGCCTCCTCCGCTCTCTTTTCCCACTCTCTCTCTCTCTCTCTCTCTCAGTATATATATATATATATATATATATATATATATATATATATATATATATATATATATATATATCGCCTTCCACGATATGTACAGGGTATTCGTATGCATATGTAAACTCTATTCTCTCTCATTCCCATTGCTTTCTTGCTTCATTTTATCCCCCCATTCATCTCCCTCTTTCTTCCTTCTCTTCCTCTCCCTTCTCATTCCCCTCTTCTCTCTATGGGTCTTCCCCCTCCTCTTCCCCCGTACTCCTATACCACCACCATTCCAACCCACTCTTTCCCACATCATCTTGCTCCCCTTCACCCCTCATCCCTTACCCACCCCCCTCGGTGAGTTTAGACAGCTATCATTTCACCTGTCACCAACCTTCAACTCTTCTCGTTATCATAACCCTAACCCCTTCCGTAAGATGATGTCATTTTTACTTTATTCTTGCTATCTTAACGATTTTCTAGGAGGGAGCAATCTTCCAGGCTTCTGACCTTTGTTTCCATCTTCCTTGCATTAAAAAGAAAAAAAAAAGGAAAAAAAAAAAACTGTGTCGAGATGATAGACGTTCTGATTCGGGTTCCATTTCAGAGTGACGGTGGAGATGGCCAGACAATAAGCTCCTTCCACGGTTGATCATTCTTGCTACGACACCAACCACCGAAACTTTCACTCCTCTGTCTCCGCTTTCACAGTCACCTCTGGCACTGACGTAGGCGAGTGCATGAAACTTGCCATTTGGGGTGGTGCTATTCGTTAAGACACATAAAATCGATTGTGGAGAACATTACTAACACCAAATAGTTTTGCGTGGAATCTGAGCTGGAGTCTAAACTACCTGACAGTGTAACAAGGTGGAACTCTCTCTTGAGGAGGAAGTGTCTATATTTCAATCTTGAGGAGGAAGTGTCTATATTTCAATCCTGAGGAGGAAGTGTCTATATTTCACTCTTGAGTTGGAAGTGTCTCTATTTCATTCCTGAGGTGGAAATATCTATATTTCACTCTTGAGGTGGAAGTATCTATATTTCACTCTCAAGGTGGAAGTATCTACATTTCAGTCTCAAAGTGGAAGTATTTATATTTCACTCTTGAGGTGGAAGTATCTAAATTTCTCTCCTACGAAGCACAGTAAATACATATAAATCCCCACTGCCACTCCAGGAACTCTCTCACTTCATACAGGCAAGAAAGGTAAACAATTCTTACTCATGCCAGGCGTTTTTACCCAACTGACAGAATCCCCACACGACTACAAGGTTGAGGGAAGGGGTGTAAGGGTGTGACGTTGACTGACACCCCAGAATCAACACCTATCCTGTGTATTTTCTATGCCTGTCACTCACACCATCACCTCCCTATCTTTTTCTTACTTATCTTTTCATTGCCATGTCTTTTTCTGCCCACCTTCTTTTCCTTATTTTATTCCTCATCGTGTCTGTTATTCTTTATATCGTCACTTCTTCCTTTTGTTCAACTCCCCTTCCCTCTTCCTTTCTTTCACTGTCTTCCTCATTCACTCATCCTGTTCCTCATTCACCCTGTCTCCTACCGTCTCATCCTCCCCCCACCTCCCTCTCTCTCTCTCTCTCTCTCTCTCTCTCTCTCTCTCTCTCTCTCTCTGTCTCTCTCTCTGTCTGTCTCTCTCTCTCTGTCTCTCTCTCTCTCTCTCTCTCTCTCTCTCTCTCTCTCTCTCTCTCTCTCTCTCTCACATCTATCTATCATTCTATCCATCTATCTACCTATCAGTCTTTCTGGTTATCTATTTATCTACCATCCCTCTCGTGACACCCCCATTTCAATGCATTAAATTAATTTCAGAAATCCATGTTAAAAATAACCACCTCATTTCCCAACAACCTTGGTAAAATTGCAGTATTAGTAGTATTATTAATATTAGCAGAAGCAGTAGTAGTAGTAATAGTAACAGAAGAAGTAGTAGGACTAGTAGTAGTAATAGTAGTTGTAGTAGTAGTAGTAGTAGTAACCTCAGGCTTATCTGAACGTGAACCCAGTGGACTCCAGGCCAAAGCTGTTCTGCTGTCCACCACCCTCCTGGCTGAGAGTAGGAAAGGAAGTGAGAGACGTTAGCATATCCAGCACCAAGGAAAGACCGCTGGCAATGATAAGGTTCAAGGGAGTTTACAGTGATACGTTATTTAACATTAGATTCTTGATACCGCCAGACGATTTTATTCAGTAAAGAAGAAATCTGTCGTAATAAAGCGGTTGGTTTTGTTCCAGAGTGGGGGTCTATTTCACACAGACTTACTTTCAGTGTAACATATACTCCATAACCCGAGCTCCTTTTAAACCTTTTGGTACCAAGGCCGTATTTTATTCAGCTGTGGACGCATTCAGAGAGTTAAAAAGCTCTTGTAACATTTCCTTGATGTATGAGGCGTCTCTGACCACTAACCCTTTCAGTCAGAGGATACAGTTTTTTCTTTTATCCTGGTCACCGGACGATTTCACTCAGCTTAGGGGAACATAATAAGAGAGAGAAGTTAGTAACTGTATATCTAACCCCTCCTGCTCGAAGTTCGTCATGGGCTGAAACAAATCGTCTGCAGATTGCTAGAGTGAAAACTATTAATGTCACTTTACAGACTGCAGCTTACGTCAACCCCTTCACTACGAGATGTTTCTTGTACGGAGAATAAATCGTCAGAAGGTAGAAGAAATAAAAGAATAAAAACACGTCGTCGCAGTAAAGCGGCTAATGGAGACTGTTTCTAACCCTTTCACTATGAAGATTTTCTCCTAAACTTTATAGTCAGCCGGATTTAGTATGAATAGGAATAACAATACGTCATTGTATTCTATAGGTTACATGATGATCAGCAATGGTCTACACTACGAGGATTATTATTATTCTGATCATCAAACTATTCCAAAAGCAAATGGCTATAATTTTATCGCGACAAACGTATGATGCAATATTGTAATTAGTTTTCCATCCCGTCCTGTCTCTGGGTAACCTCTCGTCCATCCATATCCTACAACTCCTACCCTGGCTTCCCTGTTTTGTTTTTCCCCGTCCTATGAACCCTGCCTGCCTATTCCTACCTTGCCTGTCCCACCCTACCGTACCATACCTTAACCATGCCTCGCCTGTCCTGCCCTGTTCCATCTTACCTTACCCTACTGCCCTGCCCTACCCTACTCTCACTACTAAAACTTACCTTACGCTCTCTGCCTCGTACAAAATAAACAATACCCTGCCCTGCCCTACCCTATCCTACCCTACCTTACCCTACCCTACCCAGTCCCGACATACCGTTCCAGTCCCACTCAGTCTTGCCCTATGTTACCCTGACTTACCTTGTCCTGTCATATCGTCCCCGTCCTAGTGTGTCTTGCCATACCCTATTCCACTCTATCCTACCCTGTCCTGCATTGTCCTACCTGTCTGTCCTGCTCTGTCTTGCCTTGCCATCCTTGTCCTGCCCTGCCCTGCCCTTCCTTGCCATACACCAACCTATAGTGTCTTACCTAACTCTGCCCTTCCCTCCCCTCCCCTCCCCTCCCCATCCCTACCCTGCCCCACCTTACCCTACCCTACCCATAACATAAACAAGGGCAGCGCCTCACGAGAAATCACAGGCTACGAGATTGAGCCAATAAAATAAAAAACAGTCAGTGGCCAAGTTCTCAAAAACCGGTTTGGCGCGAACTGCCTTCGCATTCATCAGTGTCAACACTCGTTAGGATCGCTTGTGTCCATCGCTGAAATCTCGATGGTGGCCGCTGGTAGTGAGTTGTCCGCCGTACACACACGTTGAGAATTCCGATGAAGTGATGAATAAGTCAAAAGGCCTTCGCGGAATAAGTGTGTGCGTTGCTGGTGCGTGTGGCAGGAACATAAACACAGCTAGTCGTATCGTTCACAATTCTCCCATTACTCTGTCTATTACTGTCTATTAAGAGTCACTGTCTGTCACTGGAGGATTAAACTTTAGGCCTCATCTAAGACAGTCATAGAGCCTCTCAGACATAGGTTTCAGAGCTGGTCATAGAGCCCCTCAGTAGTCATGGAGATTCTTTACATCACAGCTCACTGCCCTGATCAGCAGTACATTCAGTCTGTATATGAGAAGAATATAAGAGAATGTTCCATAACAGGTAGGCAAGTCATTAAATTACATGCTAAATTATTTCATGGTTGATTCAAGCTTTATCAAGCGTAGTCACGGCAGGGGTACGTCGATGAGAGGAGGGGTGCGTGGAAGTGGATATAATAATCTTATCGAGAATGCCATAAAAATTAAGAAAACTATAATAGATAAGGAGCAGATTGTCTGTAAATATAAAGTATGGATGAATTGAAGCAAGAGGTCTGAGACTGGGCGCTCAGTGAAAGGACTGTAGTTAAGAAGGAAAGCCTTGCATTACCAGTGAAAGGAGTGGAAATAGTAATTCATTACCGGGTGCATATTGTAATCAGTGCGTACACAAGAGGTGTAATGGTACCAGGGTTGATTGTAAGATGATGTTGACTTTTATTGTGCTGTTTGCATAGACAACTAAATAAAAAAAAAAAACAGAAATAACAGGCTGAACTGGACCTCTCTACACTAAGGCCTTAATCTGATTTTTCTGACATAAAATTACACGGTCTTTTAGGTCGAGATAATAATCGGAAGAAGAATAACCAATCTCACTGGGCCACATTCAGGACAAGTCGTTTCTCACTGCCAGACACATCGTTGGTGACACTGAAAAACGACTTACTCAGAACGTGGCCCTGTGAAGCAGGGTGTCCTTTCCATTTTTATTCAGACCTACACGATCGGACAAATTTACGTCAGAATATGTCTGATTTCGGCCCTGGTATGAGAGGGCCCTTATGTAATTCTGTTACTTGGGTGTTGATGAATGTGCTACGTCTGAGTTACGAGAATCGCTGGTGGAGATAAAGAAGCTGCCACAGCTGAAAGAATCATGGTGGCTGGAACAAGTTCATTGACTTACTGATTTGCACCGGGTCAGTTGTACGGAACTTGCATTAAGTGTATGATGTATGAATGTGACAAAAAAAAAGTAAAAGAGAGAGAGGATGAGCAAAGGTTGATGAATAAGTAATGTGTCACTGACACGGGTTGTCCAGTTGAGAAGCAGGTCAGATACAGATTATTATCAGCGAAGGCTTGTGCAGAGGCAGATTAACGTGCTGTTTGTAAAAAAAAATAAATAAAGGCGTAAAAAAGAAATAAAGGTTGAGAGTCTGAAAATGGTGTTAGTTCCAAAGACAGCTGACCAAAAGAAAGCATAAATGACGGTCTGTTCACTTCGAGATGTACTGATACGCCTTGATGTGTGAAGTGAATGGGGAAATCCGTTGTGTGAAAAGGTGCATGAATATCAATGTGCAAGGAAGATCAGAAAACAGTCCTAAGCAAGCATGAGACGATGTGTTGAGAGACGGGATTTGGAATGAAAATTAAACTAGGGAGGCAATCACAGATCTCGCAGCTTGGAGAGACACCAAAGGGTAAACGATTGCGTACACAGTTAAGTATTTTAAAAGGCTGTAAATCGTTGATGAAATTTCACAGTGCAACTTTCACAACAAAATAATTACCGTGTGGCAGAAGAACAGTTCATAAACAAAAGATTTGGCTAAGAATCAGCAAAATGGTTAAACTGACGAAACCCTGCTACTTCCATATTTGCAAGGAATCTAGTAACTTCATATACAATTAATTCACATCCATTAAAAAAAAAAAGGAGTCTCTCTGAGGCTCTGTGGTTAAGTTAAGAGGCTGTCCGGCTAGCAAAGATGGCAGGCAACGTTTACCTTCTACATGACCGAACTACCAATACGAACAGACCCTAATGTGAAATAATGTGGTGTGGTGAAAAAACATATCTGATTCATGAACTGTGAAATTCGTTCCCGCCCCGCCTACCCTGGCCTCTCCTGCACCCCGCTGTCCTGTTCCGTGTGTGTGTGTGTGTGTGTGTGTGTGTGTGTGTGTGTGTGTGTGTGTGTGTGTGTGTGTGTGTGTGTGTGTGTGTGTGTGTGTGTGTGTGTGTGTGTGTGTGTGTGTGTGTGTGTGTGTGTGTGTGTGTGTGTGTGTGTGTGTGTGTGTGTGTGTGTGTGTGTGTGTGTGTGTGTGTGTGTGTGTGTGTGTGTGTGTGTGTGTGTGTGTGTGTGTGTGTGTGTGTGTGTGTGTGTGTGTGTGTGTGTGTGTGTGTGTGTGTGTGTGTGTGTGTGTGTGTGTGTGTGTGTGTGTGTGTGTGTGTGTGTGTGTGTGTGTGTGTGTGTGTGTGTGTGTGTGTGTGTGTGTGTGTGTGTGTGTGTGTGTGTGTGTGTGTGTGTGTGTGTGTGTGTGTGTGTGTGTGTGTGTGTGTGTGTGTGTGTGTGTGTGTGTGTGTGTGTGTGTGTGTGTGTGTGTGTGTGTGTGTGTGTGTGTGTGTGTGTGTGTGTGTGTGTGTGTGTGTGTGTGTGTGTGTGTGTGTGTGTGTGTGTGTGTGTGTGTGTGTGTGTGTGTGTGTGTGTGTGTGTGTGTGTGTGTGTGTGTGTGTGTGTGTGTGTGTGTGTGTGTGTGTGTGTGTGTGTGTGTGTGTGTGTGTGTGTGTGTGTGTGTGTGTGTGTGTGTGTGTGTGTGTGTGTGTGTGTGTGTGTGTGTGTGTGTGTGTGTGTGTGTGTGTGTGTGTGTGTGTGTGTGTGTGTGTGTGTGTGTGTGTGTGTGTGTGTGTGTGTGTGTGTGTGTGTGTGTGTGTGTGTGTGTGTGTGTGTGTGTGTGTGTGTGTGTGTGTGTGTGTGTGTGTGTGTGTGTGTGTGTGTGTGTGTGTGTGTGTGTGTGTGTGTGTGTGTGTGTGTGTGTGTGTGTGTGTGTGTGTGTGTGTGTGTGTGTGTGTGTGTGTGTGTGTGTGTGTGTGTGTGTGTGTGTGTGTGTGTGTGTGTGTGTGTGTGTGTGTGTGTGTGTGTGTGTGTGTGTGTGTGTGTGTGTGTGTGTGTGTGTGTGTGTGTGTGTGTGTGTGTGTGTGTGTGTGTGTGTGTGTGTGTGTGTGTGTGTGTGTGTGTGTGTGTGTGTGTGTGTGTGTGTGTGTGTGTGTGTGTGTGTGTGTGTGTGTGTGTGTGTGTGTGTGTGTGTGTGTGTGTGTGTGTGTGTGTGTGTGTGTGTGTGTGTGTGTGTGTGTGTGTGTGTGTGTGTGTGTGTGTGTGTGTGTGTGTGTGTGTGTGTGTGTGTGTGTGTGTGTGTGTGTGTGTGTGTGTGTGTGTGTGTGTGTGTGTGTGTGTGTGTGTGTGTGTGTGTGTGTGTGTGTGTGTGTGTGTGTGTGTGTGTGTGTGTGTGTGTGTGTGTGTGTGTGTGTGTGTGTGTGTGTGTGTGTGTGTGTGTGTGTGTGTGTGTGTGTGTGTGTGTGTGTGTGTGTGTGACCTGTCTGCCTCACCACCTGCAAGCAAAAGCCTTCACGTCTTCATACGGCAATTTGTCAGACATGGGTGGAGGCGAGGGTTAGCTCGGCAAAGGTACAGCACATCATTATTGTCGTTCATAACACACCACAAATAGCGCGCGCACACACACACACACACACACACACACACACACACACACACACACACACACACACACACACACACACACACACACACACAAAAGCACTGCACGGAAGCACGCACGCATGTAATTGTAATAAAGAATACAATAAATTAGTGATATTAGGAAGACCCTACAACATGAAGGGGTTTAATGTAATCAGTGGTATCGTCTGCAATTAAACTAACTCACTCAATTACGTAGTTTTCCTTCAATCACTGAACTTCATTGTACACTGAAACACAAATTACTTCCCTGTATGTGACTGAACTTATATTACAGATTGTCAACGAGCTACTATACTCTCTTTACTCTAACCTGGCCTAAAGCAGCCACATCTCCATCTTGAATGCTGAGTTGTAGCAGTAGATTAACACTAGAATATGATGCTGGTCATGGATAAGTGCTAAGTACAGGATTCTATACCACTAAGCTACGTGAAATAAGATGCAAAAGGAAGAAAATCTGGGCCTAATTAGAGTAAAAATTAGTAGTGATCTCCCTGACTGATGAACACAATCTGTCTTGATCAACAGTGGTGATAACAAGGGGTAGTTAAGGTAGTACTCACTCAGTTATGCAGATCACTCTCCCTGACTGGTGTTTGTAGTGTGTCTTGTCCTGCAGTGCTGGTAGTGACAGTCAGTTTGGGGTGGCAGGTCAGTGGGACAGCTCTCTTCCTCCCTGACAGCAGTGTGATAATGTCGGTAAGTGTGCCTATAAAATATCACTAGGCCAAGCGAGAAATTTAACCACTTCAATATAATGACGGATCTTGCATTATTGCTTCCACCGGACGATTTTTCTCATCATGGGGGTGTCCCTAGCGGTAAAAGGAGGGAAAATAAGGCAAGACTGACAAGAAAAAGATATGAGAGAAAAAGTCGAAATGATAGGAAGAGAATATGAATCAAATGAAGGGAATCAGATGAGAAGGAACAAGGGAAGACAAAAAGAAAATATGGAAGGAAAGGAAAGGAAACAGCAGGAAATTTAAAAAAATGAAAACGAACAGAAACGAAGAAACAGCAAAATAAGAAGGTACTGGGCTAATAGGAGGGGAGCGAGAACGGGGCACAGAGAGGAACAAGAAAGATAACAAATAAGAAGGCCAGAAAGAAAAGAGGACCAGAACACGAAAAACAAAAAAAGGAGGAAATGAGATAAAAATGACAGAGAAAGACAAAAGAAGAGAAAACATAAAGGAAAGTAAACTGAGGAAATAAGACGAGGGGATGGGGACAGTAAGTGAGGAAAGGAAGTGAAGAATGATGAAAGACAAGCAAGGGATGGAAAGAGAGGAAATAGAAAGAGGAAAACTTAGTGAAACGACGAAAGAAAGAGAGAGGAGGAAGGAAATGAGAGAAGAGAGGAAATGGCAGGGCTAAAAAAATAAGAATAGAGGGGGAGCACAAAAGAGAGGTGAGAGCGAGGTGAAATGTGTTACTGAAGTTAATGTGTGGGCTGTGAAAGGTTGACGTCGACACAGTGTGACTTTCGGCACAACATAAACATAATCCGCCTTGGGCAATGGACTGTACAGGGATGGTGAAGGGGAGTTAGTAGGAGGAAAAGTAAAGTCACCTCTATAATCAAAATAACATTTACCTTTTTCTAACCACTGTAATACATTCATTCACTGCAATAACCACTATCCACTTTTAAAAATAATACTACACCAATACACTCCCTGCTACATTTATACCTAAAATATATCAAATACATCCATTAACATATTTTTTATCAAACATCAGCTTTCGCATACATCACTCTCGCAACGAACACACCTTCCCCGTTCGTACTTCGCCAGCATGATAAAGGGTTAATTCTTGCTACCATTCTCCCTCCGAGTTTATCCCATCCTGCAGTATACTTCATATGGATTGATATTTACAGGTACAGTGTGTATTAAGTTGCACCTTCCTTTTCACTATTATACTTTCCTAACACTCTTAAGCTCGTCTCTACACACACACACACACACACACACACACACACACACACACACACACACACACACACACACACACACACACACACACACACACACCATCATCCTTTCATCCACACCTTCAAGATACACCCTCACATCCACACCTTTACAACCACACACCACACTCTCTTGTAGTTACACACCCTGTCCTCACCGGCTCACTACACTGCACACACACACACACACACACACACACACACACACACACACACACACACACACACACACACACACACACATTCCTTTGCTTACCACACCATAACCAAACACACCCACATTCCTGTCTATCACACCTTATCCATCCACCCCTCGCAACCCCCTCACACACACACACACACACACACACACACACACACACACACACACACACACACACACACACACACACACACACACACACACACACACACACACACACACACACACCATTCACACTCTTGAAGTTACTCCACCCAACATATTAACTCCTCATATAAGGTCAAATACTCTTAAACCTCAACTCACGTCTATACCCATACACCCACACCCACACTTTCACCACCCCACCCACACTCCCACAACCCCCACCTACTCACCTACACACATACCTGTACACATCCACCAACCCACCCAAGCTCCTGTTCACACACACATACACCACCCTTACCCACCTCCACATCGACACTCACCACCTCCACCCATTTCCACATCACCACCTTCATTCACCCCACCACAACACATCACCATCCACCACCTCCAGCCACAATGCCGCTCCAGCCAACACATCATTATATATATGGTCAAATATCCCTTAAACCTGTCTTTCACACCCTCACCCTCTGCCCCTTCAGTCTAACACTCTTCCCTTAACCCTTTGACTATAATGACGTACAGAGTATATTTGTATCTTCATTCTTGCTATCTCCAGACGAGTTTAATAATCCCTTTACTCTGTTAACATACCGGTATTATTACATTTTTATTCTTGTTCTCCCCACACGATTTCATTCAGCTTAAAGACTCATTCATTTTGGCGGGGTAGCCTTCACTTACAATGTATTTCATTTTCCTTTTTTCTCCAAATTTGAATAAAAATTGCGTGCTAGTCACTGATGCAGGAGTGAAATCTCTCCTCCAAACCCTAGCCTTCTCCTCCTGCAGCCCAACACTCCAATATCCTTTGCAGAGTGATGATGCCTTGTGTATTTATTCCAATCTCCAAACGATTATTTCTGAGTTTATGAGATACTTTTTAATCTGAAGGGGTTAAATACAGCTCTCACTAACCTCTTCCCAACGAGGGGACGCAAGCTGAATTAAACAGTCTGCTAGGAGGGGGTATAAAATAGTAAGAACACTATCATATTCAAGAGGTTTAAATAGCTTCTCCACATCCTAACCTTTTGATCCTACCACCTAACACTCCTCTCTCAGCCTTTTCAGTCCTAGGACGATTTTTTACTAATAGTCTTGTCATGTTTTAATGATACTTCTCAGCTTAAGAAGGCCTCTCATAGTGTAGGGACTTTAAAATGATGCACGCAATCCTTTCCTTGTTTGGGAAGCCTCTCTCTCTCTCTCTCTCTCTCTCTCTCTCTCTAACTAAAACCAGAAAATTTTACCCCTTTGAGAGAAACTTTATATTAGAATTCGTTGTTTAAGGCGATTTATTCATTTACTCATTCGTTTCTTTATATGTTATCTCCATTTATTTATTTCCTTATTTATTTATTTAGCTATAGATAATCGTAAAAGGCAGGGTATTATAAACAGCCTCGATTACCCCATTCGCTGCTATGGACACATGTTGAGGTTAATGGCAGACGGTTTTGTTCAACTGAGAGAAACTAGAGTTGAAATATTATCCTCATTAGTAACACGGATGCTTTTGGGTATTACGTTCAAACTTAAACCAGACGATTTTGTTAAGCTGAAGAAAAATCGTAGGAGTCAGTAGATAGAAAAATATGTATCTCCATCAACCCTTTCATCGTTGTGGCTGCGGTGTGTCTGTCTTCAGGTTAATACCAGACGGTTCGGTTCAGCTGAAGGAAATCGTCCAAGTGGAAGGGTTAATCTGGTGAAGGTGTAATTACAAGCTTTTGGGGTGTTGGCAAAACGTGAGGTGTGTGTATCTGCGGCTGAGGGGATGAGTACAGAGCGGCAGGAAAATGATGAAAGGGAGAGGAGAGATCCTGGGAGAAACAGGGGAGAAAGAGGACAGGCGGAGGAAGAAGGGAGGAAGCAACAGAGGAGGAAGACGGAGGGAGGAACAGGGGATGAAGAAGACAGGAAGAAATACCGGTAGGGAAAGAAGACGGAGGGAAAAATAGAGGAAGACAACTGAGGAAAAAACAGAGGAGGAGGAAGACAGAGGAGGAGACGAAGGAGGAAGAAGACAGGAACAAAGGACGCAAGAGGGTTAAAGATGAAAGTTAAGCTAGATATGTTTATCTGGGAGGAAGGGATGAGTACAGGCAGGGAGGATAATGATGAAAGAACGGAGAAGATGATGACGAAAAGGATGGAGGCAAATAAAAGAAGAGAAAGGAAGGGGAAAAACGCAAAAATGGGTATGGCAAGAGAAGAGGAGAGAATATAATAGAAAGAGGAAGAAGACAGGATGAAACGCAGGAGCAAGAGAGTCACAGAATAAAAAGAACAAAAATTTTGATAAGAAAAATGGGAAAGAAACGAAGGGGAGGAAAAAGTGAAAGAAGAAATAACACTAGAAGCAAAGAGAATAAGAGAGAAGTGAACAGAAGGAAGAGGACGAACAGAGAGGAGAGAATCTGACAGAAGGAGGGAGAAGAGGACAAACAGAGAAGAGCGGAAATGATAGGAGGAAAAAGAAGAGGAACTACAATTTCCCCAAGACAAGGGATAACTGCTTATTTGGGATAATTTTTTTTCATTCCAGTGATCTTGACCTTTGACCCTTATCACACACACACACACACACACACACACACACACACACACACACACACACACACACACACAAATTATTTACGATAGAAAACAGAAAAGAATGAGCGTATACCCTAATCCTTCAAGCTTCCTCTCCCTTTACCCTCTCCCCTTTCCCTCTCCCTCCCCATTCCCCTTTCGCTTCACCCCTTCCTCTCCTACCGAGGCCTCCGGTAGTCTCGACTCTACCCCATTCCAGTGATCCCCAAAGAGGGTTGAAATAAAATGATAAGGGATGTGTGTGTGTGTGTGTGTGTGTGTGTGTGTGTGTGTGTGTGTGTGTGTGTGTGAGAGAGAGAGAGAGAGAGAGAGAGAGAGAGAGAGAGAGAGAGAGAGAGAGAGATTGGTAGAAGAAGGAAGTGAATGAACATAAAGTCAAAAGGTGTAAACGAGAGGAAGGAGCAGAGATCAGGGAAGGAAAAAGAGGGAGAGGGGGGAGGGGGGAAGAGCAATGAGAAAGGCGAAGGAGAGGAAAAGAGAAAAGTAGAGAAACCACAACTAACGCAAGAAGAGACAATATTTTCACTTTACAAACTAAAAGCCATATTATTAAAACTGAGAGAGCCAAGGTGTGGATAAGACCCCTGAACTGACGAAAATTTCTGATGTAAATGATGATGATGACAGAACATGACTACCTTTCTGAATCGTTGTTAACTAGACGCAGTAAAATGGGATGCAGGCTAATTCTATGACAACTGAAGATGACCCATAGATGACGGTCAAAAATTAGGGACCTGCATACACCACTGTGTTGTAAAATTTGATAATGCGGTAGTTAGACTCAGAAATCATCCCTCTCAGTGCTACAACTACATTAACTAAACAATGCATTCCTAAAAGACCACCAATGTTTCCAATGATATAACAAACTCTACTTTCCTCAAAATCCCTTCTTAAGCTACGACACAACGAAGGAAAATGAGTGATAAATAAATAAGTAAATAAATAAATAAATGATATGAGGAGATGACCAAAACTCCATGGTCAGCTTCTGAAAACCAAACAACTCACTTCCACCCCTTCATGGTCGCGTCTCCTCTTGTATTTAATTCCAGCTAACGCCATGACCATATTAAACTGAGATTGGGTAATACACTCTGAGAATATCAATACTGCCACCTTTAACCCTTTCATGATCGGGACAACCTTGTTATCCCATTCCAGCTGAGGCCACACGATTCTCTTCAGCTATGTGAGTCACAGGAACCTAAAAACGTTAAAGATAAACTCTGCCAATTCACGTAGGTTTTAAGACCGAAATAAGCCATCTCAATTTCAGCTCCTCTTCCTTTCATACTGCAAGGCCAGTGAAGCTACTGCCGTAGCCTATACAGGATTCGCCATACAAGTCTATCTCGGCGTCGAATCCACCTTAAATCCCATAATCCTCCGTCCAGTTGAATGAGGAGCTTTTGTAGGGACAGGCCGAGGTGGAAATCTAGCCGAAGTTGAGTCAAGGCAGCGGGGGTGGATGGAGGCGGACTGTTGACTTAAGATTAACCAGTACAAACGAGAATGCTTTCATAATATTCCAGAATCATATTTAACTATGACTGTGCTGCTTGTGCCAAATCTAGAAGTAAAACTGCAATACCTAAATAATCTCTCTCTCTCTCTCTCTCTCTCTCTCTCTCTCTCTCTCTTTCTCTCTCTCTCTCTCTCTCTCTCTCTCTCTCTCTCTCTCTCTCTCTCTCTCTCTCTCTCTCTCTCTCTCTCTCTCTCTCTCTCTCTCTCTCTCTCTCTCTTCATAGCCAGTCCTCCTAATTCCAGATGGGATGGCCACGAACACATCGCCTCCACAACATAGCGTCCTCCGCCATCAGGATTTCCTCTCTCCATTCCACATCAGTTTCACCCATACGCTTCTCCACTCCGCTCTTCCACATCATCCTCAGTCTCCTTCTCCCCCGCCCCCTAAATATTTCCAGTTCTCTCACACATACCCTCTTAGGCAATCTCTCGCTCTCCATTGGAGCCAAACCATCTCAAGATAACACTAACACTTTCCACAACATTCACATAAACACCAAAACACTCCCGAACTTCCCACTTGTCTGTCTCTTCCTCCACGTAACTCCACACTCTCCTCTCAGTAACTTATTTTTACTCTTCATGCTTTTCATTTGTATCCTTCCAGAAAAGTCCAAGCTTCACTTCTATACGTTTGTATGTATGGGGATCACAATACGGCCATGCAAAGCCTCCCGTATTTCCATGCTTTTTTATCTCCCTCAATGTACCTGCGACCCTCCTTCCGTGATGTACCCTATCTCCCATTTCATCCTCTAAAACCCCACCATTGCTTATCACACTACCTGGATACTTAAAGGTGCTCATCTTCTCCATTCCCTGACCATCCAGCCTCACGACGACGATAACTTTCCCCGTTGCTACATTTTCTTTCAATTTTCCCTTCTCGCAAACACTTCCAAACTCACCAAACCTTTCAACTCTCATTCGTCTTCATTAAGCAGAACAATATAATCAGAAAACAACAGTATAAGCAGTTCCAAAACCCTATCGTCTTTAACTAGGAACACTCCCAGCAACCACCTCCCTCTCTTGTATTTCGTTTATAACACCATATACGTATACTACAAATTTTACATGCATGATTGTCGTCAGTGGGTAATAAAAGGAAAAAGTCTTGAATCCCCCTTTAAAGAAATGCTGTATCTGCCCCTGCAGTGGTGAATGATGCTGTATGAGATTGGTCAAAGCAATATGTGTACGCCTGAAAGTTCGTACCTAACCTGCAGTGCATGTGTTGAATGTTTAATATGCCAGCCACATCCACCAGGCCAGGGGTGAATGAGATAATGTCAGCACCTTAGCATTACCATACGCACACCATTATTATATTATTTATCTATGTCCATCCTTGTTGCTTGCTTGACCATCTGCAGGATATTTAACAATTTAGCAAATGCAAATAAAAAAAATCAGAGACTGCAGTCATTAGAGTTATTGGCGCCAAAACATCAATATCCCTCCTCCGTTCTTCTCAACCTCGCACCCCCTGTAACCTCTTCACCTCGAGGACGTTATTTATAGCTTATTCTGATAGACGCAAGACGATTATTTTCACCTTATATCTATCAGGTGAAAAAGGTTAACAATTTCCACAGTAGACCCTCACTTATTTTTTTCCCTCACACAGTATTTTACTCAGACCCAGTCCTAGAAAGAATTAAACACCTTAAATCAGATGACGTCTATTATGTCCTTCTAATTAACTCGGGACGATTTCATTCATCTTAGAAACAACTTTTCAATTTCAGGAGTTGTATATATCCTTCAGTAGTCATAAAAGCGAGCTCGTTGTGTGTGTGTGTGTGTGTGTGTGTGTGTGTGTGTGTGTGTGTGTGTGTGTGTGTGTGTGTGTGTGTGTGTGTGTGTGACAGACAGACAGACTGACAGATCACAACCATTCTCTTCAAAAAATTTACACGTATTATTCGTTTTAGTCTTTTTTTCGGACGTGATGGAGTAGAATGCTGTATATCTTTCCATTAACCCCTTCACTACTAAGCTCCTCCACTTAGCTGAATAAAATCGTCTGGAAACAAGAATAAAAATAATAAATGTACTCTGCCAGAAGAGGTTAAATAATACTTTTTTTTTTTCTAGTGTACAATTTTGACGTCTAGGGAACATCTACTAAAACTATCCATTCTTATTTCACTAGCACCACCTACAGACGATTTTATTCAGCTTGTGAGATTATTTTTCACTGGAGGGGTTAAGTGTAGCCGTAATTAACCCCTCAACGATTATAATTATGACCTTCTTTAACTGAGTAAAAATCGTCTATACTCTTTTCACTCTAACTTGGCCGAATATCGCCACCTCTCCATCTTGAATGAATGGTTGTAATGATAGCTTAACACAAGAACATGGTGCTAATCATAAAGAAGTGCTATGGAGAAGATACAGAGCCTAGCAACGTCCTTTTCTGCCAATGAGGTACATGAAAGAATCTGTAAAAGGAAAAAAATTTGGGCCAAGTTAAGGTGAAAAGGGTACAGTAGTGGCAGGAACTCGTAAGGAAAAATGCTTCTGGGTGTTAACTAGTACACCGCAAGCACGCTGCATAAACAATGGCTTTTGGGGGTGAATTTGAGCCTGAGAGTGAGGAATGTGGGGGTGGAAATTGATACAGTGGGCAACACAAAGAAATACCTTGGACTAGTCACGCCACATCCAGAGATTGGAGGGCGAAGAGCTGACGAAGAAGGTTAATGTGAGTGGAATGGTGAAGAAGAGGTCGCCCGGGAACTACGAGTAAGAAAGAGGTGAAGGAATACAAAGGAGAGGGTGATGTGAGGTTGGAAGAAGAAGTAAACCAAGAATTAATAGAAAGAAGTGAGTGTACACTAAAGAAAATGTGAACTACGATTGGAAGAAGCAGCAGCCCAAGAACTATGAGGAGGAAAGAGAGTGATATATAATGTGATCTGAGAAAAAGATGCAACACGACATGAAGGGACAAGGTGGAGGAGTGCATGAGAGAGGAGCGACATCGTGGGAGATGTTTAACTGATTATTGATAGAACTGAGAGATTCTTGTTTTGTGACCTCGTGTAAATGGATGCACTGAAATTCAATAGGGAAAAGAATACTCCCAACCACCTTGATTGCCCCCCTCCCCCCCTCTCTCTCTTTATGCCACAGGAAGGAGGCTAAACAATAGGCTATCCGTCACCACCGCCCCGCCACCACCACACCTAATGCTGGCAGCGCCGGTGTACCTTAACCAAAGATCAACGCCCGTATTCCCTTTGGTCTTTAGGGGCGTTCTACTTTTTCCTCAACGATAGATTTTTACGTGAATATTTTCCTCTATGTATTTTAATCCTGAAATAAACTGTATATAGTAAATAGCATACAGGTTATAATTAAATATGCTGCTTTAAAGAGGTAAAATGAAGAGTCTCCCTAATCGACGAGGATACGGTCAAACCTACACATTTGCCGGTGGATGTACTAAAAATTCCAATAAGTGTGAGATTCAGAAGTAAATTGATATCAGTGTGTGGGCTGAGTGTTCATTTAGATCTGTGTGTCAGTTTATATAGTGTATATTGTAATTCTGCATCGTCTTTACTCAGTTTCGAGTTTTGTATCAAGGTCTCTGCCACAAGTGAGAGAAAAGAGATAAATGTGTTAAGGAACTGTAGAGTGTCCCCCCAAAAAAGAAAGAAAAGCAAAAAGAGAGAATGAAAGAAAGTACAGTGCTCGGTGCTATGAGCAGAGAATGAAAAAGGACTATTTGATGGTGCGTTAGTGCCCACATTAAAGTATGATAATAAGACTATGGTAAGCATTTTAAAAGTCAAGAGTGAAAGCAAAGGAAAAGAAACTGCTGGGAATGCTTAGGAATGTGGGTTATTTTTTTTTATGCAAGGAAGAAGGAAGCAAAGGCCACATACAGGCTGGGAAGGATGAGAAATATACAGAATCGTAAAAGATGTGGGCTAAGTTTATTTATCAAGAAGAAGAAAGAGTGCTTACAGTAGACGGTATGATCATATAGAAATTAGACACGAATGGGCTGGAGAAAAGGGTGTAAAGTATATGACTTCATCTGAGGGTTGAGAGGCTTGGAAGGTCAATAAGATGACTGAATATGGTTAATGAAAATGTGAGACACCGAGGTAAGAAGGTTATGGTAGCAAAACAACAGACCGAATCATACTCTTTGACAGAAGCTGCCAAGGATGCTCCAACTGTCCTAATATAGTCATCTTCTTTCTATGTTCTTATAACCAGCGTTGCACTCCTCTTTGAACCTGTCAGTGGACGAAATAGCCCTGTCCTATATGAGTTTGCAAAGTGTATTTAGAAAGAAAAAAAAATGTGTGGATAGAATGCTTATAAGAACTCTGAAGGTTTATAGTATGCCTCACTGGATATATGTCCTATTTAATGGATACTGTCAATACTTATACTTTTAGGCTTTCCTAAACCTGTTTCTGGATGCTGCCTATCTCATGAAAGGGAGAGAGAGAGAGAGAGAGAGAGAGAGAGAGAGAGAGAAACTATTGAATATAATAAGGGTACACGAATAATTGACAGTAAGTGTAGTATTATACTGGAGAAGCCACTCTTTACTGCCGTTCACACCTTGCTGCACGAGGGGTGGCTGTGGTGGTGACGATGATGATAGGATGATTAATGTTATGAAAGTGGCGAGGATGACGAGGATTAAAAGTGCTCTGATGATGATAAGGAAGATGACGATAAATAATTCCATAATGATGAATGATATGCATAATTCTAATACTACAGACTCCCGCACTGTAGAGCAGTACAAGAGTCTCACTTATGCAAGCTGGTACAGCAGGAGCAGCCGGCCCTGGCAACAGGCTAATCATCTACCTGTGCCTAGATTCCTATCTGAGCCTAGCCCCCAGCCCATTAACAGGACGCAAACATGTTCATATATCACCTGCAGTTACGCTCTCTCTCTCTCTCTCTCTCTCTCTCTACGGTATATATATATATATATATATATATATATATATATATATAGATAGATAGATAGATAGATATATAGATATATAGATAGATATATATATATATATATATATATATATATATATATATATATATATCATCATCATCATCATCATCATCAGGACCTCTTTTCCCACCCAAGGGCAGGGTGAGGAGTAGCAATGTCCAGACAACCCAAAATTGCCCAGTCCAATGGGCCACGCTTCGATTCACTTATCATTCAAACCCCCGGAATCCTGGCTCTATCGGATACGCCAAAAACATTCACCACTTTCTGTAGCTTCACATATCGTATCCGACAAAGTCAATCCAGACGCTGCCACGTTAAAAAGGGGTGTGTGTGTGTCAGGTGGATGTAGATCAAGTGTTTACTTTCAGAAATGTGTGTGAAAAATAACTACAGATGAGAAGGGACATGTGTGCAGCTTCAATAGACCTGGAGTGATGACATGGCCTGTGATAGGGTTGACAGCGAAGCCTAGTGGCATGTGTTCAGATGTACTGTATGTGGCTGGGAAGGAAGCTTTGAAGCGCAGTGCATAATATTTTCTAGATAAGTCGAACATGTATGCACACAGATGTAAAAGGAACTCAGGAATCTGAAGAAAAAAGCAAAAATTTCTAAGGGCACTGAGAAGTGTGTGGAAGGAACGATCAGTGTCTGTTTGCGAAGCGGTGAGCATATTATGAAGACGGTGATGCTGGTAGTGGTGTATGGATGAGAGGTGTCGACTCTGAATGCAAGGGACCGGGTGTATGTATTGGAGATGAAATGCCTGAGGTCTGTATAGGGGATGAAATGGTTTGACAAGGTGAAGTAAAATGCAATCTACGAGACAGATGTGGAAGCTCATGTAATATTATGGAAGGAGCAGACCAGGGTATGTGAAAGTGGTAGAGTCATGTGAAAATATTAGGTAATGAGAAATTAACAAAGATATACAGTTCAGGAATACAAGGAGTCAGAAGAAGTGGAAGACCAAGGAGAAGGTGAATGGATATTGTGATAGGAATACGAGGCATATTAAAGACGGACAACCTAATATGGAACGTCAAGTGTGTGTGTAATTCACCGAGTCGGTCAGGATCACTTGATGGTCGTGATCGTCAGCTTTTTACCCTCCCGGAAGGGAACTGAGAGCTCATATAGTCCGATCTAAGGGCAAGGCTGTGACCTTCACACACGCACACACCCGTCCCCTTGCTCCAGGGGGACAGTAACCACCCACTTCGTCAGTGAAACTTTTCGCAACCTGGGCGAGGCGCGAACTCCCGTCTGCCAGATGGCAAGCGAGAACGTTACCATTGAGTCAACGAGCGGTGTGTGTGTGTGTGTGTGTGTGTGTGTGTGTGTGTGTGTGTGTGTGTGTGTGTGTGTGTGTGTGTGTGTGTGTGTGTAACATCCTGTCTCTCTCTTCCTCCATCTTTTTCCTTCCTGCCTCCCTCCCGCCAGGCGCCTCCTAGGAAATAAACAGGAAATTCCCAACACGATATTGGCCAGGTCAGACTCTAATTTGGCCCTCTGCATGTAAACGGGGCGGGGGGTGGAAGGCAGGATGGAGGTGAGATGTGGGGAATGACAGACAGATAGATAAATAGATAGATGTTTGCGATAGATATATAGATGCAGATAGTATATACAGCTAGATAGACTATCTATCTATCTATCTATTGCCAGACACCTCAATCCCGTTTGGGTTGGCCACAAACAAAACGCCTCCACGTCGCCATGTCCACCGCCATTTCACTGCCCTGCTCCCAACTCACACACCCCTCTCTCATATACCTCTCAACCTCATCCCTCCATCTCATCCTCGGCCTCCCCCTCCCTCTTCCCCCCTCCACCTCACTCACATACACTCTCCTCGTCAGTCTTTCACCCTCCATCCTCTCCACATGGCCAAACCACCTCAGTGTGTTCCTTATAACGCTTCCTATCACATCCACATCCACACCACAACGCTCCTTTATATCCTCATTCGTCACCCTGTCTCTCCATGTGACTCCACAGGTTTCTCTTAAATAACTCATTTCCACTGCTCTCACTCTTGACTTGTGTCTTTCCAACAACGTCCAAGCTTCACTTCCATACGTTAGAGTTGGTATCACAATACTGTCATGTAGTAACTTTTTCACTTCCATGCTCACTTCCCTGTTCCTTATCACTGCTGCCAAAGAACCAGCAACCTTTCTTCCCTGCTGTACCTTTTCAAGCACTTCACCTTCCAAACCTCCATCCTTACTCATCACACTACCCAAGGACTTAAACGTACTCACATTTTCCAATTCCTCACCATCCAACCTCGCTGTACATTCACTGACTTTACCTCTCTCAAAGACCATCACTTTACTCTTCCCTACATTCACCTTTAGATTCCGTTTCTTACACACTCTCCCAAACTCATCCACCAAGCCTTGCAGCACCCCTTTGTCTTCGCTCAACAACACAGTATCATCTCCAAACAACAGTACAGGGAGTTTCCAAACACCATCCTCTCTCACCAGGGCCACTCCAACATCCACTACCCTACCTTGTACCTCCTTTATTACCCCATCCATGTACAGATTGAACAACCATGGAGACATGACACATCCCTGTTTCAACCCAACCTTCAAAGAGAAAAATTCACTCAGTTCACCATCCGCACGCACTGCAGCCTTAGCACCATCATACATACTCTTCACAGCATTCAACAACTTCCCATCTACTCCATATGTTCATAATACTTTCCACAATCCTTGTCTATCCACCCTGTCATATGCTTTCTCCAAATCCATGAAAGCCGCATACAACTTCTTTCCCTTCTCTAGAAACTTTTCCACTAAAGATCTAAGAATGAATACCTGATCTACACAACCCCTTCCCTTCCTAAAGCCTCCCTGTTTGTCTCCAACTAATTCCTCTGTTCTTTCTCTAACTCTGTCAATAAGTATCCTACCATACACTCTTCCTATTATACTAAGAAGACAAATGCCCCTATGATTACCACACTCTTCTTTTTCCCCTTTTCCTTCGTACAAGGGAATAATTATACTTGACTTCCAATCCTCCGGTACTCTACCTTCCTCCCAGGCCAATCTACACATCTTCCACATCCATTCTACTACAATCTCTCCCCCATGCTTTAGCATTTCACCACACACTCCATCAATTCCTGGGGCTTTCCCCAATTTAACTTTCTTCATTGCTTCCACAACTTCTATCCTACTGATTTCTTCCTGTCTTCTCACCTCCCTCCTTCTCCCAGCCATTCCCCTGCCACTTATACTCCCATTACTTCCATCCTCTATGTTCAACAATTCCTTCAAGTGTTCTCTCCATCTGCTCACTTTTTCTCCCTTCTCCACTAGTAATCTACCATTTTTATCTTTCACTCCCCTGCTAACCTCCCACCCTGTCTTACTCTCTTCACCTCTTTCCAGAACATTTTCTTACAGTCCCTCCACTTTGCACTCAAATTCCTTCCAAATTCCTCATCCACTCTCTTCTTACTCTCTCTTACTAATCTTTTCACCTCTCTCTTTCTTTCTACATATAACTCTCTCTTCCGCCTCTCAATTTCTTCCACGCCCCTATTTCTCATCCATTCATTGTATGCTTCTTTTGTGCCACAGCCTGTCTCACCTCTTCAGTCCACCACGCTGTTCATTGCACCCCCCTCCGTCTTCTCTTCCTTCCACACACCACATCACGTGCTGCACATATTTCTTCTGTAAATATCCTACACACACCTTCCACGTTCCCATCTGCTCCAATTCATATTTGCCCAATCGTTCCTCCACTTCTCTCTTATACTCTGCCTTTTTCTCATCCTCTTGTAACCTTTCCACTCTCCTTGCAACTACTCCTTCCTCTCGCCTTTCCCATTCTTCTATTTCTCCATCTTACTTGGATCCTAATTCTGGCCACCACCAAGTAGTGATCAGAAAGTCCACTCCTCCAACCTCTGTAAGCTCTTGCATCCATTACACATCTTCGCATCCTTTCATCCACACACACATAATCAATCATTGCCTTCCTTTCATTCATTTCACCACCCACCCTTCTCATCACTCACCATGTATACCTGTGGATCATTTTATGCCTGAAGAGGGTATTGGCTATCACCAACCCCCTCCCAGCACAAATGTCCACTAACGCACTCCCATTCTTATCTATCTCAGCAGGCACACCCCACTCACCAACTATTCCATCCACCTTCCCATTCCCTACTTTACCATTCATATCACCGATCAAAAACACTCTCTCACTCCTTCCAAACTTTTCCATGCACACTTCCACATTTGTCCAGAACTCTTCTCTCACTCTGCTAGCACGATCTTGCGTTGGCGCATACACACACACAATTGCCCACATTTGTATTCCAACTTTCAACCTTACCCACACAATCCTTGACCCAAGTGATCCATACTGTCTTATGCTCTTCTTCCATCTTTTACTCACAACTATACATACTCCTTCCTTTGCCCTCTCATTCCCACCTACTCCTGCACATATACCCCATCCATACTCCCATTCTCTCACACTTTCTCCTCTCCATTTTGTTTCAGTTATTCCACATACATCCACTTTCGCACCCTCAAGCACCTGGACAATCTCTCTCTCTTTCACCTCATCATTCGCTCCTCTTACATTCCATGTTGCCATTACCAAGATAGACACAGCTGTATATTATGTCAGTACATAGATAGATAGATACATAGACAGATACACAGATAGACAGGGAGATAGATAGATAGATAAGCTCACACACACACATTTAAACACTTCGCCTGGTATCGGTTTCAGGTGGAGAGAGGAGGCTTAGTTCACCTGGCAGACTTGAGTGGACGTCATGCAAAGTTAGGCCCGCCTCTGGTCTGGCAATTCTCGAGTGTCAACTGCTCGCTTCACACTGCAATGTATGTATGTATGTATATATGTATGTATGTATGTATGTATTTATGTGTGTGTGTATGCATGTAAGTATGTGTGTATGTACGTATGTATGTATTTATGTGGGTATGTATGTCTGTATGTATGTATGTATATAACCGCCGGCTGACTACTGCCTGACCTGGGATATATGTAATGTATGTATGTGTGTGTATGTATGTATTTATGTGTGTGTGTATTTATGTATGTATGTATGTAGCGGTCGGCTTGCACACGCCTGACATGGGTGGGGGAGGAAGAGAAGCTGTACTATACCCGTTCAAGTCGTATTTAATGAGTCCAGAAGAGCAATATAATCCAAAGGGCTGAAGAACACTATTTTGTCACTGCCTCAACTATATATTCCTATGTTACAGAAAAATTATACCAGCATTTAGGAATTCTGTATATTTTGAAGCTACAACAGTTCTGGCCCGACTTGGATCCTGAAGGGAGTACAGGTATTTCCAAAATTGTTGTTCTCTTGACAATAAATACATTCAGTCTGTAGGTATAATTCTTGCCTTTCATTAATTCACTGAACTAAAACCGGGCACATTTATATTCTGCTGTTCTTGGTGATACAATAAATACGAAAAGAGACACAAACACAAGCATTAACATATACTGTGCACATACATTCACATATACATACATGCACTACATACACACACATACTGTACAAGTATAAGCACACACATACACATACGCACAAAGTAAACAGTGTATTTTTCACGAGCATTTGCATCCTAGAACAGCAACGAATAATAATAATAATAATAATAATAATAATAATAATAATAATAACAATAATAATAATAATAATAATAAAAATAATAATAATAATAAAACACACACACACACACACACACACACACACCAAACAATATCCCCCATTACTAATGCAACAAACAGAACTTGCATGAAATATTTCTCTTTCCTCTTGAGCCACAGCTAAAATAAGAAACTTAGAAGCAGAGGTGAAAATTCCATGCCACATCGTAGAT